>NC_063335.1:79869477-79891454 GCF_021869965.1 Rhincodon typus | reverse complement strand
TACACAACCGTGTACTAAAAGAAATCAGCTGACATTAGTAAACATGATAAAAGATAACATACAGAATTATGTTATCAGTCAGCAATTGTGGAAATTTATATTGGCCACTTAGGTGGTTTCAAAGTTCTAGACAGCACAGAACAAAATACTAAAGTTAAATACTTCTAGGTACAGTAGCTTCAGAAAGAGCATCTTCATCAGTAATAAATCATTTGAGATATTAAACATTGTCCATTAGTTGGAAAGATTGCACAGTTACAACAAATGTGAATGTGTTGAATTTTTTATATCAGTTTTAAAATGAAGATATTGCATGCAATTTGCAGATGATTGACAACATAGTTTCAATATTACTACAGTCACAAGGTAATCCCGTTCAATGTAAAGCTAAGAAATGACAATAATAGAAAGATATATAGACCCTGAAATTATATTATGGGATACTTATGTATAAATTCTTTATGCAGTAACTTGAGATTCCTCTCTACCATTATGATAGCTGGCTTTTATACTTTTACCAAACCAACCATGAAGGAAATACCAAACAAGCATGTTAAACATTAACATTTAAGTATTTATTGCATACTTCAGGTTCATAATAATAAACGGATTGAAAATAGATTAAGAAAGGATGATTCTTAAAATTCTATTAACAGGAAATACTTGTATTTAATGGTTACGTCACAGATTATCCATTAAATAATGCAGCTAGTAACATCATCAGAATCAAATAATTTATTTGAATGAAATTGTTCCTTTGTTTCTTTTTTTAAACTTTGTCATTTCAATTATGCTTACAAAAGTATTACAATATATTGTCAGAGATAGTAGGAACTGCAGATGCTGGAGAATCCGAGACAACAAGGTGCAGGGCTGGATGAACACAGCAGGCCAAGCAGCATCATAGGAGCAGAGAGGCTGACGTTTCGGGCCTAGACCCTTCATCAGAAAAGGGGGAGGGGAAGGGGGTTCCGAAATAAATAGGGAGAGAGTGGGAGGCGGACAGAAGAGGGATAGAGGAGAGGATAGGTGGAGAGGAAACAAACAGGTCGAAGAGGCGGGGATGGAGCCAGTAGAGGTGAGTGTAGGTAGGGAGTTAGGAAGGGGATAGGTCAGTCCAGGGAGGACGGACAGGTCAAGGGGGCGGGATGAGGTTGGTCGGTAGGAGATGGAAGTGCGGCTTGAGGTGGGAGGAGGGGATAGGTGGGAGGAAGAACAGGTTAGGGAGGCAGGGACGAGCTGGACTGGTTTTGGGATGCGGTAGGGGGAGGGGAGATTTTGAAACTTGTGAAATCCACATTGATACCATTGGGCTGCAGGGTTCCCAATCAGAATATGAGTTGCTGTTCCTGCAACCTTCGGGTGGCATCGTTGTGGCACTGCAGGAGGCCCAGGATGGACATGTCGTCTGAGGAATGGGAGGGGGAGTTGAAATGGTTCGCGACTGGGAGGTGCAGTTGTTTATTGCGAACCGAGCGTAGGTGTTGTCACTTCATTTTATTTAGTTTAAATCTCCAGGTAAGATTTATTCAGGGTAATGACGACTGCAAAGAAATAAATAAAAACTAACACTGAATGTTTATTTAACAGCTGAAATTGGATCCAACTTCCAAAGGTTGAACAGGTACCCACCCTCCTTCACTGTAATTTTTTTTAAGCAGCAAGACTTATAGTGCAGACTAAGTGCTGGAAACTTCCTGATTAGGTGCATGTACATGGGTGAGGCCATGTTCTGGCCATCTACAGGGAGCACAGCCACTTTGGACACAATCTATAGTGTAGATATCACAAAATCCTGCTCTGCTGTATCTATCTTAGACCAACAGGCCTCTGAGTTGGCAATTAATAGTAATTACTCACTTGTATATAGTGCCTCCCATACACACAGATATTCCAAGGTAAAGAGGAGAAAAGATGCACAGGCTATGTGGAAAGGTTAGGCAAGTTTACTGAAAGAGGCGTTTTAAGAAAGCTTCTAAATTGAGGTAGCAGATAGACAAGGAGAGAAGATGTTTTAGGCAGTGGGTTCAAGATGGCTATAAAATGTTTCTAGAGTTATGGCTGAGTGAATGTAAGAGGCCACAGTTAAATGACCAGATAGCTTGGGGACCAACAAAAGGCTGGAGAAGATTGCAAATGTACAATGGGGTGAGGCCTTGGAGAGAGCGAGGAAGAGTGAATGAAACAGGTTGTGAGTGTTCAAAGCAGAGGACAAGAAAATGGTGGTAAAGAAGAGACAGAAATGTAAAATATGTGTAAATGATTGGCGTGAAAATGAGAAAATGGGTCTACCGCACTGAGACCATTCTTTGCCAAGAACCATTTTTCTTCCTTTCTGGTGGTAAGGAATGCAAACTCCAAAGACTCACAGTTACCGACATCTGGTCTTGTACCTGCATTCAAATTGTTCAATAAGAACTATCAATGTGACATTGGTCACCTTAATTTCTCTGCCCCGCTGCCCATTCTGAACTATCTCCCTCTGAACTGACTGCACTCCGTGCTGTCAAATCCAACCCTGACTTTGTAATCAAGCCTGCCGATAAGGGTGGTGCTGTTGTTGTCTGGTGGACTGACCTCTTCATTGCAGAGGCTGAGCGCCAGCTCTCAGGCACCTCCTCCTATCTCCCTGGACCATGTCCCCACCATCGAGCATCAGGCCATTGTGTCAACAACTGTCACCAACCTGATCTCATCTGGTGGTCTCCCCCCACCGACTACCTCCACCTCATTGTCCTCAACTCTGTAGAGCCACTTCTACCTTCTTTCCAATATCCACAAACAGGACTGCCCAGGCAGACCCATTGTTTCTGCCTGTTCCTGCCCAACAGAACTCATCTCTTCCTACCTCAACTCAATCTTTTCTCCCCTTGTCCAGTCCCTTCCCATTATATCCCTGATTCTTCAGTTTCAGAATTTCCAGTTCCCAGGAATTTCCAGTTGCCTCCTCTTTACCGTGGACGTGCAATTCCTTTACACATCCATCCCCCACCAGCATAGTCTCAGGATTCTCCACTTCTTCCTGGAAAGAAGGCCTGAACTCTCCTCATTGTCACCACCCTCCTCTGCCTAGTCAAGCTTGTCCTCACCCTGAACAATTTATCCTTTATCTTCTCTCACCTTATTCAGATCAAATGTGTGGCTATGGGTACCTGCATGGGCCCCAGTTATGCCTGTCTCTTTGTAGGGTACTTGGAATATTCCTTGTTCCAGTGCTACACAGGCCCCCACCCACAACCTTTCCCATGGTACATTAGTGCTGCTTCCCCTCTCATTCTGAACACAAAATATGTATCAATTTCACTTCCGGCTCCTCCCTTCCTTTCTTTGAAATCTCTGTTCATATTTCTGGGCATAGGATAGTCACTAATATCCACTACAAGCCAACCGATGCCCACAGTTAGCTCAACTGTACATCATCACAACTTGCTTCCTGTAAAGATCCTGTCCAATTTTCCCAATTTCTCTATCTCCATCGCATCTGTTCTGATGATGCCATCTACCAGGGGGTCTCAGAAATGTCCACCTTTATCCTCAATCAAGAATTCCCTGCTAGTGTGGTTGACAGGGCTCTTAAGCCATGTTCAACCCATTTCCTGCACACTGCCCTCACCACTTCCCTTCTCTCTCACAATAATAATGGGGTGTCTCTGGTCCTCACCTACCATCCTACTGGCCTCTGCATCCAGAGGATTGTAAGCAGCTATTCTGATCATATCCAGTGGGATGTCACAACCAGACACATATTCCTCTCCCCTCCCTTGTCAGCATTCCGCAGGGACTGTTCCTACCAGGGCACTCTGGTACACACCTCCTCCATCCCCAACATCTCCTCATTTTCCCACAGCACCTCCCCATGCTATCACAAAAGGTGTAATACCTGCCCATCTACCCGCTCCCTCCTCACCATCCCAGGCCCCAGATGTATCTTCCAGGTAAAACAGCAATTTACCTGTACTTTATTTGATCTAGTCTACCGTATTTGCTGTTCACAATGTGGTCCCATCTAAATGCAGGCTAGGTGACTGCTTTGTAGAATAACTACATTCTGCGCACAAAAAAGGCCCAAGCTTCCTGTTGCCTACCACTTCAATAAACCACCATGTTCCCACACCAACATTTCTGTCTCAGGCCTACCACAGTATTCCAGTGCACCTCAGTACAAGCTCAGAGAACAGTATCTCATTTTCTGCTTGGGGACCCTGCAGCATCTAGGACTCAACATCAAGTTCAATACCTTTAGAAGCTGATTCAAGCTTTCCATGTTTTTTTATCGACCCCACACCTAGTCCTTTCATGACACAGATTGCTTTCAGCACAGTCACCCATTCCCACATACTCCTAGGCCCATTATCTCATTATATGAGTTCTGGGGAAGGGTCACTCGACCTGAAACGTTGGCGCTGATTTCTCTCCACAGATGCTGCCAGACCTGCTGAGCTTTTCCAGCAATATCTATTTCCATCATATTATATGTGCTGCATTCAGTACCATTGTCACCTACTCTTAGCTCTTATTATCACTTATTCAGCTTTTCTTCGGTCCTGGCCTACTATCCACAATCTCCTTGTTTACAACACTTTCATATCTCTCTCTCTTTCTGGGATCTATCTCCACCTATCCACTCCCTCCTACCTCCTTCCGTCCCCCACCCACCACCCCCACCACCCTCAACTTCAGACTCAGCATTAAATACTACTTTTTCCTATCTGCTAACAGTTCTGGTGAAGGTCACTGGATTTGAAACTCTTAACTCTGCTTTCTTCCCACAGATGTTGCCAGACCTGCTGAGTTTCTTCAACAATTTCTGTTTTTCTTCCTACCTTAATATGTTTCCTGGAGCTCCTTACCCAATTTATTAAGGACCGTAAGGGGAATATAACAGCAGATGGAATTTATGTTGAGTTAATAGACACAGTACAAAGGACTGCAAGAAAGTCAAATAACAACCCTTTCTTGGCATTTTGAACATTTTGTTAGTTTATACGCAGTGACTTTTGCAATCCTTCCAAATTGTAATTTCAAAGAAATGTGCAGCTAGAATTGCTAGAATATAAAATATTGATTGTGGACAGCTATTCTATTGTCACACTACAGAAAGTTTCTAAAATTAATTTATTGAACAGCCTTCCAATCAATGGGAATAGCTTTATTTTGAAAGTGGCAAGAGTTTCGTTCGCACAGTAATGATATTTATTCATTCGTTAACCAAGAATAGCTTTCTTATACAAAAAGATTAACAAATAATTAATCCCAAAGAAAAGGATAAAAGACAACCTTTTTGAAAACTTCATGTTTTGTTTCATTCTATGATTGACCCTAGAGTCTCGAGTGCGTACTTGACTCACTTGATTGATACTCTAATCACTTCAACAAAAATGTTTGGATATACATTCACCATTGGCAGATCAGGGAACAAAACAGTCTAACTTTTGGCATTTGTGGATAAATTCAGGGCCATAATTTCTTATCTTTCTTACCATTACTTTAATCTTGTGTTTCATCTAACCAAACAGCCCCTAAAATCTTATCCATGCCCAGGATTAACCAATTGGCTTTTCACAGCTACAGGCTTTCTTTTGTCTTTTTCTCTTTAGATATCCAGATAAACTACATGACAAAAAAACTCAAACATTTTCTTGACCTACTGCTTTGTACATTTTTGGTGCTAAATGCAATAGCCAGTGCAGGAACTGCAATGCATGATTAAGTGTATTGAAATGCAGGCAACCTGCCAATCTCATGCCTTGAGGCTAGAGCAGATACTGGCAGTCTTACAAGAAGTGACCCTGACTTACATTGTTGCTTAATAGCACAATACCAGAGACAGCTGATCCTAAGTTTTTTGACATTGCAGTGGAGACCTTGCTGGAGATATTAGAAAGGATCCTGTCCCTGTATGAGGCCACTAGGCCATCTAGACACACACTTAGAAAGGAGTGGAAGCAGGAGTCCATGCCAAGAGTCAAGCACTGATGATCTGTATGTACTACAAGACATGGCTGGCCTATAGCAGGTACCTGCATCAAAGTTACACTGCTTCCTGGAGCCCAGATACTCACGTAATGCAACAATCTCCAGGAGAAGGTTGACGAGTATGCACAATGATATATTTGGTGCATTCTAAGCCTTACCAGAAAGCCAATGTCAAGAAGCATTGAGATTTTCAGAGAGCTTGGAGCCCATCCTTTCCAGTGTTGAAATAGTGGGCATGTCCATTAGGACACTTGCAGACCTAACTATGATCTCATGTAATATGGCAAATGTCTGAGCTTCTGATGCAGCACAAGCAGCAACCACTCAATATCTGAGTGCTACAAAGGAAGCTCAACTGCTGTTATGCAAGTTTAGATCACTGCTGTACAAGCTCAGACTTCAGCTTCTATGGTTGTTGATTACTGTGTGCTAAGAGACTTTCTGGTTGTCACAACAGTTGCGCAATCTATCTATCAATAGTTTTGTGGTATTGCTAAGGCACCATCTGAAGGAATGGCAGTAGCTCCACGGATCATAAACTCGATTTCTTCTTTCACGATCTGCTTTGTCAAGTACCACTAGACTACTTCTGGGTAGTGGAAGCATTGTTTCAACATATCAGTGGTCTGTTCTATCATATTTTGTGCACAGCAGAGCTTTAATTGTATGCTTCCTGCATGTGTAGGTGGATTGCTTATCCCAATGCCATCAGCAGATCAGCACTTGGTACTGGGATCCATACTTCCCTATGCAGCCAAATGCAGAGTGAAAGTGTTATTGCTGCTGCCAGAATGTGGGCCTTGACCTGCATGATTTACTGCCCATGTCAAATATTCAGCTAAAGGTTGAGGAAATGTTTCAGTTCCAGTAAAAAGCAGAGTGAAATGTGGTGTACTGTCTATGCCACCCTGCAACATGGGCAAGAAAACCTGCGATTCACCTGAAGTATGTGCTCTGAATGTTTCTCTGTGACAATAGAGAAGGAAATGTGGTCACATCTCATTGAAATCCCCAGAGATCTCTTCTTTTAGAATAACAATTTACATTTATAGAAAATGAGGAACTGTGGATGCTGGAAATCTTCAATTCTGAAGGAGGGGTCACTGAATCCAAAATGTTGACTCTGCTTTCTCTCCACAGATGCAGCCAGACCTGCTGAGTTTCTTCAGATGTTTCCATTTTTGTTTTATATTTATATAACATGTTTTGTGTAATGCAACACCCAAGGAACTGTACACTGAGCCAACAAGGACATATTGGGTCAGAGATGAAGAGGTAGGTTTTAAGATGCGTCTTAAGCAAGGAAAGCAAGGGAGAGAGGTGAAAGGAGAGAATTCCAGAGCTTGGTGACTACAGGCACTGCCATCACTCATGGAGCAATTACAACTGGGTATGCACAAAAGGCTGGAATTGGAGATGTTTAAGCATTTTGGTGTCTAGCTTGCATTGAAGGCCTCCAGTTATGCACATCCCCACAAAAATTAAACAGTGTCTTTGTATTCATTTTATGAAAAGATGCCTTCTGTTTTCAAGAGAAAAGAACCCTAACTTGCTGAATCTTTCCTGTTATAGATGTATTTTTGGTATAAATTTTGTGATTCTCTATCCTATCTCCAGTGCCTCTATATTCTTTTTATAATGTAGAAGCGAGAACTACACTACTGTCAGGTAATTCTTTCATCAGAATATCCTGGATCTTTCTGTGATCAAGTTATTCTGAAGTCATTATGAACCTTTATACATTGGTTTGCATTTTGTTAACAGCAGTAATTGGCATGAATAGAAGATTGGCTGGCTAACAGGAAGCAGAGTGTAGGTATAAAAATGGTTGGCGTGATATAATGAGTGATGTGCCAAGGGACTCAGTGACTGGGATCTCAACTGCTTTTAATATACAGTATAAATGACTGAGCTGAAGGAATAGAGGTGTGTTTGCCAAATTTGCCTTTGACATAAAGATAGATAGGAAAGTAAGTTGTGAAGAGCATTCAAGGAGGTTACAGAAAGTATAATTATAGATGAAGTGTGTGGGCAAAAATATTGCAAATGAAATAGAATGTGAAAAATGTGAAATTGTGCATTTTGGCAGGAGAATAAGAAAAAATTATCGAAATGGTGAGAAATTGCAGAGCTCTAATTAAGATGGATCTGAGTGTCCTCATGTATGAATCATAAAACATTATTTTGTAGATACAGGGTTAGAAGGTTTACAGGGTTAGAAGAGTGAGAGGCAACTTGAACACAATATATCAAGGTTTTGACAGGGTAGAATAGAGACAATGTGCCCTCTTTTACAAGATAATCTAGAATTAAGGGCCACTGTTTAAAAGTCAAGGGACATCCATTTAAAAGAGATTAGGTGAAGTTTTCTTTCTTTCAGAGGGCCATGAGTCTTTGGAACTGTCTCCCTGAAATGTGGGTGGATGCAGGTCCCTGAACATTTTTAAGGCAGAGTTAAATACTTTTTTAAGCAATGAGGTGAAAAGTTATGTGTTGGCAGGAATGTGGATTTGAGGTTACAATCAGATCAGCCGTGATCTTATTGAATGAAGGAGCAGGCTCGGGGGACTGAGTGGCTCACTTGTGATCCTAATTTATATATTTGTACGTATGTTCACATGAGCTTCAACTATCATGAGCCATACTTCCATGAATCTTGATGTATATGCTGCCACAGCAATTCGAACTCCATCATTAAATAAGATCACAACTGATCTGATTGTAACCTCAAATCTGCATTCCCAACTTCACACAATCTTTCATCCCATTGTTTAAAGATCGGGTCAGACACGATCTTATCGAATGGCAAAGTGGGCTCAAGGAGTTGAATGGCCTATTTGTGCTCCTAATTCATATGGTCCTATATAATATACTTTCAGTGGTTTCAACAATTAATCAGAAGTCAAATTTGAACAATATGACTGGAAGGAAGCAACATGGAGACTCTCAATGCATTTCCCAGTGCTATGCTCATAATGAATGGTCACTTACTATTCCTGTACCTGAATGTGTGGCACTCCACCACTCCCTTCTCAGACTCTATGACTGGTACTAGGTTGTGCTTGGTTCTTCATAATCACCTAAATCACTCACAGTGTGCCCTAATATCCAGGAATTTTGCATCTTTCTAGCATAGTTAGATACTCCTCCATCATATTATCATTACTGTGCTTTAAGTCTGCCTAATAATCATTTACCTTTCTTCTTTATCTTGAATTCTTTCTCCGAGGGCAGCTCCAAGCAATCAACTTCTCCACTGCCGGTAATGCAAGGAGGTAATCCTGAATCACTCCATCTAGAACTGAACTGGGATCAAACCCCATGCTGCTGGCAGCAAAATGATCCACACTGGGCATCCAATCAACAGAACTAACCAGCCCCCTCCAAGGAGTTCAACTTTCTGTGGTGGCAAAAAACATTGAGCTGCATTTTATAGCATGGAAATAACAGTTAATGATTGTTGAGGTTCATGTGAATACATATACAAATGTATGAATTAGGATCGGGCATAGGCCACTCAGTCCTCGAGCCTGCTCTGCCATTCAATAACATCATGGCTAATCTGATTACTCCACGTTCCTGCCTACTCCAATAACCTTACACCCCTATGTTTATCAAGAATTTATTTACCTCTGGTTTAAAGTATTTGAGAACTCTGCCTTCACTGTTTTTTCAGGTAGAGAGTTTCAAAGACACACAAGTTTTATGAATAAAAAGTTTCTTCTTACCTCTGTGTCAAATGGGTGGCCCCTTATTTTTAAGTAGTGACCCACAAATTTAGATTCTCCCACAGGAAGAATCATCCTTCCTACATTCAACCTGTCAAGACCCCTCAGGATTTTATATATTTTAATAAGGTTGCCTCTTACTCTTCTAACTCCAGTGGATACAAGCCTACTCTGTCCTACCATTCCTCATAAGACAATCTGCCAATTCCAGTTATTAGTAAAATACGACTTTGCTGAACTGCTTCCAATGCATTCATATCCGTCCTTCCTTTAATAAAGTGACCAATTCTGTGCAGTACTCTGTATAATCAAAGTGTAACCTCCCTGGTTTTATATTTAATTCCCTTGCATTAAAAAAAGACATTCTATTAGCTTTCTTAAATACTTACTTCACCTATATGCTGACCTTTTACCACTCATGCACAAGGACACCCAGATCCTTGTGTTTTAGAACTCTGCAATCACCCAACATTTAGATATAGAGACATAGAAACTAGCAATAACAGCTATTCAGCCCTGCAAACCTGTTCTATCATTCAACATACAATACAATACAGTACAGGAACAGGCCCAAGCCTGCACCGATTCCTAATCCTAATTTAGACCTGCTATTTATTGCCCATGTGCAGTTTCAATCCTTCTGTCGCCTTCTGTTCTATCAAGCGTCTATCAAGGTATGCCTTAAATGTTGCTAACATGCCTGCTTCTGCCACCTCCACAGGCAGTGCATTCCAGGCACCTACCATCCTTTGTGTGAAAAATTTTCTCTGCACTTCTCCTCTAAACTTTCCCTCTCTTACCTTGAACCTGTCCCTTGTAGTTGACTTTCCACCCTGGGAAAATACCTCTGATTATCCACCCTATCTATGCCTGTCATAATTTGTAGACCTCTATCAGGTCGCCCCTCAGCCTCTGTCTTTCCAGTGAAAACAATCCAAGCTTATCCAAGCTCCCCTCATAACTAAAACCCTCCAGACCAGGCAACATCCTGGTAACCCTTCTCTGCACCCTCTCCAAAGCATCTTTTATCCTCGAGTGGGCCTACTCCTTCCCTAGCTACCCTCTTGCTCCTAATATATGAATAACATGCCTTGGGATTCTCCTTAACCCTGTTGACCAAACACATTTCATAGTCCCTTTTAGCTCTCTTAAATCCCCATTTGAGCTCCTTCCTACTTTCTCTGTATTCTTCAAGGGCTTTGTTTTTAGTTGTCTACACCTTAAGCATGCTTCCTTTTTTTTGACTAAGCTGATAACTTTCCCCGTCATCCAAGGTTCCTGAATCCTGCCATTCCTGTCCTTCATTTTCACAAGAATGTGCCTGACCTGCACTCAAATCAATTGGTCCTTAAAAGACTTGCACATGTCAGATGTGGATTTACCCTCAAAAAGCTACTCTCAATTCACATTCTCCAATTCTTGCCTAATTCAGTTATAGTTGGCCTTCTCCCAGCTTAACACCTTTATCTAAGGTCCACTCTTGTCCTTATTCATTGGTATCTGAAAACTTACAGAATTATGGTCACTATTCCAAAAATGCTCCCCCACTGAAACTTTATCACCTGGCTGGGTTCATTTCCCAATATCACATCAGAACAGGACCCTTCCTCATTGGACTATCCATATTCTGTTTCAAAAAACCCTTCTGGACATACCAAATAAATTGCTCCCCATCCAAACCCCTGGCAGTAACAGAGTCCCAGTCAATATGATCCTGGCAGATCCTCTATCTCAATATCATACTCCCACTCTCATCCCATTAGTCTTGACAACTTTAAAAATCTATTTCTTTCTTAAATGTATTCAGTTCTCCAGCCTTCTGTGGTAAAGGAATTAATAGGTTCACCACCCTCCAAGGGAAGAAATTGCTCCTCATCTCATTCTGAATTGGCTTACCATGTATCCTATAAAAACAGTCCATTTCACACTTTTTTGCACTATATTCCATTCGCTAGGTCTTTTCCTACACAATTAATGTATATATGTCCCTCTGCAGCCTTCTTATGTCTTCTTGTAAACTTATCTAACTGATACCATATACTAGAGCTACATTTACATATATTTAAAGCATGTGTCCTTTAATCACTTTTTCACTAACAAAATCCACCTCAGTTTATTGACTTCTAATTTTATTTCTTTACTTTGAGTGTTTCTATGAGGATTAAAATGGAAACTCATGTTTTACATACAAATAATGTTCTCAAGGAGGGAAATTAGCTACACAAAATCAAAAATAATTGAAGGAGGATGGAACTCCAATTCAAACAAACACACAAGGGTTCTTGGAAAATTATGACTAAATCAAGTAATAATGCATTTCTTTGGCTCCAAAATACTTTGCAGCTCTCCTAGTGAACCTGCTGCTGGAGAGAAAAGCCAAAATTTGAGGTCTCAAAACAACTAATGATAGGAGAGAGTGAGCATCACATAATTCCTAATGTCAGCATCGGTTTAGTGCAAGTACTCTCCCCTCTATGTCAAATCATGAGTTTAAGGCCCAAAGACCTGAGCTCGTAATCTAGACCTGCATTTCAACACAATATGGAAGCTATGCTGCCCTGTAAGAGATGCCATACTTTGGATCAGGTGGTAAACTAAAACATTTCTTAGTTGAATTTAAATTGTCCCAATGCATTACTCAAAGAGAGTGGGAAAGTTATTCCAATATCTGTCAACCAATAGTTGTTAAACAAAAGAATATTTGGGCATTTATCTCATTGTAGTTTGTGGACATTTGCTATATGTAAATTGCTTACATATCTCTACAATAGTGACTACATTGAAGAAGAGTCAGACTGGACTCAAAACATTACTTTTTTTTCTCTCTCCACAGATGTTGTCAGGCCTGCTGAGTTTTTCTAGCACAGTATGTTTTTATCTCAGATCTGCATCATCTGCAGTACTTTGCTTCTCTCGAAAAATATTTTGTTGGCTGTTATTTGCTTTGGGATGTCCTTAGGGCATGAGATACTCTACATCAATGCATTTTCGTTATTTATTTTCCTTGTGTAATTTAAATTTAAACATTTGGTGACTGTTGTTGCATTTCACATATCAGAAAGGGCAAACCAGCTTAACTTGCACCCTGCAGACCCATTTTTCATACATAATAGAAACAAGCAATTTCAAGAAAGGTGCAATCAACTTAACTCAGTTATTGCAATCAGAGTTACTTTCCTGAAAATAGAGACTGTTAGTTAGTACACTATTGGATAATTTAAACCAATCATTAAGTTTGTATGTTCATGTAAACTGTTAACAGAATAATATGCGCTAAATTTGCACTATGAATACCAATTTTATAAATCTTTTAGAAAGTAGCTCCAGTAATTTGTAGTAGTAACAGAAAAAGCTGGAAAGGATCAGGAGGTTTGGCAACATCTTTGGAGAGAGGAACATTGTTAACCTTTCAACTCCAATGTGATTTCTTCAGAAGAGTCTCTCTCTCTCCACAAATGCTACCAGACCCGCTGAGTTTCACCAGCATTTTCTGTTTTTATTTCAGATTTCCAGCATCGACAGTATTTTATTTTTATTTCCATAATTTAATATGAACATACATACAAATTGGGGGCAGGAATATGCCAATTGGCACTCAAGCCAATTGATAAGATCATGGCTGATATGATTAGGGTCTACACATTCTTGTCTATCTTAATATCCTTTAACTCCCTTGTCATGTAACAATCTATCCAATCCATCCTTAAAGTTACACATTGACATTTCCTCCACTGCTCTCTCAGGAAGAGAATTCCACAGATTAAAGGCCTTCTGAGAAAATAATTTTGGAATGAATGGCAGAAATATTTCAACAATACCCCAGTTTTGGCATAAATGCATAAATCTATCCACAAGATTAATACCAGTACCACATACGTCAGAGTAAAGAGGAGGCAATCACAGAAATAAATCTTTGAGTTGTAAGTTTTGCAAAGGCTACATAGGAAGATTTTACTGCATTTGTAATCATATAATTCAAACTGTAATCATTATGTTTTACAATTTTAGAAAACAGGTTATTGCATGCAGGCCCAAGTTCATAAGTCACATATAAAAGTGTTACGCAATGGGTCCAACCATATCTAAATAGCAGAAACTTCCAATGGCAGGTGGAAGGACAGTAAAAGTCATCATGTGACTTAACCATCAAGGTCATGCCTTCTTCCAGTTAGTTACCATTTTAACCTTTTTTATTCTTTCATGAGATATGGACAACCCTATATGCCCTTGAACTGAGTGGCTTGCTAGGCCATTTCATAGGAGTTAGGAGTCAACCACATTGCTGTGGCTAGAGCAGCATGAGAATGGCAAATTTCCTTCCCTAAATGGTATAGTGGAGCATACAGATGGTTACAACAATGATTACATGGTTACAGCTGGACTAGAAATTTCAGATCTTATTGGATTCATATTTCACTGTGGGATTCAAACTCATTACCTAGAAAAATAACCTAGATCGCTAGTTTATTAGTCCAGTAACATTATGACTATGCCATCAGTCCTATGTAGAAGAGAAAGATAATCCATGGTAACTAGTAGGCTCCTTCTTAAAAATGCATGTTGGACCTGATTGACCTATCACCATATCTGAGAATGGAACAGTGATTGTAGATTTCCCGGAAGTGAATCTTGCAGCAAAATGAGTCAGTGCCAGAAAAGACTCAAAAGTGCAATTTTACACTTTTTGCTATATATATGCATGGAGAAATTAAGAAGAAGACATGAACAATTAGAGTTTCCCTTGTCCTTGCTTTCATCTCTACTCCAAAGTAAAATGGCCTGCTGAACCTCCTAACAGTTTTCACAATTGCTGATGGCAATTCTTCCTACTGTCGCTGGTGTGGTCAGCTGCTGCCTCCTATAGGATTCATGTGGATGCCATGCAGATGAAATTAAAATCTTCCAGTTCTCAACCTGTCGAGGTCAGGTTTGTTTGTCACTCATCTTGAATTTTGCACACACAACTACAGAATTAAAACTATTTCTAGGGCCTGAAAAGTAAAATGATATTGGAGTAGTAATTTTCTGACATTGGAGGCTGGAATCCACCACATTAAGCGACTAGTAATGTGATGTCTTTTATAGGCTGGGAGTTGAGATATTCATCTGTGTCCAATAAAGGAGGGTTAGAAAGTGAAATCACAGCTTGCTAAACTGATATCTCAGCCTTCAATTCCCCTGGCTATTACTCCTGTGCTCAGACCCCACTTACTCTTCAGAGTGGACTAAGTCAGTTTCAAGCAGTACTCGCGAGGATAAGCTTGGATGATATTATCTTCCAATACATATTATCTTCCTCTCAGCTTGAAATCTGCATTGAATCTTGAAGGAGAAGCAAGTGACAAAGTTTAGCAGAGGTTGACGGAAATAGATGTTTGGCACTTCAAACATCATCAGGTTGTTACAATAGTCAAGGCGGGATGGAAAGCCATTAACTCTGGGAATTACATTATCTAGTCACACAAGTTGTGACGAAACTGATTCGGCCTTTGCCCACAATACTGAACCACAATATTGGGACAGCTCCTGAAAAAATTCTTCCTTCTATGTGTATCTGTTCATTCTTGCGCATGACTTTGTGATGCAATTAGAAAACAGTATGTGTTTACATGACATGCTGAAGATATATGGTCAAATGTTAACTGAGATCGTTGCTGCCTAAATTAGTGCACACATGGCCTTTCGAGTATACAAAGTGCATCATGAGTAGCACTGACAGCTTTCCCATCCATAAGGATCAGAACACAGGTCCAGATTAATTGGCATCCTTATACACATCATTAGACGGTTGCAGCAGTTTTTCTTTCACCAGAAATAAAAGTTCTCAATCATGCATTTTCAAAGTAACAGTTCAGTAAACAGCAGCCAGATTTGGCTTATTGAGGGAGTCAACTGAAAAAAATCTTGTATAAAATACCTGCAAGAAATACATAATTTTCATTTATTTTTGAAATACAGCTACACGTGTGTTAATGGCTACAAGAACCTACATCGATGCTTGGAACAGCTTTCTTACTGCTGTCACCTTCCCCAGTCCTTGCCCCATCTCCCCACGCTCTATTACATGCATAAACAAAAGTGCTTCAACCTGTTAAGTTTGAGTAAATTATCAATTCATCTGTAGAAAGCTGCTAATATATGATTCAGATGCAGTCTTGATTTTTTATCCCCAACAAAAAATCTATTTCCAGATGCTCACTTTCATTTCTAATGAGTTAAAATATGACTTCCTGGTTATACAGTTATCTTGGACAGCAGAATGAGCTGTTCACACATTTTACTCTTAATACTTGCATTGGAAATGATATGGCATCTCACTAATACACCCCATGATCTATCTGGCTGATAGAGAAATAAAACTTTGACAGATTAAATATCTTTATAATCAAAACTTCGAATTACATTTTTAAAAATGCAATTGACAGTAAAAATGACAATATTTTAAAAACTGTTTATTGTACCCTGTGCTTTATACAAATCAGCATGTTCAAACAGTTGTACCTACAGACTATTTGCTTTATGTGTAAAAAGTATCATATCCTGTTACCACCAGTACAAAACTGAATTTTAAATTGGAGATCAATTGTTGCAGTCAAATGCCTTAGGAGTAAACTCCCCACTTTGACATGCTATCTCTCAGGCTGAGTTACACATCCACTACAAAATAAATGTGGCAAAATGCAACTTTTTAATGTGAACATAGGAGATATGGTTAGTGAGTTTGGAGATGACACCAAAATTGGAGGTGAAGTGGATGGTGAAGAAGGTTACCTCAGAGTACAACTGGATCTTGATCAGATGGGCCAATGGGCCGAGGAATGGCAGATGGAGTTTAATTTAGATAAATGGGAAGTGCCGCATTTTGGAAAAGCAGATCAGGGCAGGGCTTACACACTTAATGGTAAGGTTGTGGGGAGTATTGCTGAACAAAGAGATTCCTTGGAGTGCAGGTTCATAGTCCCATGAAAGTGAAGTCACAGGTAGATAGGATAGTGAAGAAGGTGTTTGGTATGCTTGCCTTTATTGGTCAGTGCATTGAGTATAGGAGTTGGGAGGTCATGTTGCGGCTGTACAGGACATTGGTTAGGCCACTATTGGAATACTGCATGCAATTCTAGTCTCCCTGCCATAAGAAGGATGTTGTGAAACTTGGAAGGGTTGAGAAAAGATTTACAAGAATGTTGCCAGGGTTGGAAGGTTTGAAATGTGGGGAGAGGCTAAATAGACTGGGACTATTTTCCGCGGAGCGTTGGATGCTGAGGGGTGACCTTATAGAGGTTTATAAAATCATGAGGGGCATTGATATGGTAAATAGACAAGGTCTTTTCCCCAGGGTGAGGGAGTCCAAAACTAGAGGATATAAGTTTAAGGTGAGAGAGGTAAGAGTTAAAAGAGACCTAAGAGGTAATTTTTTCACCCAGAGGGTGGTGCGTCTATGGAATGAGCTGCCAGAGAAGTGGTGGAGGCAAATACAATTATATTATTTAAAAGGCATCTGAATGGATATAGGAATAGTAATGTTTTAGAGGGATATGGGCCAAATACTGGCAAATGGGACTAGATTTATTTAGGATATCTGGTCGGCATTGACGAGTTGGACCATGCTGTACATCTCTACGACTCTATGCTCCTGTTACATAAACCCAACTTCACAAGGTAGTTTTTGTCAGAGTTAAACTACAGAATTGTCATGTTGTAAATAGTACTTTGGACTAAAGACAGTATTTACCCTGTAATTGTGCCCAACCTAACTCTGCAGACATCCATCCTTAACTGCTCTATGTTTCTACATATCATAAAGAGCTCAAATGAGAAAAAGAAGTTGGAAAAGTTCGGTTACATGAAGCAACTGATAATACTCCAGGTATACCATTGGTGTTGCCTTCAGTTAAAGCTAAATGAGTGTGTTAAGACAGCATGGAAACCGCAAATTGCACAATGGCGCATCTCTAAAATTTACAGTATACCTTAGAGTACATGGTAACTCCAAAATCACTTACAGAGGAGTACCAAAGGACAGAAAGCCAAACACTGGTGCTAACTTTATTTGCTTCATTGACTGACAGTATGGACAGACCTAAAATCAAAGTGTGCATTCATCATCCCATTCTCAACCTATTCTCACCCACAGCCATATTGAGTAGTATCTTCTGAAAGATGATCCTTGTACCCCCATCTGGCAGCAGCCCCATTATAATTTGTACATCAAAACCCTACAATGTCAATTCAGACATGACAGCATTGCAGAGTGTGAAAGGAGATGTAGTGTGCAATGCTGGACATACCAAAATCAAACAGCAATAGGAACCTGTATTTAAAGGGACACTCACAACACAGCTAAGTGATTCCACAACTAACAGAGCAGGCCTAAAATTTGAAGCCCTACCATACACAGTGATTAATGGTGGAACAGCTAAGCAATTATCAAGAGGTGAAGATGCCTTGATCACCACACTGGTGATGGCAGAACTCAGCAAATGAGTGCAAATGACAGGGCTGAACCACATGCAACAATTTTCAGCCAAATTTCAATTGAATTATCTTTTCAGTCTTCTCACAAGTCCCCCACCATTGCAGATGCCAATTTTCAGTCAAATTGTTTCACTTCATCTGATATCAAGAAATGGATGAGCACACTGGATACAAGCAAAACTATGCATTCCAATAATGTCCCACATGCTGTGCTGAAGATCATGCTCCAGAATTGGCTGTCTCTCTAGCCAGACAGTTGGCAAGATGTCACCAAACAGTTTCAGCTAAGACTGACATCTATAAGATAATGTAATACAACCTTCAAACGTGAACTCTCAATCACCAGCAAAGTAATGGAAAGTCAACAAAAGGCCTGCAATGCAACATTTAATCACCCATAGGCTGCTTACTGTTGCTCAGTTTGGGTTCTGCCAGAGCTACTCAACTCCAGGCTTCAGTACAGCCTTCCTCCAACATGGGAAACAAATAATGCTAAAGGTGAGTTGAGCATAACTGTCCTGACATCAAGGCAATGCTCAAACTAATTGTGCCTCCGAAAAGTCTGTTGTTAACCCAAAGTCAATGGGAATCATGGAACCCACCCACTGCCTGGAGTCTTACCCAATATAAAGGAAAATGAGTTATAAATTTGGGAGGTCAATCAGCTTTAGAAGTTCCCCTTTTTAATCAACTTGTTCAGATGTGTTATAACAACACACCTGCAGAGCAGGTTGGACTTGAACCCTGGCATCCTGGCCCAGAGGCAGGGACACCAGCACTGTATCGCAAGAGTCTAAGTTCCTCAGGATAGATATTTTCTGAATTGACCTGTTCAGAGTAGGTGGAATGTGAATCCAGGTCTGCTGATTCAGGGATAGGGACAGTACCACTGCACCACAAAAGCTCTAGCTCCTTAGGGCAAATATTTTTAATCAATCTGAGCAGATATGCTATGGCACAGCTCTGTAGCATGTGGGACTTCAGCCCAAGCCCCCTCTGGGCTTGGAGATAGAGTCATTACCATTGCACAAGAACTCTAGCTTCTTAGGGTAGTGTCCTTTGTTGAATCATCTTCAGCTACTTTATCAATTACCTTCCCTTCATCATAAGCTCAGAAGTAGGAATGTTTGCTGATGATTGCACAATGTTCAGCACCATTAGCAATTCCTCAAATAATGAAGCAATTCATGTTTGCCTGCTGCAAGACCAAACTAAAATTGAGGCTTGGGCTGATAAGTGGCAAGGTATATTTGTACAGACAGGTGGCAGGCAATTGCCATTTCCAACAAGAAACAATCAAGCCATCCTCATGTGACAGCCAATGGTATCAACATTGCTGAATACATCAACTCCTGTGAGGTAACCATTAACCAAAAACTGAACTAGGCCAGACAAATAAATCTTGGTACAACAGCAGGTCAGAGGCTGGGAAGTCTGTTGCAAGTAACTCACTTCCTGATTCCCCACCATCCACAGGACATGGGGGCAGATGTATCATGAAAGACTCTCCACCTGCCTGGATGAGTGCAACTCCAACAACACTCAAAAATCTCAACTCTATTCATATCAATGCAGTCTACTTGATTGGCAAACCCTCCACCTTAAACATCACCTTCCTCTATTGTATTTATCACTTATAAAATGCACAGCAACTTGTTACTTCTAAATCCACAGCCTCTACTGCTGAGGGGAAAGGGCAGGGCAGCAGGCAGATGGAAACACCACCATCCATGAGGTCCCCTCCAAGTCACATTTCCTGACTTAAAAATAGATCACCTTTCCTTTATTCTTGCTGGTCACAATTCTAGAAATCTATACCTAACAGTACTGTAGAAGTATTTTCACCACATTGAGTGCAATGAGATAAGGATAGTAAGAAAATAAATAAGTATAGCACATTTTATGGCCTCCCAAAGGTTTTTGAAATTAATATAGTTTTGAAGTGTTATGTAGGGAAACACTGTAGCGACAAAAGAACACAAAATTGCAGAAATATCAACTTGAAAAATGACCTCATAAATTGCTTTGGTGTTCAAACAGATCTATGGGATCTTGTATGCTCATGTCAGGGACAGATGGGGAACACTTTTTTTTCTGATCTTCTGTTCTTATTGAGAAACACATTGCTGTTTGTGTGCACTGGCCACAGTCGCGACAACAGCCTTAAAACTGATTAGCTACAAAACGCTCTGAAATGGCCGGATGCTGTGCACGGTTCCACAAAAAGTCTCATTCGAAGACGTAACTTGTCAACTGTCTGAGACAAGCATTGGATAAAAATAGAAGGTAACATTTCCCGACATTAAAAAAGCAAAACACCGCGGATGCTGGAAATCTGAAGCAAACACAAAGAAAGCCGCAGAAACTCAGCAGCTGTCGATTCTGAGGAACTAAGTGAATGTTTCCGGTCCATTGTGACTCTTCTTCGGAACTGTCTGTACGTGCATAGATTTGAATGGGATAATTCACTGCCGCTGGAATACAATCGCATCAAACCACGTGCGATCAGTGAACCCTCAGATACTGACGTTCCGGCCTCTGCTTGTGTGTAAAGCCGGCAGCGGATTGGACAGCTCGGCTCTGGGGTCTTTCTGAAGTGAGTGGCGCGGTGTTTATGACGCGGCTGGGATGTTGTGTCGCTGTCGGTGGTTGAGTGTGGACCAGGCGGCGGTGGAGCGTTCCTATCGATTCCGGCTAACGGTAGGTTATTACAGGGGCAGCCCTCAACATCTATCCACCTGCTCGGGTGGGCCTATTGTTAGAATAATTTACTACGCATATTACAGCCACTAAAGTGGTGTGGTTTTCTTTTCCTTGAAAGCGTGTAACATTCTATTTTAAGTATTACTTGAGCTTGTAATAGAGGGGGAGATTTCTGCTCGTGTATATTGTCGTGTTACCAGTTAAAATAATCGTTTCTCACTGTTGTCAGCCAGGGCTCCGTTAATGGCGCACTTACTTCTCACAGTCAGAGGATTGTGAGTTCAGTCCATTGTCGGACTTCAACAAATAAATCTCGACTACAGGATAGTGCGAGACAACAAGGTGCAGGGCTGGATGAACACAGCAGGCCAAGCAGCATCATAGGAGCAGAGAGGCTGACGTTTCGGGCCTAGACCCTTCATCAGAAAAGGGGGAGGGGAAGGGGGTTTTGAAATAAATAGGGAGAGAGTGAGAGGCGGATAGAAGAGGGATAGAGGAGAGGATAGGTGGAGAGGAAACAAACAGGTCGAAGAGGCGGGGATGGGGCCAGGAAAGGTGAGTGTAGGTAGGGAGTTAGGAAGGGGATAGGTCAGTCCAGGGAGGACGGACAGGTCAAGGGGGCGGGATGAGGTTGGTCGGTAGGAGACAGGATAGTGCGACATTTCGAGTGCATCACTGTCTGCACTGCTGCCTTTCAAACCAGGTATTAACCTGAGAATGCTGCTGCCCTCTGAATTGATTGGGTACCTTGACAAATATTTACCTCCCAGTCAAGGTTACCTAGACGTTAGCGGAATAGAAGTGTCCCGACCCGAAACGTCAATTTTCCTGCTCCTCTGATGCTGCCTGGCCTGCTGTGTTCCTCCAGCTCCACACTGTTATCAGAACACTGGAGGTTTGTACTGCACAAATTGGCTACTGTATTTCCAACATAGCTAGTCTTCAGAAGTATGTGGTTAGCGTAAGAGTGCATTCCATCTTATTCCAAATGGGACAAAAACAAAGTTGCTGGGAAAGCTCAGCAGGTCTGGCAGCCTCTGTGAAGGAGAAAACTGAGTTAACATTTCGGGTCCGGTGACCTTTCTGAGGAAAGGTCAC
>NC_063335.1:79779339-79869077 GCF_021869965.1 Rhincodon typus | reverse complement strand
AATCTCTAACCTGCAGTTCTTTTGGTTTTTAACTCCAAATGCAGTTATTACCTTTGATTTTTTTTCAATTATTTGTGCAGCTTGTATATTGCTTTATCATGTCACACCCTGGTGCCTGTTTCCTCACCAAGTTAGTTTACATCTCCCCAACAGTACATGCAAACCAACCTACAACTGCATTGGTTCCACCTCCATTAACTTGTAACTTTGTCCAGCTCATATGTATCCCTTGGAACATGTCACAAAGTTCCAGGAATCGAAAACCCTTACTCCTGCACAATCTCTAACATGTATTCATCTGCTTTTGCAATTTTATTTCTGTGTTCAGCAGTACATGACACTGGGAGTGATCCATAAATTATGACTTCTAAGATCCAGCGAGCTCATTCTTAGATCCCTATAACCTGTCTGTAGGATCTCTTCCCTTATTTCAAACCAAGTTATTGGTACAGTTATGAGCTGTGAACAAGGACTAATCAGTGCTTTCTCTTAGACTGCTGTGCAACCACTCAGTGACATCAGCATGGAGAGGTAACATATATATCTGCGTTCTAACCTGTGACTGCAGGTGCCTGTCTGTTTCTTTACAGAATGCCTCATCACTGTTGCATTCCCATTTTTAGTCCTGTCAGCTGTGTACAACTAAGCCAGGGTTGGTGCCAAGAAGTGGGCTCTGGATTGGACTCCCCAGTGTTCAGAAATTAAATACCAGTTAGAAAGTGAAATGCAGTCATGAGATTCTTGCGATTCTTGCAATTCTTGTTACCTGCTTCATCCTATTGGATGGCCTAGCATTCACCTATTCACCCTTCTGCCCGCATAAACTGCGGTGGCCACAAATAGAAATATGCTATTCATGGAAGCCTCACAAGTACTGCAATAGTGTTAACTCCTCCTCTCAGTCCACACTCGGGCCACTGGCTGCTCCAGCTCATGGCACTTTCCGTGCATGTGGCTGTCCAAGAGATGAGCATTGTCTTGGCGATCCACTTGAAACAAAATGTGCACTCTGTATCACAGAGCTGTCCTGCTTTTCATCCATGCATTGGAGTATTAATTGATTGCATAGCAGGAAAAAGGATAATTTTTAACAAAATACTTACATGGGATATTTGTGTCACTGCTAGGCCAGCACTTATTGTCCACTTCCAGTTGTTCTGGAGAAGCTGATGGTGAGTTGCCTGCTTGAACTGCTGCAATACTTGGGGCATAGAGCCATTCAAGAGCAGTTAGGAAGAAAGTTTGTGATGTGATGCTATTTCCACCTTCTCCCTGCATCAGTGCTGGGCCTTGTGTTGATTTTGTTATCTCTCTGTAACTGAGGAGTGTCATTTAAATATTTCTAAATTTTTATGGTTCTGTATTGAGATTCTGGTGCTAATTACTATTGATTAAATTGGTTTATAATTTATAGCCTAAATTATGTGGTTCTGATCAGCAATCAGCTGTTAAATTATTTCAAAATAATTTATTATTACTTGTATGTCAAAGGATTTGTCTTTATTGTTTCTTGGTTCCAGAGGGATGAACAGATCAGGCTGAGATACTGCACTGACAATCAAAGCCCAGTCCTTATAGAATGTTGGCAATATAGTTGGCGAAACCCGAGCAACAGGTTCAACAATAATTTGGGACTGAGATTCTTCCCATCTGCCTTCAGTGAAATCTGCAAGCAAATCACACACCGATCAGTTGGTTCTGGTTGGATGATCAATAGAATGCAGTCAGCTTGTGAAGTGTCAGCACTAGTTTTCCAGCGTTTCACCGCCCTTAGGGCTCATTTCAATCATCGTGTTCCTGATTGGTAGAATTGGCACAGTGTATTAGAGAAAAAAGATATTCTGCCTCCATGGATTTCTTAGTAGGTTGGTTTTAGGACACTTTCTGGACACAAGTGAGGGTAGATTACTAGCTGTGTCAACTAATCAGAAAAGAGGGAAGTAACTTTGCCAGACTTTTATTAAGTGAGGAGGAGGAATTGCCTAGAATAGTGAGTTATGGCCCATAGGAAAGTATAAACAGTAATGGATTGATCCTGGGATTGTTTGTTTACCTTATAGTAAGCTATCAGAATGGCAAAGAACAAATCAAAGGCACAGAAACATAAAGATGTCTTCAAAGTTGCCAAAAGCAAAAGTCTCAAGGTCAAAAGCAAAGCCAAACCTGTAACTACAAGTC
This sequence comes from Rhincodon typus, assembly GCF_021869965.1. Lineage (NCBI taxonomy): Eukaryota > Metazoa > Chordata > Chondrichthyes > Orectolobiformes > Rhincodontidae > Rhincodon > Rhincodon typus. Next base: position 79,866,899 of record NC_063335.1, on the reverse strand, counting down.
TCAAGAAGGTTAGTAAATACTTGGCTGTATTATGAAAGAAATTATTTCTAACCCCTACATCTTTAAATTTCTGTCACTTGGGAGCCACAAGATTGTGATTTATGTCTTTGGCTTTCTTTTGTTGATTTGCTAGCTTGATTTTTTTTTTATTATAGCATGTATATTAATTCTTGGGCATTTGATATTACTCTTCAGAAATTACAGTGGTCCTGTTGAGAGTCAGATATGTTAATATCTCATTTGGGCTTGGGCATATAACAATGTGGTTGCATATCTCTGGGAGTGTGTTGATATTTGTTATGGGCGGATGTAATAAAACTGCCTTTCTAATACTTGGCTACTTGCTGAATAAGTTTTTGTCTGAATGATCTGGCAGGCACTCTTGAAGTGATTTTTGCTTAATTAAAGGTTACAAATCGCAGTGTATCTGTTCACCTTGGGTCAGAAATAATTGAGTCTGTTTATCAGACTATGCTTTGGAAAGTAAATACTGATATAATCAAATTCTTCACTGGTGATAAAAGGAGATCTTTAGTACATTAAAGCAACTGGAGTTCATCATTGTATAATGAAGGCAACTCAGACTCTCTTCAATGAAACCATGTAGTTAATTTCCTCATCAATAGAATCAGAGACTCCGACTGTCAGGGCTCCCACAGACGCAAGAAGCAGTAGATAGATTACATGTCTCTCAGAAAGCCTCATTCAGGAACCTGCACAATTAATGAAAAGTGAAGGCTCTTATTAAACGAATGTGTAGCTAGTATGATGTGATGCCGACCGTTCTGGAAACTCAGAGCCGCGTCCTACAGCACTGTACTTGACCAGTCCTAATGGAATCAGGTGGTTGATTGATCAGGACTATCCTTTGAAGTTAGAACCTCTGTTTATGCCTCCAATAAGACTTCTACAGACAAAGCCAAGCACCAAGTATGATGAAGCTGATGTATCTACAAGAATTTCAGAGCAGGCATTCTCAGCTCTCACTTCAAGCACCTTGATTAATCTAGTGGAACCCTGCAATTATAGTTCAGCAATCCTCCGGGTTCACTGTCTCTGAGAAATAGCTCTGAAATTCTAGTGATCTGAGGAGGGATCTCTGAGAAGCTGCTGCCCCCGAGGAGCAAACTTTTCTCTGTAACAACAAAGGGTGCCGAGCACATAACCCCTTAATGGTCATCATCAGTTACGAGGAAGGATCACCGGACCCGAAACGTTAACTCTGTTTTATTCCTTCACAGATGCTGCCAGACCTGCTGAGCTTTTCCAGCAACTTTGTTTTTGTCCCTTAATGCTGGCATTGGAAGTTAATCTTCAGAATGCAGTTTCATTGCCATTCTCTGAAGACTACAGTGACATCCACAGCCACACCTTATGCTCCTTCTTACTGAGCACAGAATCAAAAGGGCTGCTAGTTAATCAATCTCAGGTGAAAAAGGCCCATTGAAGTTGTAAAAGCCTTGTGAAAATGTCCTGACACAAGCACTGCTTCTTTCCACTCCTTAGATGTTTTATTTTCAGACCTCCCAGTTCTGCAGAAATCTCTTGGGCAGCTTGGGGAAAACTTTCCTGCATTGTACTACAGATGTGTTTATTAAACACGTTTCAATAACCATTTCAAGGAGAAATGAAGAGAAAGTAATGCTGCTGGATTAGATGAGAGGAGGCTGCTGTGGAAAATAATCGGTATAGACCAGTTGAAGTAAATGACCTGTTACTGTATTTTATCTGCTGTAGTTGTTTGTAGATTTAAAATATTTGTAACCTGAGAATACTGTAGGGTATAATTTGTATAGTTTTCAGAATCCTTTCTAGTATTCTGATATTAAAGTGAAATCAAGGGGAATGTGTCTGTTCTAAAACTCAACCTTTATTATGAAAACGTACTCAAATTGTTGTAGTTGGTTTGCTTGCCGAGCTGGTTTGTTGTGTTTCCGCACATGTTTCATTACCCTGCTGGGTAACATCAGTGCAGCCTCAAGTGCCGTTATGTTTTCCCACTTGTTATTTGAACCCTGGAGTCTATTGAGCTGGATTACCTCAACTACGGTTTTCCTTCGCAGTGCAGTGTATATGGGATCAAGCTCTTTCTTCGTGGAGTACATGGCATCTAGGAATTCCCATGCTTGTCCCTGCTTTGGTGTTGTCCCAGTCAAATTGGTGGTTCTCCTTATCCATGTGGACATGGGACAACACCAAGATCCTGGGACAAGTAAAGCAGAGACAAGCACGGGAATTCCTAGAAGCCTGGTACTCCACGAAGAAAGCCATCAACAAACACAGAGCTTGACCCCATGTACATTGCACTGCGAAGGAAAACCGGAAGTGAGGTAATCCAGCTGAACGGACTCCAGGGTTTAAATAACAGGCGGGTAAACACAACGGCGCTTCGTCAAGGCTGCACTGATGATCTTACCCAGCAGGGTAATGAAACATCTGCGGAAAAACAACGAACCAGCTTGGCGAGCCAACCAACCACAAAATCCACAACCCAAACTACAAATTTACTCTAAAACCTCAGATGTACTCAAAATTGACAACATCCTTTGTTTTGGGAATCACTTCAATAAAATTACTGAAAAGAAATAGCTACCTGAGTTGTGGGATGGCTCCATTTCATTGGGAGCTGAAACCTTGGGCCAACATGGCAAATGATCTAGAGCAGTTACAACTTCAGGAGGAATAACTATCAGCTGATATTCTAACAATCATAATAAAATAGATGAATTGTTAGATGGGAGAGGAAAAGAGAAATATATGACCTGATGGTAGCCATTTACAGAGATGTGATTGCATGGAGACCAAGGCTGGAATTTGAATAACAAAGGATATTTGACACTTCAACAAAGAGACCGGGAACTAGAACAAGTTGGTAGGGTAGCACTTAAGGGTGAAGTTGATACAATAGAATCATAGAATTCCTACAAGTGCGGTTGCAAGCTGTTCGGCCCATCGAGTCCACACCAATCTTCCGAAGAGCATCCCACCCAGATCCAACCCACCACCTCCTCAACCACCTTCTTCCCCACGCTCCTCCCCATCCCTGTAACCTTGCATTCCCCATGGCTAATCCATCTGTTTGTACATCCCTGGGCACTTTAGCACGGCCAATCCACCTAACCTGCACATCTTTGGGCTGTGGGAGGAAACCAGAACACCCGGAAGAAACCCACTCGGACACGGGGGAATCTCCACGCAGACAGTCGCCCAAGGGTGGAATCGAACCTGGGTCCCTGGCACTGAGGCAACAGTGCTAATCACTGTGCTGCCCCAATAATGAGAGAGCACTTTTTGCTCACTACAGTTTGGTTTGAGATAATCAATAGGGAACATGAGACGTCACTAGCGGGAGTAGTTTATAGATCCCCTAATAGATCCAATGGGGCATTGTATACAATAATAAATCAGCCATGATTTGATTGAATGACAGGGCAGGCTTCCTACTCTTGCTCCCTAGTTAAGCATCTTTAGACACTTCACTGTTTTGTAATTAGTTGGTAGGACTGGATTCTAACCCAAGTCTAGGGTAGTTTTGAGCATCTTATAACTAGAAGATTCAACATGACTGCCCATGAAAGAATGAGAAGTTTCAATATCAGTGCCGTAGGAGGTTTTGTAAAGGAATGATTTCAACTGGTAGAGCTGACATAAGTCACATACAGGGAGTTCTGCTATGATGCAATAATTATGTTCCTGTGCAACATCTTGTTACAGAAAATCGTGCCGTAGAAATAACGGCCTATGGGAACAGTGGGGCTAGGAGCAGACCACCAAAAAAAAATCACTCAAAAGCCCAACACAAAGGATAGCACAGTTTGAATAAATATTTAATTCCTATTTAATAATGAAAGTAAATGTAACACCTTACCTTGAAAAATGTCAAGATGAGTTGATGGGGGAGGAGGTTTTGAGGTTGCTCTGTTGTTAATGCAGGGGCTGAGGGTTGTCATCATCACCACCTTCAGGTGCAGTTGTGGTTATAGGCTTAGGGTGAAAAATAGTTAATCCAGAAGTGGATGGCTGTGGTTCATTGTCTTCTGACTGTTTGTTTGTTTGTTTGTTTCTTAGGGGTTGGCTTAAAAAAGGCATGCAGTTTTTGCTGCTTTGCCCTTTTTCTTCTTTCATGAAGAAGCTGTTTACAGGGTGCCAAATAAGATCTTATTCCACAAACTGCCACCCTGCTGCGTTCTGCATTGTAATCGTTGTCCTCTAAGAGCTGCAATTGCTTCTCAATTTCCCTCAGGATAGAAGACAAAACAGAAGTGGAAAGCTCTCGTGATGCTGCATTGTGGACTTCGACTTCATCTTCATCTCCAGCTTCTACTTCCCCCTCAGTAACAACTTGTTGTAGGTCAGCTGTAGAGGTCCTCACAGTGGCACTCAAGCAGCTCTTCAACATCCTCACTTTCCATTTCTTCAAATTCAACTTGCTTTGCAAGATCAACACAACATTCTTTGATTTTTGGGAGCTCCTCTGATAGATCAAAGCCTTTAAAATCTTGAAAAAAATCTGGGACAACGTCCCCTAAACAGGATGCGAACAGTCCTTCCTGACATCACCCCAGGCCTCCATGATAATGTCAATTGCATTCTTGATGTTTAAAGCTCTTTCAAAATTGAAAATAACTGTCCTTGTTCCCGTCAGTGGCTGCAGTCAACCTGTTAAATGTGCACCTTAAATAATAAGCTTTAAAAGCTGCTATTGTACCCTGGTCCATGGGTTGAAATAGCATTAATGAATTGCATTGCAACACCTCACCCTTATTTGTATTGAACTGCATTTGCCAATCCTCAGCCCACTTCCCCATCTGATTAAGATCCCTCTGTAATTTTTGATAACCTTCTTTGCTATCAATGATAACCTCGTAATTTTGTATTGCAAGCTTACTAATCATGCCTTGTACATTCACATCCAGATCATTTATGTAAATAACAAATAACAATGGTCTCAGCCCCTATGCCTGTGGCACACCACCAGTCACAGGTCTCCAGTCTGAGAAACAACCTTTAACCATTACCCTCTGCTTCGTACCATCAAGCTAATTTTGAATCCAATTAGCTAGCTCTCTCTGGATCCCATGCGACCAAACCTTCATGACTAGCCCGCAGTGCGGGACCTTGTCAAAGGCATTACTGAAGTCCATGTAGACAACACCCACTGCCCTACCCTTATCTATCATCTTGGTTACCTCTTTTAGAGTTTTTCAAAGATTTGTCGGAGATTACTTCCTGCGCACACATCCACGCAGACTATCCCTAACCAGTCCTTGACTACCCAAATGTTGATTGACCCTGTCCCTCAGTATCCTCTCCAATAACTTGCCTACCACTGATGTCAGGCTGACTGGCCTGCCGCTGACTGGCCTGCCATTCCCTGGCTCGTCTTTGCTACCTTTCTTAAACAATGGAACAACATTACCTACCCTCCAGTCTTCTGGAACTTCACCAGTAGCTAAAGGTGAAGAAAAGTCTCTGCAAGGGCCCCTGCAATTTCTTCCCTAGCCTCCCACAACATCCGAGGATGGACTTGATCAGGCCCAAGGGATTTATCCACCTTAGTGCACTTTAAGGCTGCAAGCACCTCCTCTCTGGTAATACCTAATGCAGTCCAAAACATCCCCACTTGTTTCCTTAGCCTCCATGGTTCTCTCCTCAGTAAACACTAAGGAGAAATATTCATTTTAAAAAGCTCCCCGTCTCCTGTGGTTCCATACATAGACGGCCATGCTGATCTTTAAGGAGACCCATTCTCTCCCGAGCTCACTGTTTCTGAAGCACAGAATCCATCATTAACTGTTGCAGTCATTATAGAATAACTGTTGACAGGGTTATATCCACAATACCTCAAGAATAGCCTGCATTGTGCTAGAATTTGGTGATTGTTCATCCTTTCTTCCCTTTTTTTTTTTGAAACTGAATGACCCAGACCAGTGACCTCTTGATGCTAATGCTAATGATTAAATAGTTCTTTCTTGCACTCATTCCCACACTGCATGTTAATGCTGCATTTCATATTAATGCTTTTTAATAATGTCACTCGGGCATTTGATGTTAGCAAATAGTATTTATGTGTGCATTGCAAGTACGTGGGAATCGCGCTAATGGTATACTTAGTGAATTTTATGCCTTCTAAGCAATGTTAGTACAGTATTGTTCCAATTTGTATTCTCCTTATAAATAATCTGAGTGAATAAAAACAATTTGGCTCAGTGATTTTATCCAGAGCTTCCATTCAGTTATTTTAAATGCAGCATTTGTGAATTTGCTTGCTTGACCTTCAGTGGAAATTGCCTCCTTTTTTAACGTTTAATTGTTAGATCAACCTAAATTTCATGCAATTTAAAACAGATAAATTGGGGGAGGGGGTAGCGAAAGGCATTCTTCTATTCCAGAAGTTGAAGCTTTCCAGTTCTCATTAAAATGAATGTAATAAGCTTTGCAGAAGTCAACCAAAGTTGTCAGCTTAAATTTACCAAAATATCAACACACTGTTCCACCAAAGGGTCAAATACAAGACAATGTGGCAGCACCCACGCTCCAAACACCGGCACTTGCTTGACTGTCATCGTCAAGAGTGATGGACCAGAAAGATGTTAGAATTACCCGCACCGTGGGGCAGGAGCCAACGACTGCTAGACAGACCATTGCCTGATCTGAACAAGGATCAACATAAATATCGCCCCGCCACAGCGGAGACGACAGAAGCAGTACCACAACAAGTTCAATGTTGGGGCACTCAAAGACTTGGAAAAGAGCTTCATACAATCGGCTCCTCTCCACAAACCTAGCAACCCTCGACGACAGAGTCATAGGATCCCAACAGCCTCAAGGCTGCCATCGTCAATGCCTTCAAAAACCCGGTCAGTCACGTAACCAGGAAACACCAAGCTTCCAGTTCTTAGGACGGGTCACTCGAACCGAAGTGTTAACTCGGATTTCTCTCCACAGATGCTGCCAGACCTGCCGAGCTTTTCTAGCAATCTGTATTCTTGTTTCTGATTTACAGCTTCCACAGTTCTTTTTAGATTTTTGTTTAGGAAACACCAAGGCTGGTTTGATGAGAATAATCAGGAGATCCAAGAACTGATAAACCAGAAGCGCAATGGCATTTGAGTGTAAAACAGCAACTGCATTCGGAAGAGAAAAGGCAGATCTACAGGCAACTGAGGGCGGAGGTCCAACAAACAACTCGTGACATAAAAAACAGGTGGTGGATGGAGAAAGTACCAATGAATGGCACGGTGGCTCAGTGGTTAGCACTGCAACCTCACAGTTCCGGGTTCAGTTCCACCCTTGGTGACTGTGTATGTGGAGTCTGCGTTGGGTTTCCTCAGGTTGCTCTGCTCTGGTTTCCTCCCACAGTCCAAAGATGTGCAGGTTAGGTGGGTTGGGCATGCTAAATTGTCCACAGCATCCAGGCATGTGTAGGATTAGCTATAAGAAATACAGGGTTACAGAGACAGGGTAGAGGGGTAAGCCTGGGTGGGATGCTCTTTGTGGAGTTGGTGTGGACATGTTGGGCCAAATGGCCTGTTTTCTCACTGTAGGGATTCTATAATGATGTGAATAAGATTGCCAGCTTTGCTTTGAATCACTTCATAGTTGGCTATGAAAGTCACCAGCGCATTTTCTGAATCTAATGTGTGCACTGATTATATAATATAAAGGCAGTATATGGGCAGCTCACTGCCTGGAAATATAATTTATGTTTTGTTCTGAACAGATTAACATTGTGAATAATGAAAAAGTCTGTAAAGTCAATAAAGCTTTCTCAGAAGTGCAAAAAGAGATCCAGAACCTATCCAAAGATACATCAGCATCTTCAAAGAAATCACAGCAGGTAATTGCTTATTTTATCCTAAACACGTCCTGAAAACTGAGATCATGGATACCCCTGCAACTAATAGTCTAGCTGAGTTTATGGTTTAATTTATTTTTAAGATTTATCTGGTTTCATTTTGCGACAGTTTTCAAGTAAATTTAACAAGCTTCCCCAATGTGTTGAGTTAAATTGATTCTTGTGGAGTTCAGCTTTGCACAATTTTCAGTTCTGTTTGTTACAGTTTGCATGTCTATCTGATGAGGTATGGCAGCTTGTCTTGTGCAGTACATAAACACAGCCTATCGAATGGGGGCTTTATTCTTTCTCCATCTTCTCTTTCTAAAGGCATTGGGTCCTTGCTGGGATACATACAAGCAGCTTTGTGTTACTGTACATATCAATTTATCATTCATAGACATATAAAATGAGCATTGCAATATAGTTGAACATTTGGCTAAACCTCATTCCAACTCTTTGTCTGAGGTTTCCATACTTCCACCTTTCAGCGGGGGTCGTTGATGATTAGAAACTCTCCTTGACTCGGGGTTTGCTGAGATTTATTGTCATAGCTACAGAAACAGCTAACTCAGGACAGATGGGGAATCAAACATTGGATCTTGCTGTTCAATGCAGTTCAGCTACTCATGGCATATTTGCCAGACAAAGCAGCAGAGTGCTGTATTATTTCTTAACTGCTGCTTTCAGGGCCAGTGGTTTTATGAGCCAAAACGAATTGCTAGAGAAGCTCAGCAGGTCTGGTACCATCTGTGGGAAGAAAGCAGAGTGAACACTTCAAGTCCAGTGACTCTTCAGCACCTGCAATTCTTTGCTTTAGTTTTAAGAGCGTGCACCTACAAGAATATGGGCTTAATCTTAAGAGGTCTTAAATCATAAAGTAGCTTACAAATAATGAGTATATTGGGATTTGGTACCAATTTGCATATACAATTAAATACAATCTTGATTGTAATATGTTGCAACTGTTGAAGCCCCTATTAATTTAAAGTATTATTTTGCTTTATATTTCAGATACCCAGACCTCCACCTGCTGAAGCGCTGAATGTGGATGCTACCACTCAATTGTTTTCTCAATTATGAAGTTCAAAGACTGCTTTAGCTGGACTTGTACATAAAACAAAAAGTCTATGGTGGACAACGCCTTTTGGGATTGAAGCTAGAGAATTTTAACCCTATAAATCAATGCCATGCGCAAGTGCCCACAAAGTCAAAAATGATTGTAAATTTTTACAAAGAAAAAATGACCAAGATTCTTCATTTTATTAGATTGGAGTCATTCAATAAAATGCCTTTATCTTCAATAAAAGAAACTAGTTTGGAGATCATTCACGAGAATGCTTTGAGCAGATCCTTAGGAAATTAACTTTAATTGCAAATGAGATTTTAATTTACATTGCATATTGGTTTGAATAGTATTGGTGAAAATGGGACAAGTTTGAATATTATTAATAAATTATGAAAAATTAAATCTAATTTACATTACTATAACTGATGATGAGTCACTTTATACAATAATCCAATTGGTTTTAACATCTGTTTTATACTTGGAAGACGATAATTGATTATTGTTCTTTTGTGATTGTTAGCACAACTACTAAAGAACTGCTGAAATGGAAGAAGTAAACAAAATACAGCAAGACTACTTCTTAAAAAAAAATTTCAAGGCTGTTCTAAACAAGTGTAATCAAAAGATGAAATAATCAACTGGAAATGATGGGACACTAGTGAAATAAGTATTTTTCATACTTACCGATTTATGATTTCTAAATAGGAGAATGTATGGCTGGAAAGTTCTCAGCTGCTTCCTCTCTCTAGCTGAAATGCCTTCAGAATACTGTACAACCTTTTTGTTTCTGAGGTGGAAGCAGCTCCAAGAAATATTTCATCCTAATGATAAGCAGATCAGTAAGTCCTGTAACAAGATTCTTTGTCACCCCTTGGTTTAGTGGTACTGCTACAGTTAATAAAGACACTTTAGTTTGCAATCTCATACAGGACGTGTGCAACCACCATAGTAGAACTGTGATCATACATGTCACTATCATACGCAGTCAGTGTACACTCTGCAGCCTTTTAGTTTCTCTTGATCTACACAAAGTCCAGAAAGAAAGAGGGATCATTCCATGACTGTCTCCTCATATGATCCTTTGCAACTTTCCTTTTAATCTCTGTTCTTAGCCTGTCTCTACGTGCAATGGTTTCTGTTCACCTTGTATTTTTCCTTGATTAACCTCTTGGTTCAAGTACAGTTCTTGTATGAACTTAGCCATTATATGGAAATAATTTTAAGACTAACGGATTGGTGTCATTTTAGGATACTGGAAGCTATGTTGCAATTTATTGCATAATTAAGCCTGGGTTAGTTGAAGTTCTTCTAGTGATGTGTTAAATTTTACTTCTTGCCAATTGATTTGTGAGGCATTGAAATTCTTAGAAGAACCACTCTCGACCATTTGGCCTTCCTTGAGCTTACTCCGCCATTCGGTGAAATAATGAATGATCTATTTGTGGCTTCAACTCCACTTACCCCTCTCCCCTTCATAGCTGTTGACTTCTTTGTTGAGCAAAACAGGGATGTAACTGACCCTTGAGTATATTCAGTGACCCACTCTCCAATGTTCTCTGTGAAAGAGAATTTTATGTGTGAGATAGTCAATAGTTAAACTGTATCTGTTTATTTGTAGTCTCTTCTACAAGGAGAAAATGCGCTCTTACTTTGTAAAGTCTCCTCAGGATGTCATTTATTGTTTTCCTTTTTACCTCAGTCCAATTCTTTCTTACTCTGTATTTTTCATCCTACACCTGATTGCGTATTGCATTTACTTATTCTCACTTGTACTTCTGTCTCAGTCTTTGCACTGTTAATTTTACAATCTTGCAACCTGAATGGTTAAGGAGATATGTTGTGGTTTGCCCAGCTAATTCAGATTTGTATGCCTGTTTCCTTCGGCATAATGTTATATCAGCTCAACATCAGCAATGTTTTGATGCAAGATATTATGATAAATGGGCAAGGGCATTTCCAATTAACACCAGATGCCATTCATTCATCTGTTATAGGAAATAATGGCCCATAATTTCACACGTTCATTCTAACGTTGTACTTAAACAGCCAATGAACAACAGTGCATTAATATTTTGACAAATCAGAAAGTGGAAATTGTGAAATAGTCATTTTAAGACAGTGTAACAAAATGGTGCAGTGTCCCAATCTGTTCGATCGACATAGTAAGAGAGAGTATATTGAAAAATAAGACCTTCGTAAGGGATCAAGGTGCATGGATGTACTCTGCTGTTCCAAATTGTGTCAGAGCTTTCTATCATCATACTCATGGACTCTGGAATTATCTTCCTACACCTCTGCCCTTGAAGAAACTTTTAAAGATCTGGAGATTACAAAGTGAAATTCTTGGGCTATGCCTTGGTCACTTTTCAGTTAACAAGAGAGTTAAGGGTTGTAGAGACAGAAATATGGAATTGAATCAGTCGTTATCTTATTGAATGGTGGAGTAGGCTCAAAGTGCCAACTTACCTACTTTTGCTCCTAATTACTTTATTCTTGTGCATACGCTAACTGATTCATGCCACTGGAACGTTTTGCAAATTGGAAAGTGACATGTAAGTGTAATCGGTGACTTCAACAACAACTGAGCTGACTGGTGACTTCATTTTTGAAAAAGTTGATATATTTTCTTCAATGTCATCAGTCCAGAATTTCTGAATCTTGGGTTTTAATTGCTGGCGAAAAAAGCCAATGTCACCACGTTCAGGCAATAGGTAAACACCTCCCAGAAAGTTCAGTAATCCCTGGAGACATGGGAAACCTTGTATCAAAATAGAAGATTTACAAATACAATAAAAATAATTCAGTAATGACAATTGAAAACTGTGGGAAAAGTGTATCTGTTTTACTTAAAATTAATCTGTTTATTGGGAAAATGCTAAAGATATTCATTACATTATGAATGGAGTGACTGCTGTAAGGTTCGTTTAGTCTTGAGGTGTGAAAGTCAAAATCTCAGATTGGCTGACATAGAGCCTTGGTTGCTAGCCTAAGTGTGAAGATTTAAGTTGCACCCATTTTTGTTCTGGGGTGTTTTAGATTTGATATCTTGGGGTGTTTAAAGTGTGGCACTTCAACAATGCCATTTTCAATGTAGCTTGACCTTCATAATATGACTGTATGCTTCATGAGTATGAACTGGTTGAGGTTTAGGTATGTTTCAGCAATGTTATGTTTTCCTGGCTCCGCACACACTGGTACCAGGAACAAGGAACCAAAGAAGACCAAGAGACCATTATAAAACCACTACGGCATGTCGTGGAAAGTGATACATATGACCTCCGTGCTATGCTAATTCTGCACCACAGAAGCGGAGGAAATTATTTTGACACCATTGCTATTGTTGAGCTTGTACTAGGGAAATGTATCCATGGTAAATATGTCAACTTGAAAAGGGGAGGGTGTGAAAATACTGTAAAAGGGAGTATTTCCATCTGTTCAGAACATGTATCATTACCAATGTTTTTAAAACCTCAAATGAGATAATGCTATCACTACAATTTGGCATGCGTAACATTTAACACCACACCCTTGACATGCAAAACAAACTATTTATTTAATGTGCCATGTTTGCATTTGTTCTTAACAATTTAGAGAAATTAGAACATTATTTGTAAATGGATATTCTAGATTTATATAAATAAGTGCCACAACAGAACTCCACTTTTTCACATTGTAATGTGATGTTATACTTAAGTAAGTTAGTTTGATTAGTTTTTGACTATTTAAATAACATACCCAAAACTGTTCATGATCTTTTTAATTGTCTAGTGAATTGGATCTTCCCTATTCAGGTCTGATATCTAAATATAACATTCAAAACAAGGTGATGTGTTCAAGTTTCTTTTATATGGATGATTCTTCTGGTGGCAGAATCTAAAACTAAGAGTCACTGCTTAAAAGTAAGAGGTTGCCTATTTAAGATGTGAATAAGGCAATTTTTTTTTTGTTCTGAGGTTTGCAAGTCTGTCAAAATTTTCCTCAAAAGGTGATGGAAGCAGAATCTTTGAATGTTTTTCTGGCAGAGATGGACACATTTTTGGTAAGAAAGGGGGTGAAAATTTATTGGCAAGGGTTAGATGGAAATGTGGCCTTGAGGCCAGTTTTATTGAATAATAGAATGAGGTTGAGAAGCCAAATGGCCTCTTCTGCTCTGAACTTGTATGTATAGATGCATTCCTAAAATTTTAAATATTTAATGATACATTTTTAATGGGTGTTTCCTTACTCCTATACCTTCATGCACCATTTTTAACTTTTTACTTTCTGTGGTGCCATCTGGTGGTTAGGCTATAGCCTGAGGCTTGCCAATCTTGACCTTCAAACTCTTTTGAATCCTGCAAGGTTCATGTGAGATTCAATCAGGGAGCTGCCTTAAAGTGCTTAATTTTGCTCCAAACTTTCTGATCACCCTGTCACCAAATGTACCTTCACCAGATTGGAAAATTCTGCCCACAGTATTTCCAGATGACCATTTAAGAGGTGACATGCTCTTTAGAGTGCAAAGGGGAAGAGATGCTTTTTGCTTGCACATAGTTGGTAAGTTTTTTTTTTCAAAAAATAGGATAAATTGGGACCCAGCACAAAGTGAACAGTGATGTCACAGGAATTCTGTAAATTCATTGGTAATAGCTGCTAATTTGACTATATAGTTGACTTTCAGATTGAAGGCAAATAGGAGAAATATTTACAGATTACAAACTAAAAGACCAGTAGGAATTTTTAAAAAAATTAAAAGCTAAATAATAGAGATGGAAGGCCAGGCGATATATTTTATACCTGCATGTAATGTGGGAGCTGATGGAACCCATTGTGACTCATAGTGACATCTGTAGCAAATATTGGTTGCTTAAGGAACTCAGAGTTGAGCTGGATTCTGAGTACAAATACTGCAACATATTAGGAAGGGGGCGAGTTACCTGGACTGTCACACTGTGCCTTTACAAAGGAAGTCTGGAGAAAGATGCAGTGATATTTGTTGAGGTTCGTCCTGAGCAACTCTGTGACACAGGACTCTGTGCTCTACGGTCTGTTCCCTGGGATGCATAAGAAGACAGACTGCATGGAGGACTACCAACTCAATGAAAGGCGCTCTTTGTTCCGCTCGAAACTTGCTGGCCTTCCAGATCAAGGAGTTGGCCTTGACCAAGTGTTGCAGACTGGCACATTTCAAGGTCCAGGACTATGTGCTGAGGGACACAGTAAACTTAGGGCAGCTGCCACCAAGGCATAGTGGGGAAATACCACCATCTAAGGTCTTTCTGCCAAAGTTAAATGGGAGTCCATTCAGTTATCAGACCCTCTCAATGCCTCAAATATGTGTAAACGTAATCTTGAACAAGTAAGAAATGCCTTTGGTTTTCTTTGCTGGATAGAGTCAAACTCCAATGTTTGTTTCTTCATATGTTACTGTACAGAACTGAACTGAACTGCTTCAGTGACATTACTAATTTTTTTAATTTCAAAAATATACATTGAAGGTGATTGTAATTTATTTCCAGATAAAGCTAAAACTGTCTGCATTGGTACCGGCGTGTGTTCATAGCGATTTGACCCCTTTTGGTAGTGTGGGACACCTGGGAAATTCATTCATAACATTCTTGTTTGAGTTGTCTAACTTGTTTAAGCAGGAAATAGACAACAATACTAAAGAATACAGGTGATGAACTAAGTACCATCATCATACACTAAAGAAGTAGTATTAGACAAGCTAATGATGCTGGAGGCTAAACCCCTGGCCCTGATGACTTGCATTTTAGGATCCTAGAAGAGGTAGCTATAGATGCATTGGTTGTAATTTTTCAAAAATCCTTGGAGTCTGGAGAAATATCAGAGGATTGGAAAACTGCTAATGTGACACCTGTATTCAAAAGGAGGGAGGCAAAAGCCTGGTAATTAGACCCATTAGCTTAACATCTACTGTTGGAATAGTATTAGATTTGATTATTAAGGAATTAATAGCAGAATGTTTGGAAAATCATAATAGAGCAAGTCGAGTCAGTATGGCTTAATAAAAGGGAAATTGTGTCTAATTTATATATGTTTTTCAAGGAAGTCTCAACCAGAGTAGAAATAGGAGAACTGGTGGATGTGTTGTATTTGGTCTTCCAGATGTGTTTGACAAGGTATCTCATAAAAGGCTAAATCATATGATTAGAACCCATGGTGTTGGAAGTAGTGTATTGGCATGAGTAGAGAATTGGCTAACAGGCAGGAAACAGCAAGCAGAAATAAATAGTTCTTCAGGTTGGTGACCTATGACCAGGTTCCATACGGATCAATGTTGGGACCACAACTATTTACGATATATATTAGTGACTTGGAGGGAGGAAGTGAATATACTGCAACCAAATTTGCAGACAACACCAAATAGATGGAAAGGCAGGTTGTGAGAGGAATTCAGCAGTTTACAGAGAGAATTGACATGTTAAGTGGGCAAAGAGTTGGCAAATGGTGTATAATGTGAGAAAATGCAAACTTGTTCATTTTGAAAGGGAGAACAAAAGAATAGAAGATTTAAATGGAGAAAATCTGCAGAAAGCTGCAACACAAAAATTAGGAATACTTATACATGAAACATAGAAAGCTTGCACACAGGAGCAGCAGGTAATCAGGAAAGAAAATGAAATGTTGGCCCTTATTTCAAGGGGGTTGAAGTATGAGTCAGGCAGTCTTACGACAACTGTACAAGGTGCTGGTGAGACTACATCTGGTGTACGGTGAGCAGTTTGGGCTCCCTTATTTAAAGGAATATTTCATAGGAGGCAGTTCAGAGGTCACTTGGATCATCTCGCATGTGCGAGAATTGTCTTCTAAGTAAGGGCTAAATAGGTTAGGACTCTACTCACTGGAATTTAGAGAATGAAAGGTGATCTTAGCGAAGCAGAAATAATTCTTAACAGGCTTGACGGGTTAAATGTTGAAAGAATGCTTTCACTCATGAGAGAGTCTAGTATCACAGGTCTTAGTCTCAGCCTAAAGGGGTGCAAACTTATGACTGATATGGGGAGGAATTTCTTCTCTTAGAGGGTTTTGAGTATTTGGAACTCCATGCCACAGAGAGCTGTGAATCCTTACGTATATATTGATCAGTAAGGGAATTGGGGTTATGGGGAAAGGGCAGGAAAGTGAATGTGAGGAATGTCAGTTCAGTCACGGTCCAATTGAATGGTGGAGCAGGCTCTAGGGACCGAATGGCTGAACTTCTGTTCCTACTTCTTATTGTCTTATGTACAGTTTACCATTTGTTTGTGCCCCTTTAAATTTCCTGGAGGAGGTGTTAAAACACAAATAGAACTTACAAATGAACATTCTGCCAATAATGAACATAACCTTTCTCACTAATGATGCCTTGCAATTTGTCTAATCCATAGATTTATTTTAAAAACATAGCTATCCAATCCTGTTCATATAACAGTTCAATCCACTTTAAAGGAGATATTTGATTTAATACTAACCTGGATGGAAACTATTCCATGTATCAATCAATTTGTAAGATAAATGAGCTGAAGCACAACATATCACACCTGTTAACATAATAGATAAGTGTTTAAAAATATTTTGTCTGGGTTGTAAATCCATAATGTCCAGTTTTAAGGATAGTCCTAATGTTGAAAGAGAGAATCTATGTTTGTCGGTGAATCAAACCCAGTGATGAACTCCATGTTCTGCCCAACCCAGTGAGGTTCACACACACCCATTTCTATATGATACTTCCACTGTGGCCTGAATGCAATGTCAGGAATCTCTGCTTGTGACTGAGGTGCATGTGCTAGTCATCCACTTTGGAAGTTGCATGGTGGTATATCCATAGGCGACTACGCTGGCATTGATCAGGGACAACCTCCAAACCACCTAGGATGTCCCTGAAGAAGATGATAATGATGGTGGTATATATGATGGATATGACCCTTGGTGTCCACTGTGCTTAGCTCAGTTTCAGGCTCTCACTTTGGATGGTTGAACTGGCTTTTGCAAAATACAAGGTAATATGACTTGCATGCCTTCTCTGCTACTTAATTAGATCATACTGATGTTGGCCTTAAATTCTATTTTGCTGCCTGCTCTCCATATGTCAATTTCCTAAAAGACTATCCCAGTCTTGAATATGGTTAATGTTGAAGCATCCCCAACCTGCTGCAGTAGAGAACTCCAAAGATTCACAATTCTTTGTGTGAAGAAATTTTCTTCTCATCTCACTTCTGAATCATTGCCCTCTTCCTGAGACTGTGCACTCAAGTTTTTCGTTCCCCACCACTATTGAGCCTTTTCAAAACTGGCATCTTACTCCAAACATGTGTGTCACCGCTGTCATTGACTGGTCCAGGCTGCAATCAAATGGGCATTCTCTATACATCCATGCACTGCAGGCAGCTCTCCATGAAACTGGCCAATCACTCAGGGGAAGAGCTTCTGAATACAAAATTCTAAGCCTTGCGCCACATAACCCAACTTCAAGGAATTCCATCATGTGGGCTGCTGGGCCAGGTAGTGCCTCCTTTCTTGTGACTCCTCCGACTATCTATAGTCCAGCATTATCTATCATATGCCAATGGAAACTATCTTTCTCAGACGACAACTTCATAGGACTTCTCCACATCATCTTCATCCAATGCCACCCTATCTAATTGGGCATGAGGACCCACTGATGTAAGTCTATCTGCATGGTCCTTTTGTAAGACATGATGGTGCCTTCTCAAATGCCCTCTGAAATGGCATAACAAGCCACACTATTGTATCAAAAGGAATGAAATTGGATGGGGCACCTGGCAACAACAAAGGTACCGAAAAGACCACAGCAAAAATAGCCTTGTCGACCCTACAAAGAACATCTTGCTAACATGCAAAAATTGGGAGAGCTGTATCACAGACTGGTCAAGCAGTTGCCTGACATCATCATTCTCACAGAAGAATACCTTACAATGTCCTAGACACCACTATCACCATTCCTGGATGTGTCCTTTCCCACCAGCAGGAAAGACACAGCAGAAATGGTGGTAAAGTGGTATACAATTGGGAGGAATTTGCCTGGGAGTCCTTTGCATTGATTCTGGACACCACGAAGTTTTATAGCATCAGGTCAAACATGGGCAAGTAACCTCCTGCTGATTACTATGTATTGTCCTCCCTCAGCTGATGACTTTGTGCACCATTATGTTGAACATTTGGAGGAAGTGCTGAGGGTGACAAGGGCGCAGAATGTACTCTGCATGGGAGGGACTTGGCAGTAGTACTACTGATCAAGATGGTCACATCCTAAAGGGCATAGCTGCTACACTGTCTCTGCAGCAGCTGGTGAAGGAACCAACAAGAGGGAAAACATACTTGACCTCATCCTCACCAATCTTCCTGCTACAGATGCATTTGTCCATGACAGTATCAGTAGGAGTGACCACAGTACAGTCCTTGTGGAAACAAAGTCATGCCTTCACAATGATCATACTTTACAACATGTTATGTGGCACTGTCACTGTGCTAAATGGGATAGACTTCAAACAGATCTTGCAACTGAGGATTGGGCATCCATGAGGTGCTGTGGACCATCAGCAGCAACAGAAATGGACTCCAACATAATCTTCAACCCCATGGCATGGCATAACCCCACTCTACCATTACCATCAAGCTAGGGAATCAACTCTGTTTCAATGAATAGTGCAGAAGCAACACCAGGGATAACTAAAACTAAAGCTACAAAACAGGACTATCTGCATACCAAACAGAATAAGCAGCAAGTGATAGACTAAGCAATCCCACACCAACAGATCAAATTTAAGTTTCTGTAGTTCTGCCACATCTATTTGTGAATAGGAGTGGACAATTAAACAACTCACTGGAGGAGAAGGCTTCACAAATACCCCCATTCTCAATGATGGGAGAGCCCAGGACATCAGTGCAAATGATAAGACTTCTTCCCTGGCTTACTATCAACAATCCCTTTGTCCATCTACTCTTTAATCTCTCTAGGCTCCCCATCCACCTATCCACTCAGTCCTTTCACGCCATCCCCCATTATCAGCAGAAATATCATTTTTTCCCAGCTGCTATCAGTTCTGTATCCTTTTGATACAATAGTGTGGCTTGTTATGCCATTTCAGAGGGCATTTGAGAAGGTACCATCATGTCTTACAAAAGGACTATGCAGATAGGTCCTCATGCCCAATTAGATAGGGTGGCATTGGATGAAGATGATGTGGAGAAGTCCGATGAAGTTGTCGTCTGGGAAAGATAGTTTCCGTTGGCATATGATAGATAATGCTGGACTATAGACAGTCGGAGGAGTCACAAGAAAGGAGGCACTACCTGGCCCAGCAGCCCACATGATGGAATTCCTTGAAGTTGGGTTATGTGGCGCAAGGCTTAGAATTTTGTATTCAGAAGCTCTTCCCCTGAGTGAATGGCCAGTTTCATGGAGAGCTGCCTGCAGTGCATGGATATGTAGAGAATGCCCATTTGACTGCAGCCTGGACCAGTCAATGACAGCAGTGACACACATGTTTGGAGTAGATGCCAGTTTTGAAAAGGCTCAATATTGGTGGGGAACGAAAAACTTGAGTGCACAGTCTCAGGAAGAGGGCAACGATTCAGAAGTGAGATGAGAAGAAAATTTCTTTGAACTTGAAATGTTAACTCTACTTTCCCTCCACAAGTGCTACCAGTCCTGTTCACTTCCAACAGCAATTTCCATTTTTTGTTTGTTTCAGAACTCTGGCACCCATAGTTCTTTATTTTACTGTACCATCTAAAAGAAGCACTGCAAAATTCAGCAAAGATCCTTAGTAAGAACCTTCCAAACCCACGACCACTTCCATCTACAAGGACGAGGCACCAGATACATGGGAACACCACCACCTGCAGGTTCCCCTCCAAACCACTCACCAAGCTGACTCAGAAATACACTCCATTCCTTCAGTGTTGCTGGGTCAAAGTCCTGGAATTCACTCCCTAAAGGCATTGTGGGTCTACCTATAGCAAACGGACTGTTGCGGTTCAAGAAGGCAGATCTTCTCTATCTGCCCAGCTAGGAATCCCCATGCCCCACGAGTCAATATAAAAAAGAATCTTGCTCTGCTGTTTCTTGCTGTGCTCTGGTGGTGTTACAGGATTCTAGCCTTCCCTCCACCACATCAGAAACTGTGGGAGTCACAAGAGAACATTGAAACTAGGCTTTGAGCAGAAGCTTCGTTTATGGCATGCTGTCAGATGGAGGATTGGATAACACCCATTTTTATCAATTTATTGCAATATCTTTTCACCAGTGTCCACCTTCTTCCCTGCCAGATTACAGCTGTCCCTCTTCCCAGACTCCTATTCCTAAAGGACATTAGTGAACTAAATATGTTTTATACAAAAGAGATTGATAATTGTTATAGTCACCATTGTTTGAGACTAGCTTTATATTCCAGATTTACTATGTGAATTTAAATTTCACCAGCATGTTCCCAAAGCATTACTGTCAGCCTCTTGATCACTAATCATAGTGTTACAGATCTATAGCTCAGAAAAAGGTCCTGTGGCCCATCACAATGAGCGCCAGTCAAATACGACCACCAAAGTATTCTAATCCCATTTTCCAGCACTTGACCCATAGCCCTATATGCCTTGGCATTACAAGCGCACATCTAAATAATTAAGTGAGAGTTTCTGTCTCTATCATACCTACAAGCAGCATATTCTACATTCCTACCACCCTGTGGATGAAAAGCTTTTTCCTTATCTCTTCTAAACCTTCTGCACTTTACCTTAAATCTATGTTCTCTGGTCATTGTGACAGTGCCGTTATACCACCATTAACTATTAATGTAGTGCTTTTCATGAGCACCACATCATCAAAGCATTTTAAACAAGGAAGTATTTTTGAAATGTCAGTGCATGTTGTAGCAGATTGATGATCTGACAGAGAACTTTACAAAAGCAATGGGTTTGGGGGAGTTTGAATAAGATTGTCAAACATGTTGCTCACAAATTGTCAAATAAAATTTGATCTCAAATCTTGAAGACTGATATGCTAATTAAAATTTTTATTTTGCATTAAGAGTCAGCTCATCATCATAATTGGGTAACACAATGGACTAGGTGTTTAGCAACTCCATAAATGGAACTACACTCTACATTTTTGTGTTAACCCAGCGTGCATTGTGAACTGCACTATAATATTTCTATGATTTCTTAGATAAATTATTGTCACCTCTCTTCCTTCTCCCAAGCACTTTGATGGATTTTGTACGCATATGGTCTAATTTTTGCAGCACAATAAAAAGGCTATTTATTGCGAACGTTTGTAGACGCTGAGCACCAGGGAACCACTAAACCATTAGACAGGATCATGGATTTTCCAACTTGTACCATAATTCTCTTTCAGTCCTGTGATACCAAGTTAATTTATGATGTTCTCAGCAGCTAGTAGTGTAAACATCATCTTCTTGTGTAAAGCTGCGGGATGTCAAATATGGACAAAGTCACAGCATTGTGTATTATTGGCTAGTTTGTCTCAAGTCCGGCAGCAAATTTGCATAAATCACATTTGCTTACACAATAACCGTCTCATGCAGGTATGCATAGTCGCATATGCTATTAGTGTGTAGACCACTTTTTTTGAGGGAGGTTATACCTTGGAGGTTCTACTTATCTCTTTTTGTTGATATTGCCGTGTCATGATCACAGTAGAGACCAGTAGTGTTTTCTTTAAGAATCCAAAAACCTCAGGTATTTATCACTAGAATGATTACACAAAATTCACAGTCTAAAACAACATAATTTTACTACACCAAAGTCAAAGAACATCAATGCTAATGACTATCTTGATATCTTTACCATTACTGACTACTTATAAGTACAAAGAAAACGTATAAAAGGTCTCTACTGTGATCATGGTACACCAATACCATCAACAAGTGACACGTACAGCCTCCAGCAAATGACCTCCTTTAAAAGCAGTAGTCTGCAGTCAATAGGATCCACCCTCTCCATACCAAGGCCATCACACTTTTCACAAATAAACTATCAAGGATGGCCCAACATGCGACTGTGCTTACCTGGATCACACCAATCACTATTTTGTGAATGAATGTGGACTATTAAAGTTTGCTGCAGAAATCAAGGCAAATCACCTAAGACACCATGTTGTGACTTTGCTGTCCAGCTCTGACATCTTACACCTTTACACACGATGAATCTGAACTGAACTTTTGAGCTCAATTGTTCAACTATGCTTAACTTAACTTTCAACTGAAAATATTCAAGTCAGATGTTTTGTAAAAATGAAACACTTGCTCTATTTGTTGGAACTTCTGCTTACTTACTGTAAAAGTTTTATCTTCAAATCACCTTTAGTCATCCCAAGTTTGTAAACTCACGTTTACAACACAGGCTTTGCTACTTTAAGTGTAGTCACTTCAGGGCAGAACTCTCCTGGTTCCAGTGTTCCTAAATCTTGTGTTTAGAACTCCCTCATTTTTCAGCTCAGCTAGCCCAGAAGTTCAACTCACCCAGTACTGCACTTCAGTTATCAAGCTTTTTAAAAAAACCCTATTGGTCACCACAGCATTTCAAATAATTCCTACATGAAAGAGATGCTCTCAAAATTCAGCTTATGCTGAGCTAAAATTAAAGTATATGAATATAGAATGACACCCAAGAACCTATGCACTCCTCAAATTAACTTTGGATTGATCCTTTTTTCTGCATGATCACCTGGGCAACTTGTTCATATGATTTGTTACTGGTAGCAAGTGGCTGTTTAGAAATAATACTTTGAGAAATATTCTTAAAGGGACCATAAACCCAACATGAAATAGGTCCCTCACAAAAGAAAAAAACACATGAATCATCATAGATGCCCGAAGTTCCACCACATCCTCTTTGAAAATCCTACACTGCTCAAACTATTCGCAAAGCTCAAATATGGTTTGTTATGAGTGCACATGGTAGGTTCTGAAGTTCTCCATGGTGTGCCGTATCAGTGCTGTGCTTCAACATGGTCAAATTCCATCACTTCCCAGTATATAAGGAAGTCGGATATTAAGCAGGATTTGGATCCATTCCCTGAGTGTTGATTTCAGCGTACCATGGATTACCTCCGTTGGTCTGTTTTGGATGGTGTCCAAAGGTTTGGTATGGCTGCTCCCTGCCCACACTGAGGAGTAGTATTCTGCTGTAGAGTAGACAAAATCAAGGCTGGCAGTATATGAGCTGGTGTCAGCTTGTTTCCACATTGTGTTTAATTTTATAAAAGCAAAATACTGCTGGTGCAGGAAATCTGAAATGAACACAGAACACTGGATAAACTCAGCAGGTCTGGCAGCATCTGAGGTGAGAGAATAGAGTAAACATTTTGAGTCTGGTATGACTTCTCCTGAACTGAAGGACCTAAAATGTTAACTCCATTTTACTCTTCACACATGCTCTGAATAGCCAAGTATTTTCAGAATTCTTTTTGTTTTTCAGATTTTCAGAACCATAATATTTTGTTTTGTAGTGCAATATCCATTTTACAAATTTCCAGAGCTCCAGCTTTGAGCAATGCATAAGGTCGCCTACATAGTGTAGTCATCTGGTACTCAAACTTGGCAAGGAGCAGTAAAAGAAAAATTTTGCCACAGACAAAGTACTTTTGATAAAAGTAACTGTAGAAGGTATCTGCATGTCTTTTGGATAAATTAACCTAAAAGCAAAATTATAGACTGAGGAAAAATTATATTGAATGGTGCTTAAAGATCTAGACATTTTGCAGAACCTAGTGAATGACTACACAAGCCAGAAAATGAATTTTCCATAATCAAATTTCATTGCTGTAACTGCAAGAAACAGGATAAATTGTCAACCTCTATTTTACTCGACTTAATTAAATAATGACTGCAGAAGCAGAGACATGACACTTTAATCTTTTGTGCCTTCTTTTTAAAAAAAGAACAACAGCTTTGGTCAATATAAAAACTGAATATTACAAAGAGCTTCTTTGTTGTAATTCTACATGACAGGTGGTCCTAGAGAAAATGTTATCCTCTTGTACAAAACAAAACACATACTGTAAACATTTCATGAGATATACTAGATAGTCTGGCCCAAGCAAATATTGAACTAACTGAACTATCCAAGCTGTGTCACAATCCATTTGAACACTGAACAGTTAGAGAAGGCAGGATATATTTTAAGTTGTTGGCCTAACAAGCAATAAGCTACCAAAAATTAAACAATTTATTGACTGTATATTTACTGTAATCTGCACTGTGATTATCACACTAGTGCGCACCCTACTTACCGGATGCTTACTAGACATTAGTAAATCATCTAAGATTACAGATGGTAAATCATGCTGGCCTTGCCAGCAATGCCCACATCCCTTGAAGTAAAATAAATGAAAAATGTTACAGCTTCATTAACATTAACATTTTGGCCACGTTCTGCTATTAGACACAATTCCTCCATACACACACAACCTTCAACACAGAAGGGTGTGAATTAGCAGAATTATGGTCAAACTGGCCTAAAAAGACCGCATGTTTATAGGAACAAATATCTTTTGTAGTCAACAAACAGCACATCAGGAGACTACTTAAGTTCAGTTCTAAACTGAGATAGGCTTTCCTGTACATTATAAGACAAAAAAAACTCTCCTAAAGTGCAAGAACCAAAAGGCACTTAAAAAGTGTGCAGTATATAAAAATAATCAAATTTCTCTGCTACCCTATTCAAAAAGGCAGTAGAAAAGTCATTAGTGAAGTAAATATTTTTGTTGCAACATTAATGAGATTATGCCATGGCAGTATCACATTCAACTGCAGGAAAAAAAATTATATTGTTTGCTACATGGCAGTGCTAAGAAACAAACTGAACAATCCTATAAAATAAATGTCCGTGTAGGACTTAAACATGTAAAGGACACAAGTTCAGAAACCTTAAACTTTTGTCTTGACCATAATGCTGTAGTGAACTTCACAAAGTGGAACAAAGTAGTTTATGAAGGCTGAACAGGTGGTCCAGAGGTAGATTCAATATCTTGGGATGGCGATCACAATAGTTAAAACTGGCTACTTAAAATCTGCACATCAAAAAGATCACAGACACCTTCATTTTCATCCAGGTTGAAACTGTATTCATCAACTGGCGGAGGAGAAAGTCGAAGGAGGGGAAAGACTGCAAGATAAACAGACCATGTTACTTGAAGAAATTGAAAAAAAACTTCAGTCACCAGATTTAAATATTGACTTTTTTCCTTTGTCGCAAATTATCTCCTTTTTGTTGAAAACATGTGGCTGCTCCTCACTGGGGTACATTTATTTGTTGAGGATTTCATACAATATCGTTTGACTGAATAGCTATTTTTCATTTGGGTGAGATTCAGCAGGTTGCACAATGGTAGGAAATCAAATTCTATCTCAGCCAATTCAGAAAGGTGCTCTTCAAGTCCAATTTTAACTCACTTACCTTAGCAATAAGGCTAACTGTAATATTTTTACTAGCCCTCCCTTTTGGAGATAAGCAGATGCAGCACTGATTGGTGGTAAAATTGGACAACTTCCACAGGAATACTCCTATTTGTGCACAGATAAGAATCCAGGGTTTCCATGGTTCTTTTCTTAAAAGGGATGTTTTATTTCAGACTATATAACTAAGGTCTAAAATGGACAAACTCACCAACAATCAGTTTAAGAACAACCGGCTATTTGACTCAAAGTTCACTCTACTAATAACTTGAACTCTACAATTATGGCATCTATCTTCACTTTGAATGTCTCATCTTTTTGCCACCATCATTCTACCACTAAGGACAGAGTTTTGTCCAATATTATGTGGCTTAGATGGTTGCACCCTTGCTTCCATCTGAAGATTATGGATTATTAGAACTGAAAAGCAGGAAAACAATGTTAAATATGTACAGTACCCTCATGAGATCTTACTTGGAAAACTCTGAACATTTCAGGTCTCCATAATATATAAAACAAAACATAGAGGCACTGCAAAGAACATACAAAAAGAATCATCAGGATTATGCCAGAATACAGCAGATATATTGATATAGTAAGGCTGAACAGGGTAGAATCCTTTTCTCTAGAAAACAGAAGGCTGAGAAATGACCTTATAAGAGGTCCTCAAGATTACAAAAGGATTTGGCAGGGTAATTCAACAGAGTGGGTGCAAGCGTGAAGCTGCAGAAAAGCAACATTCCCTTTATAATAAGCCCACTTTAATCTTGAGGGAACCGTAAAACGCAACAACTGGGCATACACAACAAACAAAAATTGATGGAGCATCATGGGGCTGTATCCCCACCTATCGTTTTCTTCTTACACCCCCCAACCTATCTTCTGCATATAAACCGACATTTTCCTAGCTACCATCAGTTCTGAGGAAGGGTCACTGGACCCAAAACGTCGAATCTGATTTTTCTTCACAGGTGCTGCCAGATCTGCTGAGTTTTTCCAGTAACTTCTGTTTTTGTTCCTGATTTACAGCATCTGCAGTTCTTTTGATTTTTATTTAGTCAGAGAAAATGCATGCAAGATTTACCACAATTACGAGCTACAACTATAATAGTGACTCAAATTTAACAAGGAATGCAGGGAAAATTTGTTTACCCCAAAATAACAGAATTGGAACTCACTATCAGAAGGAATGTTTGACTAGAAGAAATGAATTTAAGGAAAATCCAAATAAACACAAGGAAGAATAGAAAGTTACTTTGAAGAATATAAATGAGGTAGGGTTAAAGGGAGCTCATCTGAAGCATAAACACCAGTATGGATCCATTAGGTTGAATGGTCTATTCCCATGCTACAAACAGTATCGACTAGAGTCAGTATTACAACATGGAAACCGATCCTTTAGTCTAACTCGTCCATGCTGACCAGGTATCTTAAACTCAACTAGTCCCATTGGCCTGTATTTGGTAGATAAGGTGAAGATCTAAGGTCTTTTTGCAGGGGTAGCGGAGTCCAAACTAGAGGGCATAGGTTTATGGTGAGAGGGAAAAGATTCAAAAGAGACTGGAGGGGCACCTTTTTCCACAGAGAAGGTGATACATGTATGGAATGAGCTGTCAGAGGAAGTGGTAGAGGTGAGTACAATACAATATTTAATAGACATTTGGACAGGTACATGAATAGGAAAATTCATTAGAGGGATATGGGCCCAATGCAAGCAAGGACCACACCAAATTTAAAGCTAAGTTTATAGTGGGTAGTTTGCTATGGGCATTTATGGATAGTATACAGTGAAAAGTGGTTACTTTATAAAATGGCACTTCCAACAAGGAACATCACAAGCAAGGAACGCATATTGTGAAATATGGGGCTACACAACTTTATGAAACGTGGTTTCAGCACTGTTCCCTAATAGGGCAATAGACATTGTATTTGGTGCGGATGTCTGCAAAATGGTGCACAGAAGTATAAATATGCTTTTAAATAATAAGCATAAGAATCATAGGAAGATTATTGCACAAGAGATCATTCAGCCGTCTGAATCTGCGCTGCTCAAAGTTCCACTTCCCCATAACTATGTACTATACGGATATGATTTTTGAGGAGATTAACAAATGGGCAGAAATCTTTGTTTCCTTTCTGTGGGTTTGGCTGTTTAAAAATAATTCAGCCTTACATCTTTTCCTTTGGTCTGGCATAAATTGAAACTCGTAAAATTGGTACCTTAGTGCTTTTGTTCATTGGATTGCAATGTTGCTTCTTCTAGCAAGGATGTTGTATAAAATCATGACTTACATACCACAGTAAGATTTATTTAATCAAAATGTCTTAACTGTTACACAATTTTTGTGCTTTATGTT
Source organism: Rhincodon typus (assembly GCF_021869965.1). Classification (NCBI taxonomy): domain Eukaryota; kingdom Metazoa; phylum Chordata; class Chondrichthyes; order Orectolobiformes; family Rhincodontidae; genus Rhincodon; species Rhincodon typus. The sequence continues at coordinate 79,839,218 of NC_063335.1, read as the reverse complement.
TTACCATGTGGATCAATAGAAAAATTCTCATTCACCTGGAGATTACATTTCTGTCAAAGACTCAGCAAGATTATACTTGTGGGAGATACAATGGTCTTTTAAAGAAATTTTAAAAAACACAAATCTTACAGCAGCATATAACAACATATAACTTACCATCTGATGACATAAATTCATCCATTATGTCTCCATCAATAGTTCCTGAAATTTAAAAAAAAAATGGGTCATTTTAAAAAAAACATCGAATATTATGCAAGCAGAGGTCTCCAAAAGATCGCAAAATTATTCAACATATTTGGATAAAATTGTATCTGGGTTCGTCTAATTTCCAGGTTCCAACCCTGCATTACAAGATGCCTTCATGCCCGGTTTTTAATTGAAAAGCCAATTATCGGCCAGAGGGCACATTCACCATCCAATTAAGGATTGGTAGATGTGTACTGAAAACTGGAGGGGCAATGGGGGTAAAGGAGAGAGACAGCTTCAAGATGGAAGTGCTGTTTCTGTACTTAAAAAAAAAAAAATTGCAATTTAAAAATGATCACAGGTACTAGACTGTCCGTATGAAGCTGGAGCCTCTCTCAAAGGTCATTTATAAGTTGGCTGTGGATGGTGTGGTAGGAGAAGTCAATAGGAAACAAAGCTGTCTCCTTTCTTTGGCCACGTTAACAGGACACTTAGTTGGGTCAAATAGCTAACTGCTGTCATTTTATCTTACCTGGGGCAGGAGTGTGTCAGCAAGTCAGCACATTAGCCAGTTGAGGTAAATTCAAAGTCTACCCACACCTGAAGCTGAAAATTCAGCTCATTTGGTTTATAAAAGGATCTTCCCAACTCTCCACGCTCCTCCACCCCCAAACTACACACACTTTATTTATAAAATTGGTAAAAAAATTTATTTAACAGCAGAAAGTGGAATACAGATCAGTTTTTTTCCAATATGAGTTTGCAAATTGTCTCATGACAGGTTATATTTACAATGTTTATACAGTGATTCATTCATAAAAGTTAGCAGTCTATCAGAGTCCAAGGAAATTCTGCAAGGATTAGAACAATAATGTCAAGTTATATTGATATTATCTTTACATGTGTAACAGTCAATGTGTATAACAGGTATCGTCCCAAAAACAATATATTGCCAAGATTAAGTCAGCAGGGAGTTGTACACTTCTGTTCAGGCAATAGTTGATGAAGGTATACTCATTATTTTAATTAACCATGTTAATTTATCAGGTAGTTGCTTGTTGTTACTAGACTAACATCCAAATACATCTAACAAACTTGCATCTTGATAACAGGTAGCATTAAGAGAATATTTTTACCAGACAATGTTATTCATTCAAATGCAAAATAACTGGGTTACAAATATTTAATGCTATCAAATTATATTTAGATTCCAATCCAACACTTTGAATGTAGCAAATAAAGCCCTTCTTTTCATAATATTATGAAGCAGGCAAGGTAAGGAATACTTCTTGCGCTCAGGCAACCAAGTTTCAGAGAATCTTAGAAGTGGATCCAATTCCTGGAATCAGCCAGATGGACCAAAGTAGCTTTCTGCATTCCTTTGCAAATGGTTTCAGGACTAATGTAAAATATGTGGGCTAAAACTTACTTGATAATCAAAGTTGCTTTGATTTTTCACATCAACTAAGGATTAATAACTTACAGTTTACAGGCAGTGGATTCCACAAGCTTTTAATAATTGAACAAAAATGAACACGTTGTATTCTACTCAAATCCTGCGTTCTTCCACTGACTCGCATACACTATTAACCATTTGTTTGGTTATAGTTTACTTATTGATGAAAAGTGTTAATCCCTGAAATAAAATAGCCCAGCAAGTTTTCAGATTATTGGGAGTACTAATGTGGGTGGCACCCTTGAAATACAACAAGAGACTCGATTCCTGATGCCAGTACTTCTCTAATATTTAATATGCTGAAATCACACGTGAAAGGAATACTTGCTTGGATTGGGCAGCTGGACCAATCATCTGGCATAATGAAGATTGTTTGATTAATGCACAGACTTCTAGATACAACACTATCCCCTCCACACTGTGGTTGCCGAAACTACTACGTACAGAAAGCACTCGGACTGTGTATCTAATGCAAGGGGGGCAAAAGCACTGTCATAGAAACACCACCACCAAATTATTGATGTTGGTCAATACTTTATGATTTTGTGTAACATTTGTCTCATCTCAAATGTAGCAACTATACTGGGTATTTCAAAGATGATACAAACTATTTTAACTAATCTGGTATTTTCTAGGATTCATATGAAAGTAGAGGACAGCACTCAGCAGAGGCAAGCAACTCAAACAAAAGTAACAGCACTAGCCCATGCTTCCAGGGACAACAATATTTCTAAAGACAACATACAATGCAGACCAGAAAGAAACCAATTTTTTTTTAAGCAACAGAAGACCTAGCTGCAACCAGATATGCATTAGTATTGAGAACCTGTTTTCATTTCTGTAGCCCGATGTGATAAAGTAGGTAAAATTTTAAAATTATACATCAGTTTGACTGATACTTTAAACCAAATAAAACAACTTAAACAAACTTGAGAAACAAGAATACAAGTGGAATCAGAAAAATTAAAAAGTGGCTGGCTGTGCTACATAAAGTCCATAATCTTTATCCTAGACTTTCCTTACCACTTGAATCTTCTGTTTTGGTTTGCTCATACGACGTTGGAGGATGTTTGAGAATGCTCCCAACGTCTGTAGGAAGCAGTGATTGTAATCCGTTCTGTTCTCGAATATTCTGTAGTGATTCAGTTGTCAATTCTTTGTAAACGTCTGGTGTATCTGCCATGTTTGTGTAAGGGACATCCGATCCCATACCAGGTAGCTGCTGGCCACAATCTGATTTTAAAATAGTCATAACATTTAAAACGAACACATTGTCAACAGTCATTGCCTAGCCATTTCTTACAAGACAAGGATAAATGAAGAAAACAGTAGTGCTACAGCAAGGCAAATCAAGATCCAAGATGACTGATGCTGTAAATCTTAAGTGTAAAGATTTTTCAAAGAATATTACTTGCATGAAATGCAAAATAGTTACAACGACTTGGTCCATTAATATATTTATATATAGATTTATGACAATAAAGTATGAGAATGAGAATCATTTAGCAGTTCAAACTTAAACTTGACTTCACTTTCTAATTTAATTTTACATTGTCAGATACAATTGTGAATATGTAATTTTACCAAGACCAGGCATCTTTTGTATATAACCTACATAAATGTAAGTTACTAATTCTCAACAACTCACCAGAAGATTGTTTAGCTAACGGAACCTGAACAAGGTATGGTTCTTTTAGGGAGACAACTCGGTCTGAAGGAAGTGGAGTTGAAGACAGTTTTTCTGGTAATGATGGTATTGCAAGCTCCTGTTGCAATTGCATTAGGTCATCTGGTGGTGGAACTGGAAACACTACAGGCTTCGAACAGTTGGACTCCTTATTAATAAGTAGAACATGAATAGGTCCTGATTGACTCTTCAAATTGATCTGGTACTTTTTTTGTCCATTTGGTCCCTTTTTTTGGGGAAGAGAAAATAAATATTTAAAAATTTGCATAGTTACTATTAAACTTCTTAATTTCACTTTATACACAAAATATTTTTAAAAACAAGATTGCAAGCGACTCTGATGTTTGTGCTCAAGAATTATGCTCACTGATTACCCAGAGTGAGCATTACCCAGAGCTACAGACAGCCATGAACACGAGTGTTTCCCCTTAAAACACCACATTAAATGAAAAGCTCACCTCTTCAAGAATCCAACATTAACATCCTCTGTCGACTCTGGCTCTGATGTAATCTGATGATATCCTGGGCTGATCCCAGCCCCTTTGCTTCCTGGATTTGACAACTGCTGATCTCAGGGAGTCAAATTATCAGGAGTGCTGAAGTGACAACAGCAGTGGCCAAACCGTACACTCCTGCTCATTAGCTGGCTGATGCACCTTGCTAGTTCTACAATGTAGGAGAATCTTTGGGCTTCACCATTTAGAGGACCCTCTGTGGTCCATAGACCAGTTTCTTCCCACTCTGTCCTACCTCTGCCCCATTTCCAATCTTGCACCCACAAAGGAACTTGTTTATTCTTGTTCATTACTAAATGAGGATATAAAATCAAACAATCATCTATTTTTCTCTTTACAGTTTCTGGCGGAATTTCTATATATTTCGAGTATCTTCTTAAAAAACTAAAACATCAGAAATGAATATATTTTTATTTCACAGATGTTTCAAACTATATAAAATTATTTAATCAAAGTAGATTATGGAGGTATCCTAAACAGACTCTTCATTTAAGCTACAAGCTTACCTCAAGTAGACACAGAATTTTATAAAACCTAAACTATGCCATTCAAACATCTAAATTATTTCAAGAGTTAACATGGACATGTGTGTCACTTTCCTTCTCAAATTACAAGAATGCATTGGTCAAACCCAAAAAATGCCTCTTTAACTCTCAGTATAAGTGACATTACTAAATCATGCATTTTCATCACAACCTAAAGTATTTCTAAACTGATTTCAAAAATAATACATGCTCTACCTTTTTTTCCTGACACTAGTCCATGCATTTCACCAATCTGTCTATTTCCACCTAACGCTAACCTCCTCATAGTTCACAATACTTCCAAGTTTTCCATCCACAAATTTTGCCTGATCAGCAAAGTCTGAATTATTAATATAAATCTGAGCCATGGAGAATTTCAGTCTAATCCATCCTCCAGGCTGAAAATGGACTGTTCACCAGTACAGTTTCCTGTTATTCATCAAATTTTGCATCGATATCACCACTGTCCCTTTTATTCTAAGAATCTGTCCACACAACAGTTAATTTTGCCCGTAATTTCTAAAAAGCTTCCCCCGACTGTGGAGGATAAACTAACTGGCCTGAAATTTGGATTTTTACAGCAAAGTTAACTTAACTGTATACTCATTAGAATGTGTATAATAAAGTGCAAAAACGTATAAAAATCTGGGGCACACATGCCTTCAGCTCCACATCAAAAAGTTAACACAGAAGTACAAGTATAAGCAAGCTAATCATAAAACATAATTAAGTGCAGGGTAACAGTAAAACATACCAGCTCAGGAATTGGAACTTCCAGTTGTGTGCCAGAAGGGGCCTGGATAGCAAGAAGTGTATCACCTGTTATGGAACCACTAATGAGTTAGAAAACAAAATTCTTCGGTTTCAAACAAATGTTTATCATAGTTCTATAAATGGACTGAGATCAACGTACATTTTAAAAACAGTAACTTTAAAATATTGATTCGCAAAGGATTGGGAAATGTTTTCTTCTGACAACCAAAACACACAACTGGTTTCAATGATTTTTAAACATTGCATTGCAATGTCTTGACTCATTGTATTAATGTGAAGGAGATATGAGTGATATAAGCAAACTCAAAAAAGAACACATTCTAAATTACCTGAAAAACACTGAAATCAACTCAACATCTCATGCCAGGCCATTTTCCTCTACAAATACTCATCGTAAACAGAAAAGAGCAATGTGGTTTTCCACTCTGCCATGATAAGCAACATGAATTAATTTGCTCAGGCTGCTGATGCAAACACAGTAAACACAGGATAAAGGTGTTCTATTACTTCCTAGTAGACAATATCATGAAACTTGCACAGGAATGTTCAAATTGCGGCCCTGGACAATACCGTTATAGCCATTTATAAAATCTAAACTACACAATCTCAACATCTGAACATTTCAAGAGTTAACAGACAGGGCTGTCACTTTCTTTGTCGAATTATAAGAATTATAATAACTTATACAGATTACAGGAAACATGTATTTAATTTTGCTATATTGTTCTCAATCCTCCATACTACAAACCTTTATGACCCAGAAAGATAAAAATCTGGAAACCAACATCAACTTACATTTATATAATATGCTTTACATGATTCAATGTCCCAAGATGCTTGACTGGAATATTTTCAAAAAAAAACTGAGGCCGAGCAACACAAGTAGCTAGAAGGATCAAGGATACAAAGCTTGATAAAAGTAGTAGCTTTTAAGAAATGCCTTGAAGGAGGAAAAGAAGTGGAGAGGTTTTGGGATGAAATGCAAGAATACAGGGTCTTAGCAGCTAAATACATGGTCACCGATTGGGTAGTGTTTAAACACAGACAAAGTTGCTGCAAAAGCTCAGCAAGTCTGGTAGCACCTGTGAAGAAAAAATCAGAGTTAACATTTCGGGTCCAATGATCCTTCCTCAGAACAGTTAAGGAAGAGTCACCGGACCCGAAACGTTAACTCTGATTTTTTTCTTCACAGATGCTGCCAGACCTAATTAGCTTTTCCAACAACTTTGTTTTGGGTCCTGATTTACAGTATCCACAGTTCTTTCCATTTTTATTTGGGTAGTGTTTAAAATTAGGGATGCTCAACAAAACAGAATTGAGGGACCTCACATCTCACAAAGTTGCATGCCTCAATTACAAGATAGAGACTGGTGAGGCCAAGGAGGTAAAAAAACAAGAAAGAGAATTTTAATATCAAAGACCTGCTACACCAGGAATCAATGTACGCCAACAAGCACGTGGTTGATAAGTAAGCAGGACATATGATATTGAGAGTGAGTTTTCGATGACCTCTAGTTTACACAAGACAAATAATGTGGGAGGCCAGGAATATGCTAGATAGGCAAGCCTAGGAAGTAACATTGGCATGAAAGTGGTGTTTCAGCAGTTGATTTGAGGCTGTTGGATAGCAAGGCAGAGTAGGCAGGCAATGTTGTGGAGGTGGTCATGTTGATTGCATATTTGTGTGTTCAAAAGCTCATCTAAGGGTCAAATATGACACCAAAGTCATGACTGGTTCTGCCACAGACATTTGCTAAGAAGAGGAGTGGAGTCAGCAGCTAGTGAACAGAATTTGTGGTGAGACCAAACACAATGAACTTTGTTCTTCCCAATATTGAGTCAGCTGAAATTTTGGCTCATCTAATACAAGGTGGTATAGAAGCAATGAGATAATTTAAAGACAGCAGTGGAATCAAGAGAAGCAGCAGTAAGAAGAACTGGCCAGGCAGCATCAGAGCAGCAGGAACCCGAAATATCAGCTTTCCTGCTCCTCTGATGCTGTGTTCCTCCAGCTCCACACTGTGTTGTCTCAGACTCCAGCATCAGCAGTTCTTACCATCTCTGAGTGAGAAGAGCTGGTTGAGGTCACTGCCCACATGGAAACTGACACTGTTTTCAGATGAAGACCAGCCTATGGTTGAGAAATAGGAGGGGCCTTAAAGATTGATCTTTGGGACCATCAGAGGTTAGCAGTGCAGGAGCAGGAAGAGAAGTCAATTTAACTGGGTGACTGACAACGACTAGATGCGTGAGAATAGAACGAAGTAAGTGCAATCTTAGCTTGCTAAACAACTTTGAAGAACTGTTGGAGGATGATGGTGCTGTCAGCCATAAAGACTGCAGACAAATTGAGGATGATAAAGAGATAGTTTACATGTGTCACAGTAACATGGGATGTCATGACACTTTTAGGAGGAGATTAATGAGAACAGTTACTGAATAAACAGCAAAGCATGTTTGTGGCTCAATTTATTCACTGTTGAGTTAGGCTTGGTTCTGATCGGATGCAACCCAGCTGGCAAATCAGGGAGGTACTCAGTGATGGGGCATGTATCATTTCACTAGGAGTGGAAAAGGAAGAGCTATCCTTGGACCATATCACTACCGCATAGTAGCTGGCTCAGAGTGGGAATGAATTGAGAACACAGTGACAACATGCAGATGTAGATTATGGAGAAAATAGAAATTTGGTACAATAAAAAGAGAAAGTTAAAGATAATTGTTAACAAACCTTGAAAACACTTGCAGACATCTTCATGAGTTGTATAAGCCAATGTAAAAAGTTAAGGAGGCTGTCAAAGAGTGATAAAGATCTTTAAGTAGTACACTTGTACTGAGTCATTATCCTTAGCAATGCCTTTCCAGATCCTCTTTCCTCTTCATTTCCATCTGTTCTACCCTTGCCATGTTTTACTGCCTCTGACCTTTCCCTCCAGAAACTGATTCCAACAGACATTAAACCTTGTTTGCAAGACTTACACCACTTCATCTCAGAAAATCTTATTCTACCGCAGTCTCCAATCATTCAATACCCAATCCCACAATAATCTATTTCTAATTTCTCCTACCTCAAAGAAGTCTTCCTTGATAGGTGATAGTAGGAACTGCAGATGCTGGAGAATCCGAGACAACAAGGTGCACAGCTGGATGAACACAGCAGGCTAAGCAGCATCATAGGAGCAGAAAGGCTGACGTTTCAGGCCTAGACCCTTCATCAGAAATGGGGGAGGGGAAGGGGGTTCTGAAATAAATAGGGAGACAGGGGGAGGCGGATAGAAGCTGGACAGAGGAGAGGATAGGTGGAGAGGAAACAAACAGGTCGAAGAGGCGGGGATGGAGCCAGTAAAGGTTAGTGCAGGTGGGGAGTTAGGGAGGGGATAGGTCAGTCCAGGGAGGACGGACAGGTCAAGGGGGCGGGATGAGGTTAGTAGGTAGGAGATGGGGGTGTGGCTTGAGATGGGAGGAGGGGATAGGTGGGAGGGAGAACAGGTTAGGGAGGCGGGGACAAGCTGGACTGGTTTTGGGATGAGGTAGTGGGAGGGGAGATTTTGAAGCTTGTGAAATCCACATTGATACCATTGGGCTGCAGGGCTGGCAAGCGGAATATGAGTTGCTGTTCCTGCAACCTTCGGGTGGCATGGTTGTGGCACTGCAGGAGGCCCAGGATGGACGTGTCGTCTGAGGAATGGGAGGAGGAGTTGAAATGGTTCGCAACTGGGAGGTGCAGTTGTTTATTGCGAACCGAGCGTAGGTGTTCTGCAAAGCAGTCCCCGAGCCTCCGTTTGGTTTCCCCGATGTAGAGGAGGCCACAACGGGTACAGCGGATGCAGTATACCACATTGGCAGATGTGCAGGTGAACATCTGCTTGAACAACTTCTCTTTCAATTCCTCCCACTTCCTACAGACAAAGGGGGTGGCCATGGGTACCCACATGGGCCCAAGCTACGCCTGCCTCTTTGTAGATTACATGGAACAATCCCTCTTCCATACCTACACTGGCCCTAAACCCCACCTCTTCCTCCATTACATTGATGACTGTACTGGCGCCGCCTCGTGCTCCCACGAGGAGTTCGAACAGTTCATCCATTTCACCAACACCTTCCACCCCAACCTTAAGTTTACCTGGACCATCTCTAATACCTCTCTCTCCTTCCTGGAGCTCTCTGTCTGCATCTCGGGCAACTACCTAGAAACCGATATCCATTTCAAGCCCACTGACTCCCACAGCTACCTAGAATACTCCTCCTCCCACCCACCTTCCTGCAAAAATGCCATCCCCTATTCCCAATTCCTTCGCCTCCACCGCATCTACTCCCAGGATGAGGCATTCCACTCCCGTACATCTCAGTTGTCCTCGTTTTTCAAGGACTGTAACCTCCCCCCATCAGTGGTCGAGAACGCCCTCAACCGTGTCTCCCACAGTTCCTGCAACTCATCCCTCACACCCCGTCCACGCAATAAGGACCAAAAAAGAATCCCCCTCGTCCTCACGTACCACCCCACCAACCTCCGGATCCAACGCATCATCCTCCGACACTTCCGCCATCTGCAATCCGACCCCACCACCAAAGACATCTTTGCCTCCCCACCCTTATCTGCTTTCCGGAGGGACCACTCTCTCCGTGACTCCCTTGTCTGCGCCACACTCCCCTCCAGCCCCACCACACCCGGCACTTTTCCCTGCAACCGCAGGAAGTGCTACACCTGCCCCCATCCCAGGCCCCAAGAACACTTTCCACATCAAGCAGTTGTTCACCTGCACATCTGCCAATGTGGTATACTGCATCCGCTGTACCCGTTGTGGCCTCCTCTACATCCGGGAAACCAAGCGGAGGCTCGGGGACCGCTTTGCAGACCACCTACGCTCGGTTCGCAATAAACAACTGCACCTCCCAGTCGCGAACCATTTCAACTCCTCCTCCCATTCCTCAGACGACATGTCCATCCTGGGCCTCCTGCAGTGCCACAACGATGCCGCCCGAAGGTTGCAGGAACAGCAACTCATATTCCGCTTGGGAACCCTGCAGCCCAATGGTATCAATGTGGATTTCACAAGCTTCAAAATCTCCCCTCCCACTACCGCATCCCAAAACCAGCTCGTCCCTGCCTCCCTAACCTGTTCTCCCTCCCACCTATCCCCTCCTCCCATCTCAAGCTGCACCCCCATCTCCTACCTACTAACCTCATCCCGCCCCCTTGACCTGTCCGTCCTCCCTGGACTGACCTATCCCCTCCCTAACTCCCCACCTACACTCACTTTTACTGGCTCCATCCCCGCCTCTTCGACCTATTTGTTTCCTCTCCACCTATCCTCTCCTCTATCCATCTTCTATCCGCCTCCCCGTCTCCCTATTTATTTCAGAACCCCCTTCCCCTCCCCCACTTCTGATGAAGGGTCTAGGCCCGAAACGTCAGCCTTTCTGCTCCTATGATGCTGCTTAGCCTGCTGTGTTCATCCAGCTCTGCACCTTGTTGTTTCCTTGATAGGTCCACTGTTTTGCCTTGATCCTGTCTTACAGAACTGATTTATCTCAATTACTTTCTCTCTCCATGGCCAGTTTCTTTCTATCTGCATCCATGAATCTTCTGACCTCCTCCCAAACTTTAACAGTTTCTAGATTCCAGATTGGGTTTCCTTTGCAGTATGGACATAACACCTCTCCACATCTCTTATTGTCTATCAGAAAAGCTTAATGGCACAATATTTCTTCCTTGAACCAGTTCCCATCTGTGACCATACTCCACCTAACTGAACTTGTTCTCAAATTGAGCAACTTCTTGCAATTTAAACACTTCCTTCAAATAAAGAAGATGCTATCCCATTCATATGGGTACTAACTGTCTCTGTACTTCAGTAAAATATGAAGAACATTTCCTGTTCTTGCCCCATCAGGTTCTCTCCCTTACACTTCTTTTTTCACTGGATTGATGACTGTATCAATGCCATTTCCTCCTCTCACTCCAAACTGAAACATTTCATTTACTCTGCTTCCAATTTCCACCTTTCTTACCTTCACACAGACCATCTTTGACACACTCTTTCCTGAACTTCTGTCTCCATTTCAGAGAATAAGCTATCAAATATGTACTCCATATTCAATGATTTCCACAGCTTTTTTGTCTAAACTTCTTCTCACATTACTTCCTAAAGAGGCTTCCATTCCATTTTTCCAATTGTACAATGTCACCTTCCATACTAGTGCTTCTGACAAGTCCTCTTCACCATGTTTGGCAGTGAGCATGTCAATTTCATTTCCTGCATTTCGGTTCCCATTCCTTTCCCTCCCTCCAAGAAGCACAACTGAGTTACCTTGACTTCACATGACACCTCAGAGGCCTCTGCAATTTTCATAATATCACCTCTTTTCGGAGCCCAACAGTTCAGTTTCATCCACACCACCGTGCTCCACTCAATCACTGCCAACACCACCTGCACTGTCTATGGCACATTTCCTTGCAAGTATGAAAAAAAGCAACACCTGTTCTTTTATCTTACTCCTTCCAAATGCAACAGCAATTTGCCTTGTCTTTCTTCAGATTTGGCATTCTGTATTCACTGCTCATGATGTGGTCTCTTCTATATTGAGAAAAAAGTGCACATTTTCAGACTGCTTTGTAGAACATTTTCATTCAGTCCACATGTGACTCCAAGCATCCAGTTGCTCATTATTGAAAATCTCTGGCCTAATCCTATTTTGCCCTCAGTCTACTGCACTGTTCAAGTGAAGATCATCAACCTGAGCTTGAGGAACAGCATCTCAGCTTCTCGTTAGGCACTTCACTGCCTTCCAGACTCAACAAGTTCATTAATTTAAGATCATCGCGTCTGTCCCTGCATTTTTGGGTGACAACTGCAGAAATTGATTCCGCTTATTCTATATGCACCTCCTTTAGATCCTTTATTCTCTACTTAGCCCATTACTTTTTATTTTTATATTGCACCATTGTCCCTTTTGTCATTTTCTCAGCCCTGTCTTTAACAATATCACAGACGTTGCCTTTTTAAAAAACGCACATTCCTGCCTCAGTGCTTGCTTAAAATCAGTTACATTGCTAACCTTCCTGTGAAAAATCATTGACCTGAAAGTTTTTCTTTTTCTACAATGACGTCTATGAGCTGAACGTTTCCAAGATTTTCTGTTGTTTTTATTTCAGACTCCCAACAACTGTAGTAGCTAACTTGTGTTAATTTTCCCAATTTCTTTCAGATCACAAATGTATTGTACAATTTACAGATGATTACAGGTATGAATCTGTATTCAAACACACCTACATTGCCTCTCTAAGTCTCATGTTCCATATGACCATGCCTCTTAGCTCAATGTCCCTGGAGTAGCAGTGAGGAATACTTAAAGGTATAGGAGTATGCAGCATTTAAAATTACATGTCACTGAATGCTGACAACGTGCAAGAGGCACAATGTGTTCTTTAACTAGGAAGGATATCTATTATTGTGTGTATTGTCAGTTATATTTTCAATACTCTGCTGTAGCCACATCTTCTGTTGATCAAGTTCTTTCTCCTTCATTTCCAGTTCTTCAATCTCTGCCTTTAGGTACCTCAATCGATCTATGATTTCTTTAGTGTTACATCCTGGACCAACACCCCTATTAAAAGAAAAATAAGTTAAATACACCCAGTTTGAAATAGGGAAGTAATATTTATATATTGGAAGGCAACATCATTTCATGGATCAAATAAAAGCGAAGTACTTTGATGATGGAAATCTGAAATAAAAACACAAAGTGCTGGAGAAACTCAGCAGGTCCGGCAGCATCTGTGTAGAAACAGGAGTTAATGTTTCAAGTCTAATGATTCTCCTTCAGAACAGGATTCCATTCTCTCCCAATTCTGAAGAAGAATCATTGGACTTGAAACTTGATAACTCTGCTTTTCTCTCCACAGATGCTGCCAGACCAAATTCTCCAGCATTTTGTTTCCATATAAATAAATCACAACATTGCTTGGATGACAAAAATATTTTTTAATTTTAAAATAGCTTTTGGCATTTTAATATTAAAACAAAAATTTGTTCTGTACAATGTCTCAGGCAAAATTCAGCATATTATTGTCCAGATACCATTGTATATACAAGAAGTGCACAACAGAGCATACTATGAGCAGCAGCATGCAGATGTAAAGATGAAGTGTCAAACTGTGAAGTTACAAAAGGACTACTGACATGCCAAAAGTAGAATCAGTATGAAATAGGTATAGCCAACAACCAATGTATGAGCAAACTCTGCAGTTGCACCACACCCAGTTGTGAATGGTGGTGCGCAATTAAACAACAAAAGGGAAGTTACACAAACATTGTCAGTGATGGGGAAACCCTGAACATCAACACAAAATATAAGGCTGAATCATTTGCAATCATCTTTAGCCAGAGTGGCTGATCTACCTCTGACTCCTCCTGGGTCCCCAGCATCACAGATGTCAGTCTTCAGCGGATTCAATTCACTCCATGTGATATCAAAAAAATAGCCGAAAGCACTAGAAACTGCAATAACCAAGCTGCTCCAGTGCAAGTGCAACACTGGCATCAACCTCACCAAGGTCCTGTATAACAGCAACAACACATTCCTGCTCCTGTACTCGAAACCTCTCACAATGATGGCCAACATACCATTTGCCTTCTTTACTGCCTGCTGCACCTGAATGCTTACCTTCAGCGATTGGTGCTCAAGGATACCCAGGTCCCGCTGCACACTCCCGTCTCCCAATTTACAGCCATTCAGGTAGTAATCTGCCTTCTTGTTTCCAAAGTGAATAACGTCACATTTATCACAAACCTCACATTTGGAAACAAGAAGAAAACTCTCGACTGGCTGGACTCATACCCAGCCTAAAAAGAATGATATATGTGGTTATTAAAGGTCCATCATCTCAGGCCCAGGACATCTCAGCAGGAGTTCCTCAGGGTTGTATGCTAGGCCCAATCATAATCAGGAACTTTACACCTATGATCTATCCTCCATCATGCGGTCAGACATGGAGATGTTCAGTGATGATCATACAGTGTTCAGCACCGTTCTGGGCTCCTCAGATACTGAAGCAGTCTGTTTCCATGAACAACAAGACCTGGACAACATTCAGGCTTGGACTGATAAATGGCAAGTAGCACACGTTTCACACAAATTTCAGGTGACCATCTCTATCAGAGTGAATCTTACTTTCATCCCTCGACATTCAATGGCAGTGTAATCACTGAATCTCCCAAAATTAACATTCTGGTTTTATTATTGACCACAGAGACTGAACTGGACCAGCCAAATAAAAAGTGCAGCTCCAAGAGCAAGTCAGAATCTGGGACTCAGCAGTAACTCACCTCCTGACTCCTAGTTCATATTCACCATTGACAAGGCATAATTCAGGAGCGTGCTGGAATACTATTCACTTTTCTGGATGAGTGTAGTTCCAACAACACTCGAAGTTCAACACCATCCAGGCCAAAGCAGCCCACTAGACTGGTACCCTATCACTACACTCCATTTTCACTCCCTCCACCACTGATGTACAATGGTCACAATGTGTACCATTTACAGGAGTAACTTACCAGGATTTTTTCAAAAGGATCTTTCAAAAGTACAACCTGCACCACCTAGAAGGACAAAGACAGGTGCACAGCAATGCTATTAGATGCAACTAACCCTCCATACTACATAACATCCTTTCTTAATTGCCATTCTTTCACTGTAACCCCCGCATTCAAATCCAGGAATTCCTTTCCTAACAGCACTGAGAGTGTACCTGAATCACATAGATCACAAGCAATTCAAGAAGGTGGCTCAGCATTACCTCTCAATGGTAATTAAGGTTGGGCAATAAGTGTAGTTCTTGTCTGTGACACCCTCAGACTGTGAAAGAATAAAAATTTACCGAGGAAGATAAAATTTTACAATGTGCAAAATTATAAATATGTTGCTTCACAAAACAGTTAAATGCATCAAATACAATCTCTCATTACTAGAGTAGTTAAAACGTAGATGAATTTCAGAGATACATACTAGCATTTATCAGTGTACAAAGAGATAATACAGCACAGGAAGAGGCCTTTTGGCCCACCAAGCCTGTGCCAATTCCTTACAGTCCTTATTTATGCCCGCTATTTATTGCCCATACGCAGTTTCTATCCATCTGTTCACCTCCTGATCACGTGTCTATCAAGATACGTCTTAAACACTGCCAACGTGCCTGTTTTCACCACCTTCACTGGCAGTGTTCCAGGCACCCACCACCCTCTGAAGGAAAAATTTTTCACTGCACTTCTTTCCTAAACTTTCCCCCTCTCACCTCGAATCTGTGCCTGCTTGTAGTTGACCTTTCTACCCTGGGAAAAAGCCATTGACTATCCACGCTATCTATGCCTCAATTTTATTGACTTCTATCAGGTCGCGCCTCAACCTCTGTCTTTCCGGTGAAAACAATCCAAGTTTACTCAACCTTTCCTCATAACTAAATCCTTCGCTGCACAAACCCACACTATCACTAACAAGTCCATTCACTTCCAAATGTGAATAAATCTTGTCTCTCAGTATTTTCTTCAATAGCTTCCCACCATGTGGATACACAAATACATACATTTATAAAAGGAACTGCCTTGGTACTGGCAAGCTGGAGGATTTGCTATTACACACAAGTCACCTTTTTATTTCGAGAATTCAGGCCATGTTGGCACATTAGAGTAATAGGTGTAATAGACATCAAGAGCTACTGAGCTAATCATAAATTCATAGGGCAACAGGATTGATACAATATGCTGGGTCTGTATTATTGACCCCCAAATAGCCAGCGGGTACTACAGGAGCAGATGTGTAGAGATTTAAGCTAGGAACAAAAACAAAGTTGCTGGAAAAGCTCAGCAGGTCTGGCAGCATCTGTGGAGGAGAAAATAGAGTTAACATTTCGGGTCCGGTGACCCTTCCTCAGAACTGATGGTGGCTGGGAAAACGTCAGTTCATATGCAGAAAATAGGGAGGTGGGTGGGGTAGGGAGTAAACGATAAGATAGAGTCCAAAGAGAGAAAAAGACAGTTGGACAGACAAAGGAGTTGCTAACGATCAGGCTGGGAGGGTGAACAGTTGTTATTGGGGACTGTTAGTGACTAACAACAGGGGGTGTGTAGTGGCAGGCTATGTGGTAACAAGGATTTAACTGGATTTAAGCTATCAAGCTCAAGTGAATTCCTAACTGACTAATGAAACTGTAGGAGCACACTCAGGAGGGAAATCAGAAGAGCAAAAAGAGGGTATGAGATGGATCTGGCAGATAAGGTTAAAGATAATCCCAAGAGGCTCTATAGCTATATTAAGAGTAAAGGGGTGGATAGGGAGAGAATAGGTCCCCTTAAAGATCAGCATGGCCCTCTATGTGTGGTGCCACAGGAGATGGGGAAGATTTTTAATGAATATTTCACCTCAGTGTTTACTGAGGAGAGAATCACGGATGCGAAGGAAATAAAGGAAATAAGTGGGGATGTTTTGAACCTCATACACTTTACCAGAGAGGAGTTGTTTGCAGCCTTAAAGTGCACTAAGGTGGATAAATCCCCTGGGCCTGATCAAATCCATCCCCTAGTGTTGCAGGACACTAGGGAAGAAATTGCAGAGGCTCTTGCAGAGATTTTTGCTTCATCTTTAGCCACTGAATTTCCAGAAGACTGGAGGGTGGTTAATGTTGTTCCATTGTTGAAGAAAGGTAGCAAAGGCAAGCCAGGGAACTACAGGCCAGTGAGCCTGACATCAATGGTAGGCAAGCTATTGGAGAGGATACTGAGGGACAGGATCAACCAACATTTGGATGGTCAAGGTCTGATTAGGGATAGTCAGCAGGGGTAGGGCAATGGATGTTGTCTATATGGACTGGAATAAAGCCTTTGACAAGGTCCCGTACGATAGGCTAGTCAAGTTAGGTTACATGGGATCCAGGGATAGCTAGCTAATTGGATTCAAAATTGGATCTATGGTAGGAAGCAGAGGGTGATAGTTGAAGGTTGTTTCTCAGACTGGATTCCTGTGACTAGTGGTGTGCCACAGGGGTCGGTGCTGGGACCTTTGTTATTTACATAAGTGATCTGGATGTGAACGTACAAGGCATGATTAGTAAGTTTGCGGATGATACAAAACTAGGAGGTATCGTTAAAGCAAAGGTTATCAAAAATTACAGAGGGATCTTGATCAGATGGGAAAATGGGCCGAGGATTGGCAAATGCAATTCAATACAGAAAAGTGTGAGGTGTTGCACTTTGGAAAGTCAAACCAAGGTAGGACTTACACAGTAAATGGTAAGGTCCTGAGGAGTGTTGTGGAACGGAGGGACCGAGGAGTACAAGTACATAGTTCGTTGAAAGCGGCATCACAGGTGGACAGGGTGGTGAAGAAGGCATTTGGCACGCTGGCCTTTGTCAGTCGAGGCACTGAGTATATGAGTTGGGACGTTACGTTACAGTTGTATAAGTTGCTGGTGAGGCTGCACTTGGAGTACATGTACAGTTTTGGTCATCCTGTTACAGGAAAAACATAGTTAAACTGGAAATTGTGCAAAGAAGATTAATGAGGATGTTGCCAGGACTAGTAGGCCGGAGTTACAGGGACAGGTTGGCCAAGATAGGACTTTATTCCTTGGAACGTAGGAGAATGAGGGGTGACCTTATTGAGGGTGTATAAAATCATGAGGGGCATAGGTAGTATGAATGCTTATAGCCTTTTTCCCAGGGATGGGGAATTGCAAACTAGAGGGCATTGGTTTAAAGTGAGAGGGGGAAGATTTAAGAAGAACCTGCGGGGCAACTTCTTCATGCAGGCGGTGGTGCGTATGTGGAATGAGCTGCCAGAGAAAGTGGTTGAGGCAGGTACAATAGCAACATTTAAAAAACATTTGGATAGGTACGTGGATGGGATATGGAGAGATACAGACCAAATGTGGGCAATTGGAATTAGCTGAGTGGACACCACGGTCAGCATGGACCAATTTGGGCTGAACGGCCTGTTTCCATGCTGTGTTACTCTATGACTCTATATGTTAATTTCAGATGGGGTGTCTGAACCAGTATTACTGAAACAAGGAGTTAATTACAGATTCTAACAGATGCTCAAATATTTGCTGTAATTAGAATTCTATTAACTTAATCTCAACAGGACTCAATGCAAAGCTAGCTGTTGGCTTTTATTCTTTGGAGAGAATTTGACCAAAAGCTTATGCAGGAGACAGGCTATTAAAGAGCGTGATTGAGGAGATGGCAGTCCAGCAACAAAATGACCCAAGAAGGATGAAGGCTACTCTGGCCTGTATAGTAAGAATGCAGAATTTATTCTGTTTAAGACAACCAACTAAAGTAAAAACATATTATAGCACATTCATTATTACATTACATGAAGAGTTTTGCCAATTTAAGAGCACCTCATCACAAGTGCTGCTCGGCACATTTACTTTATTGTGAAATATAACAGTTTAACAAATTGAATCAAGACTGGCTTCACCTCGTGTGAACTCAGCACACCATCTGAAGAAACGTGCATGCAAAAAGATAGATATCTGAGGGTCCCAATGACCAGTTCAGTTACAACTCTAAGTTCCACTAGAGATTCAACTTCCATAAAAATAGACAAGCACTGTTTGCAAATGTTACTGATCCCAGTGAACCTGCTAAAGTATCTATGGCTAGATTTGTGAGAATATAGCTAAAAGAATTATCAGGACCACCAATTATTGTGATTAAACAAAGGTAACTGCATTTTAATTTCAATGTATTATACACTTAAGGAAATAAATATAAAATTGAACCTGAAAATATCTACTGTAAGAATTGTAGATTAATGGCATTGACTTTAATTTGTTTATTTACTTCAATTTTATGTCTGTTCTTGGCACCTTATTCCAGATAGCATGAAAGAATGCATCAGTACTGGAGTAGGTGGTGATGGGAGCAGTAGTTGTGGGATTTAGAAGTGCTAGGAGAGTGTCCTAGAAATCTGAGAGCAGTGGGCATGACTCAGGACTGTGGAGGTGTGACCAGAAAGTTAAGACATAATAACAGATTAACAGTTCTTGAAACACCAACCTCAATGAGAAAAGTACAATAACATTTATTGATAAGAACTGACTTAAAGCATGAAAGGGAAATCTTAGTAAAATGGCTACAGCTTCTGTCTTGCAGAGATTACTTGACAGAGACAGAGCAAAAAGAGAACAAAAATTAATTGGTGCACAAGGCCTGAGAAGCAGAAGAGGACATCAATTGAGGGATGCAACTTTTACAGACCTCAGATATGAGGATGCTATGGAATACAGTGCTCATCTTGGTGTTTGAGTTGAAAAGACACTGAATTGAGCGTGATGCAAAGTTTAGGTAGGGCAGACATATTAAGTGATATATAATCTAACATTAAATGCTTGCAAATATATCAACAAATAAACAGCATAGAACGTAGCCATAGCATTCACTGTGTCTGTGACAGTTCTTTTAAAAAAAAGTCATCCAGTGCTACTCCGCTGCTGTTTTCCTGTCACTCAGCATTTTTTTTTCCTTGAATGTATTTCTAATTGTTTTTTGAAATTTATTATTGAATCTGTTTCTGCCATTTCCCCAGGCACTGAACTGGCAACAATAAAAACAGAATCACAATTTTAAAACATTTTATCATGGGATGTGATAGTTGCTGGCTAGGTCCCTATTTATTGTCCATCACTCAGTGCCCTTCAAGGTAATGGTACTAAGTCGCCTCCTTGAATTGCTGCAGTCCATGTGGTGTTGGTAAATCTACAGTGCTTCTAAAGGCGGGAGTTCCAGGATTTTGATCCAGTGACAGTAAAGGATTGGCAATATATTTCCATGTCAGAAGATGTTGTACAAACATAGGTGGAGGGACAGGTAGTATTAAGGAAGCGGTTAGGCTGTAGAAGGACTCGGACAAACTGGGAGACTGGACAAAGAGATGTCATATGGAATACAATGTGGGAAAGTGAAAGAAAGAATAGAGAAATAAGGACAGGCTTTGGAAATCTGAAGCATAAAGGGACTTCGGAGTTCTGGTTCAGGATTCTCTTAAGACGCGCAGCTTCATTTTGTAGCGAGGAAGGCAAATGCAAAGTTAGCATTCATTTTGAGAGGGCTAGAATACAAGAGCAGGGACATACTGTTAAGACTGTATAAGGCTCTGGTCAGATCGCCTTTGGAATATAGACAGTAGTTTTGGACCCCGCATCTAAGGTTGGGTTGATCTTGGAGAGGGTTCAGAGGGGGTTCACAAGAACAATCCTGGGAAGAAAGGGCTTGATTAGTCAGGGGATCAATGGGGAGAAGGCAAGAGAATTGGGTTGAGAATCATATCTGCCTTGATCAAATCGTGGAGCAAACTCGATGCCTATACTCTACAGTTTTATGGTTTGGCTTGGTTTGGAGGAAAATTTGCATGTGGTGGCACTCACATTTATTTGCTACCCTTATCCTTACAGGTGTTAGAGTTCAGAGGTATGGACAGTGCTGTCTAAGAAGCCTTGGTAACTTGCTGCAGTTCATCATGTAGATGATACACATGTCTGGCACCGGTGCATCACTGATGGAGTCAGTAAATGTTGAAAGTGGTAAATATGGTGCCAATCTACAGGGCTGATTTGTGTTTGACAGTATTGAGCTTCTAAGTTAGAGACAAAAAAAAACTGCAAATGCTGGAATCCAAGGTAGACAAACAGGAGGCTGGAAAAATACAGCAAGCCAGGCAGCACGTGGAGGAAAGAAGTCAGGACTGAAGGACGATAATACCCGAAATGTTGACTTCTCCTCCTCCAGATGCTGCCTAGTTTGCTGTGCTTTTCCAGCCTCCCGTTTGTCTACCTTGAGCTTCTAAGTGTCATTGGAACTTCATAAATTCTCAATCCCATGTGGTTCTTCTGCCAATTATCTTAAATCGGTGTCCTCTGGTACTAGCTTTCCTTCCAATGGAAACGAGGTTTCCTTACTTATTTGATCAAAATCCTTTATAATTTTGAAAATTTCCATTAAATTTCTTTTAACTATTACTCTGTGAAAAACAATTTCAGCACTGCTATTCTCTTAACAACTGAACCTTTCCCTCTTCCTCCGATCGCGAATAAAAAGCAGTGGTATGACTCTAGTAAAACCTCTCTGTACCTTCTCCAGGGTCTTTACACCTTCCTAAACGTGTTGTCCACAATTGGCCACAATACTTCAGCTGAGGCTTAAATAGTAATATATCAATGTTGAACACAATTTCCTTCCTTCTGCAAGCTATACTTCTCCTTCTATAGCCTACCATTCCACACCTTGTTATTGTAAAATTATAAAATAAAGCATTTGAAGATATACGAATGTGAACCTCCAATACTCTCTGCTCTTTAAAACTGTACCATTTATATTGCCTCTCATTTCTCCTTCAAAAATGAACTGTTGTGCTTTTTTTACATTAAATTTAATCTGTTATGTGTCTGCACATTTCACAACGTTTATGTCTCTTGAAATCTGGTCCTTTGTTTCTCATTGTTTGCTCCTTTGCAGGCTTTCTACATCTATAGATTTTGTTATAATTTCAGAGTTTAAGTATATACATATGTATTCATAAAAAAAATTGGTGTTATTTTAACCTACTTCCACTGGATACTGTTTTTTGATTTCTTCTCAATTAATCCAATTCCTTCCAATACATTGGTGATATCATAGATTCTTCTTTTCTGTCTCACTGCAAGTGTGTCAGCAGCCTGTTGATAAAAAGCAAGAAAACATTGAACACATTTATTTTTACCAAAATCTTAACTTCTATTTTGATTTGTATTAGGGTTTCTAAGTACGTGAAAGCTAAATACCAGATTCATTTGGCAAGGTGCTCACAACTTTAGTGTGCTTGGGAATGATTGGTGGATGTCTAGAATTTACATTTTCTTATCGCAGTAATTTTGCAATAAGAAACCAGGCATGGAAATGGGAGCAACACAAACTTGGAAAATATTGACAAAAAATATTGGAAATCATCAGTAGGTCAGGTAGTACCTGTGGAGACAGAAGCAAGATTGCACACAACTTCCCAAATAAATGGCAGTTCCCAAAATTCTAAAAGCATATAATGTACGAGAATGATAAGATTGACTTTAAAGTGGAGATATTTGAGATTGGCGCCAAGGACGTCAATATTATATTCTTAGGGAACAAGGCTGAAAAATCCAATTTAAATTCTTTCCCCTGGTTATGTTCAACACAAAATCCATCTATATCAGTACTTCTAAATATGTTGAATCAAAATAATCTCCTGTAAAAATACAAACCTTCAGATCTAGAATGTTTTTATTTTGAAAGCTGGGCTGTAGAATGCTAAAGGGGACTGTTGGCATCGTTTTATACAAGTCCATTCCATCTTCAAGGTGAAAGTCTGCTGGAAAAAAATATTCAGCACTTTTTAAGAGAGCATTACTAAGGTACTTGATTTTTCTGGGGGTGAGGGGGGGGGAAGGAAGATGGAAAGATGACTCATTTCAGAATAGAAAAGATCCTCCAATCAAAATTGCAAGTAGAAAAAAATGACATAATGCAAAAAGTAACAGGCAAAGGCGTGGTCTCTGGCTAGGGAGAACAGGATGGGATTGGGAAGCAACAGCATTTCAGGAATTATGAAATACTGATAAGATCAACAACTGCAGGTGTCAACTGTAGGTCAGTGGATAGCACTATCATAGTCAGAAGGTCAACTCCAAAGACTTGAACACAAAAATATTGATCAACAGTCCTATATTTTACTGAGGGAGTGCTGCACTGTCTGAAGTGCCATCTTTAAATTAAACATTAATCAATATGTCTATTTTGATTCAGCACAAATAATCCCCTGTAAAATAATAAGCCTTCAGATCTAGAATGTTTTTGTTTTGAAAGGTGGGCTGTAGAATGCCAAAGGGGACTGTGGCAATACATTATACAAATCCATTCCTCCTCAAAGGTGAAAGTCTATTGGAAAAAATATTCAGCACTTTTAAAAAGAGCATTACTAAAGTACTTGATCTTCCTCCGGCAAGATGGCAAGATAATTCATTTCAAAATGGAAAAGATCCTCCAATCAAAATTGTAAGGAGAAAAGAATGACATGGCACGAAAAGGACAACTATCCTCCTCTACTGAGGATAATGTTCTGTATATTTCTTAACCGTATGATGCAAATTGATTTTGTGTTGTACATGACCAGGGGATAGAATTTAAATTGGTAGTTGTCCCTCAGGTTGTAGCCAATATTTATCACTTAGTCAACATCACTAAAATACATTAGACGACATGTCCATCCCAGGCCTCCTCCAGCGTCACAATGACACCACCCGGAAACTGGAGGAGCAGCACCTTATATTCCACCTTGGGAGCCTACAACCCAATGGTCTCAATGTGGACTTCACCAATTTCAAAATCTCCCCACCCTTGGCCTCATCCCATGACCAACCCTCCCTCTCATCCCCACCTCCTTGACCTGACACAACCTGTCCATCTTCTCTCCCACCTATCCGCTCCTCCCACCTCACTGACCAATCCCCACCATGCCTACTTGCACTCACCTATCACCATCCCACCTACCTATCCCAGCCACTCCTCTCCTCTCTTTATTTATTTCAGAGGTCCCTTTCCCCCCACCATTTTTGAAGAAGGATCCCAACTGGAAATGTCAATTTTCCTGCTCCTCTGATGCTGCCTGGACCTCTGTGCTCCTCCAGCTCCACACTGTGTTATCTCTGACTCCAGCATCTGCAGTTCTTACTATCTCTGAGGCATTGTTGTTTGAAGACCTTGCTTGGTACAAATTGGCAGCTGAGTCTCCACCCATCATTATTTCTACCCTGTGACAGAACTGGTCATACTTTCTTTTTATATCTACATTTTAAAAAAAGTATACTTCAAAAACACTGTTGTAAAGTGTCTGGGACATCCTAGGTTCACTGAAGTCACTATGTAAATGCAGCTTGTTTCTCCAGGATGAACACAGCTGATCTTAATAGTTATAGTTCCCCTGCTATTGGATTACCCACTCCGTGACCAACATGAGCCTATCTACCGTGGAAAAACTTTCTGTCCCTTTGTGAACACTAAATTTAAATGTCACAATGTTCTCCTGATCAGTCTCGTTTAAATTTCATATTCCAGGCAATTTCACAGACGCTTTATACATGAGTGATCCATAAGCAGGTACCAATGTTTGGGATTTAAAAATATTACCTTGGATTTAAATTCCTCTATGTTTTACCCCTCTCAGATGCAACTTCTTTGAGAGTGCTACAAACACCCCATCCACAAAAACTTTTCATTCTGGAATTTCATTCTCCCTTCATTCTATATAAGGGTTAATAATTAAAAACCACACTAAACAAACTTTGGGTCACCCCTCTTAATATCTTCGACTAGTCATCCAGTTTTGACTACAAACCATCGTTAAGCACCTTGGGGTATTTTACTACAGCAAATTCGTTATACAAGTGCTCTTGGAGGGCTCTTGTGGTGCCATGGTAGCGCCCTACCTCTGGGCTCAAGTCCCACCTGTTCGAGAGCGACATGTCTGAACAGGTCGATTAGTACTGTCTATAACCGCTACATGTTCTTAAATCAGTTGCCGAAATGGAACGATTGATAATGAATCAGGCTAGTAACCCATTCCAGATTCAGCACCACATCTTTTATAAGTTTGAAAACGATTATTTCCTCGTTTATAAAATAACGCTCTTCCATTATGAAAATTAAAGAAAACGTGTTACATGGTTGCATAGAGACTGCCTGTGCCACAACTGATTCCCTTCTGGGGAGCCGACAACAATCGGCACCTAAGCTCCGCTACAAGTGAATCAAGAAGGATGAGTGAAACGTGTGAAGATTGTGCTTCATGAGTGTTGAGAAAGCTGTTGGACTGGTCAGCAGCAGGAGATGCCTCGCAGGTTTTGTTTTCACACATGTGCTCCCTCCCCTGCCATTGCTGGCCTGGCCCTGACCTGCTTGAGGTCCAGCACTCCGTCCTTGGCCTCCTGCAGCAACGACACGAATCGGGTAGTGAGGAGCCCGAGACTCTTCTCGTGGCGGCTCGAGGCCGGACTCGAGCCCGAACCTCGGATTCCATGACCCGTGCCGTTCCAACCGCTCTCCTCACGGCCAGACTCGGCCATCACCACGGACGATTATGACGTCGCGGCGATGATAGCTTCGCCACCCACCCCACTTTGAAGACCGTCCAGCCAATCAGACACCGCGGAACGGTGTTCAAAATCCAGGAAGTGACGTCTGCGACACGGCAACGCCATGGTAACCGGGCAGCGCAGTATGTCCGGGCGACAGTTGGTAGATGAGGTTGAATGCTGCTTAGATCGAGACCCAGGCTGTGGCTTTAGGTGTTAGGGGGAACAAAAAGTCACTGTAGTGTTCAATGAAAACAAACTTTCACTGTTGGAAGGATTTCCATACACCGCCACAGGCAGTTTACACACGGACAGCCAGCCCAACCTTACTCCGGTGACTCTAAGTGGATCAAACTGCTTCTCCAACACCTAGTACTGCATTGGACAGAATTTGTCTCCCATTCAACATTGGGGGACACCAAGTTAGGAATATACACACATAAAAATAATACACTGTAGATGCTGGAAATCCGAAATGCAAACAGAAAAGTGCTGGAGAAATTCAGCAGATCTGGCAGAATCTGTGGAAAAACAGTTAACGAAATGTTCCGAAGGCATTTTGGACTTCAATATCACCAAAGCTATCTCACTGTAATCTCATCCAGCCCCACAAGCTTCCGAAATATCTGGACTCCTGCAATTCTAGCTTTTGCGTATCTTGGATTTAAATTATTCCATCATTAGTGACTATTCTGTTATTTGCCTGGACCATAAAAGTGTGGAATTCTATACGTAACCCTCTGTGACTTGCTTTCATTCTTTATGATGTTCCTTAAAAACTTGCCTCTTTGGCTAAGTTTTGGTCATTTGCTGTGATATTTTATGGTTCGGTGTCAAATTTTGTTGGATAAAACCAATGTGAAGACTCCCACATCCTTTTATCACGTTAAGAATGCTATGAAAATTGTTGTTGGTAGACTCAACTATCTGGAGACTTCACTACGTTGGGGAAACGAAGCATAGACTGGGTGACTACTTAGCAGAACTCCTACGTCTGTGCAAAAAAGACCGTGAACACCTGTATGTTTCCGAGATAGTAGGAACTGCAGATGCTGGAGAATCTGAAATAACAACGTGTAGAGCTGGATGAAAACAGCAGGCCAAGCAGCATCAGAGGAGCAGGAAGGCTGACATTTCGGGCCTAGACCCTTCTTCAGAAATGGGGGAGGGGAAGGGGGTTCTGAAATAAATAGGGAGAGAGGGGGAGGCGGATAGAAGATGGATAGAGGAGAAGATAGGTGGAGAGGAGACAGACAGGTCAAAGAGGCGGGGATGGAGCCAGTAAAGGTGGGACAAACCTGACTGCCCTGGTCGACCCATTGTCTCCGCCTCCTCCTGTCCCACCGAACTTATCTCCGCCTATCTCGACTCCGTTTTCTCCCCCTAGGTCCAGGAACTCCCTACCTACGTCCGTGACACCACACACGCCCTCCACCTCCTCCAGAACTTCCAATTCCCCGGTTCCCAACACCTCGTCTTTACCATGGACGTCCAGTCCCTATACACCTGCATTCCCCATACAGATGGCCTAAAGGCCCTCCGCTTCTTCCTGTCCCGCAGGCCCGACCAGTCCCCCTCCACTGACACCCTCGTCCGCTTAGCCGAACTCGTCCTCACCCTCAACAAATTCTCTTTCAATTCCTCCCACTTCCTACAGACAAAGGGGGTGGCCATGGGTACCCGCATGGGCCCAAGCAATGCCTGCCTCTTTGTAGGTTACGTGGAACAATCCCTCTTCCGTACCTACACTGGCCCTAAACACCACCTCTTCCTCCGTTACATTGATGACTGTATTGGCGCCGCCTCGTGCTCCCACAAGGAGCTCGAACAGTTCATCCACTTCACCAACACCTTCCAACCCAACCTTAAGTTCACCTGGACCATCTCTAATACCTCTCTCTCCTTCCTGGACCTCTCTGTCTCCGTCTCTGGCAACAACCTAGAAACCGATATCCATTTCAAGCCCACTGCCTCCCACAGCTACCTAGAATACACCTCCTCCCACCTACCTTCCTGCAAAAATGCCATCCCCTATTCCCAATTCCTTCACCTCTGCCACATCTGCTCCCAGGATGAGACATTCCACTCCCGTACATCTCAGATGTCCTCGTTTGTCAAAGACTGCAACTTCCACCCCACAGTGGTCGAGAATGCCCTCGACCGTGTCTCCCGCAACTCATCCCTCACACCCCCTCCCCGCAATAACAACCAAAACAGAATACCCCTCATCCTCACGTACCACCCCTCCAACCTCCGGATCCAACGCATCATCCTCTGACACTTCCGCCATTGCAATCCGACCCCACCACCAAAGACATTTTTCCCTCCCCACCCTTATCTGCTTTCCTGAGGGACCACTCTCTCCGTGACTCCCTTGTCCGCTCCACACTCCTCTCCAGCCCCACCACACCTGGCACTTTTCCCTGCAACCGCAGGAAGTGCGACACCTCCCCCCTCACACCTATCCCAGGCCCCAAGAAGACTTTCCACATCAAGCAGATGTTCACCTGCACATCTGCTAATGTGGTATACTGTATCCGCTGTTCCCGTTGTGGCCTCCTCTACATCGGGGAAACCAAGCGGAGGCTTGGGGACCGCTTTGCAGAACACCTACGCTCGGTTTGCACTAAACAACTGCACCTCCCAGTCGTGAACCATTTCAACTCCCCCTCCCATTCCTCAGACGACATGTCCATCCGGGGCCTCCTGCAGTGCCACAACGATGCTACCCAAAGGTTGCAGGAACAGCAACTCATATTCCGCTTGGGAACCCTGCAGCCCAATGGTATCAATGTGGACTTCACAAGCTTCAAAATCTCCCCTCCCCCTACCGCATCCCAAAACCAGCCCAGCTCGTCCCCGCCTCCCTAACCTGTCCTTCCTCCCACCTATCCCCTCCTCCCACCTCAAGCCCCACCCCCATCTCCTACCTACTAACCTCATCCCGCCCCCTTGACCTGTCCGTCCTCCCTGGACTGACCTATATCCTCCCTACCTCCCCACCAACACACACCTTTACTTGCTCCATCCCCGCCTTTTTAATTTCTTGCTGCACCTGCCGGTTTATTTTCATTGACTGCTGTGCAAGGACACCCAGATCCCTTTGTACATCTATACTTCACAGTATACCTCCAATTAATCAATCTTTTTCTTTCACATCAAAGTGTATAACTTCACATTTCGCTGTGTAGTACTGCACCTGCCATGTGCCCATTCACTCAACTTGTTTAAATCACTTTGAAGTCTCCTTTGATCCTCCTCACAACTCTCAATCCTATCTAATTCATTTCATCATAGAATTTGGAAATGTTTCATTTGGTTCCCAAATCTGGGTCATTTACAGATTGTGTGAATATTTGAGACCCAAGCACCGATCCTATCACTGTTACTGCTGGCCACTTGGAAAAAGACTCATTTATCCCTAATCTGTTTCCTGTCTGTCAACCAATTCTCAATCCATGCCAATGTATTACTCTTTATCCTATGTGCTTTAACTTTGCCCATGAACCTTTTATGAGGCACCTTATAAAAAGCCTTCTGAAAATCCAAATAAACCACATCCACTGGTTCTTTCTCATCCATTTTACTAATTATATCCTCAAAAAGACTCCAGTAGATTCTAATGCAAGATTTACCTTCCATAAACCAATGGCTTTGTCCATTTCCATGCTTTCCAAATGCTCTGTTATCACATCTTTTGTAATAGACTTGAGCTTTTACCCCAGTACTGATGTTAGACTAACCAGTCTGTAGTTTTTCTCCCTCCTTTTTAAGTAGTAGGATTACATTTGCCACCCTCCAATCTATAGGAACTGGTCCAGAGTCTATAGAATTTTGGAAGATGACCACCAATGCGATAAATATTTCTGAGGCCACTTCCTTTAGTGCTCTGGGATATAGATTATCAGACCCTAGTGACGTGTCAGCCTTAACTCCATTAATAATTTCCCCCGTACCATTTTCTTACTAATACAGATTTCTATCAATTAGTCCCTCTCACTCAGTTCTTTCAATTGTGGTTTCCCTTGGTTTCCTAACATTGCTGGAGGTTATTTTTACTCACTTTTGTGAAGACAGAACCAAAGCATGTGTTCAATTCTTTGACTATTTCTTTGTTCTCCATTAAAATTTTCCCTGTTTGAGACTATGAAGAACCTACATTTGTCTTTATTAATCTTTCTCTCCACATATTTATAGAAGATTTTATGATCAGTTTCTATGGTCCCTGCAATTTTATTCGCATATCTTTTTATCCCCTCTTGATCAGACTTTTTGTCCTCTTTTGCTCAATTCTAAAATTCTTCCAGGCTTGTTGCTATTTCCTGGCAATTTTATACATTTTCTCTTTGGTTCTAATACTATCCCTAAATTCTTTTGTAAGCCATGTTTGAGCCATCTTTTCTCTTTTATTTCCGTGCCAGACAGGAATGAATAGTTGTTTTAATTCATGCACAAATTCTTTAAATATGAATTACTGCTCATCCACCACCAACCCCTTTAGCAAGATTTCCCGATCCATCCTCGTCAATTTGCATCTCATACCCTCACAGTTCCCTTTATTTAGATTCATGATCCTAGCTTCAACTCAACAAGTTTACTCTCCATCTTAATGAAGAATTCTATCATATCATGGTCACTGTTCTCCCTGGGACCTCACACAAGATTATTGATGAATTCTTTCTCATTACACAATATCTAATTCCTTTATTAGTACATAATCGCCTGTTCTCTAGTTGGTTCTTTAACGTATTGGTCTAAAAGGAAACATGCGCATTCTCCTCAAAATCCTCCCACATTTCAGAGTAGTGTTTACAATATGGAAACCAGATGGATTACCAGTACTTGCTAATTATTTGTTCATTGCAGAGATATTGCTGAAAAGAACAATTTGAACTGAATAGAACTGTTAATTGCGGTAAACCGTTTGAAATTGCTAACTGACTGACTGACTGACTGACTAAGACCAGACAAGTACCCAGAGGGACAGGAAAACCTCCATATAATATCACATGCAGACAAAAAAAAATTGTGACGAACCTTTCCAAAACATTGGTTCAAACTCAACTGGAGTATTATGTCCAATTCTGGACATTCCACTTTGGGAAGAAAGAGAAACCTGGAAGAGTTCAGAAAAAAATTTATATGAATGATTTTGGACTCCAGTTACCTACCTTGTTAGATTGAAGAAGCTGGCATTATTCTCCTTTAAAGAAAGAATTGAGAGGATTAAAAGGAAAATTAATAAGTGTTCAAGTTCAAACAAACTGTTTGCTTTGGAGGAAGGGGTGAAAACTAACGCGTGCAAATTTAACGTAATTAGTAATGAGGAAACATGTTTTTACACTGGGATTTGTTCATGATCTTGGACGTACTACCTGAAAATATAGTGGTGGCAAATTCAATTGTGGCATTCAGAACAGAACTTGAATAGAAAAGTGTAAATGCAGAGCTAAAGGCAAAGGTCAGTGAGTGGAACTGGTTAAATTGATCCTGTAGAGCACCAGCCATCCAGAACTTCTCCTTTTGTGATTAAATGATTCCATCACTGAGTGAGGACCAGGGAATCTGTTAGCTCAGTTGGTTTAATGACTGGTTTGTGATGCAGATGCCAATAATATGGGTTTAATTCTTGCACAAATTGAGGTTACTGTGAATGTTGCGCCATCTCAACCTTGCCCTTGCCTGAGTCTCCAATGAGACTACAAAGGGATCTTGATCAAATGGATCAATGGGCTGAAAAATGTCAGAAGGAGATCAATCAGTATAAGTGCAAGGTATTGCATTTTGGTACAACAAACGAGGGGAGGGCTTATACAATTATTGTTAGGGCCTTGGGTAGTGTTGCAGAACAGAGGGACCTAGGGTTGTAGGTACATAATTCTTTGAAGCTTGCATCACATACGGACAGGGTGCTTTCCTTCATTGCTCAGTCCTTTGAGTATAGGAGTTGGGAAGTAATGTTGCGGTTGTACAGGACATTGGTGACATTTCTTCTGGAATACTGTGTCCAGTTCTGGTCGCCCAGTTATAGGAAGGACATTATCAAGCTGGAGAGGGTTCAGAAGAGATTTACCAGGATGTTGCTGGGTGTGGAAGGTTCGAGTTGTAAAGAAAAGCTGGATAGGCTAGCATTTTTTTCCACAGGAGCATAGGAGATTAAGAGGCAATCTGATACAAGTTTATAAAATAACGAGAGGTGTAGATAGAGTTAATGGTGATTGTCTTTTCCACAGGATGGGGGATTTCAAGACTAGAGGGCACATTTTTAAGGTGAGAGGAGAAAGATTTAAAAAAAGACACGAGGCAGATTTTTTTTAAACAGAGGGTGGTTTGCATGTGGAATGAACTTCCTGAGGAAGTGGTGGATGTGGGTACAATTACCAAGTTTAAAAGACATTTGGATAAATACATGAATAGGAAAGGTTTGGAGGGATATAGGCCAGCAGCAGGCAGGTGCGACTAGTTTAGTTTGGGATTATGTTCAGCATGGACTAATTGGACCGAACGGTATGTTTCTGTGCTGTATAACTATCAGAGAGCAGCCCTACGGTCCTTTGGGACTGTGGCAACTTTATCTTTTGTTGAGCTAGGTTTGAAAAATAGAAACAATTTGTCCTCAAGCGCCATCCAGTGGCCCTACCCAGCAATTGTAGAAACCTGAGAACAAAGTGTAACAGTATGCTACAGTATTGCTAAATAGCACAGCTAAAAAGGTTTCCAGAAGAATTCAGAATATGTTGAATTTAATATTATAATTGATGATCTACCTTGGACTAGCTCATGAGAAGTTGAAAGAAATGAATTTTGCTAAGTTTAGGAGGATTACAATATATGCTACAATCAGAAATCTCAACTTTCAACTGAAATACAGATTATAAATAAATTTGAGTAATTGAAACTTGCACATTGAAATGCAATAAGAGAGGATATGGACAGTTGTTAATGGCCAAAGGCATGCTTCTGCATCAGATTTTACGACTGAAAATGTTGAGGGGAAAATATTGAAAGATAGAAGTAATACATTGTTATACATTAAAGTAAGGAAAGTTAAATGAGTTTCATAAGGAGTTATATCTGTCTACCCTGAAGTCTACCAAGTATTATATACTACTGCACTTCAAAATAGTAACCATTGAACTGTTAAATGGAGGCTGACCATACAGTACTGACTATCTCCAAGGTGAAACAATGAGGGACTTCATGATGTACCATTGCATACTTGTATATAATCAAACTTTAGTGATTTGATAACAAGAGCAAAAGTTTTCATTATCTTTGATTGGAATAGTCAATGATGCAGAAATTAAGACTTGCATTAAGAAAACTTAATTTGTTACTACTCAGTGTTGAAATATTCAGTTCCGGAGTGACTGGAAGTCTGCAAGAAGGCATTTTGAGAATTTGGTAAATTTCTCTTGCAATCCAGTCTGCTGGCAACATAATTTGCTTCCTGCAGGGTTACCTGGTTACTGTCAGGGGGCACAACATGAATGTTACTTAATCTTAATGAGATTTGGTACTTCTGGGAACATATGAAGAAAACAATAGCAAAGATCAAAATTAGCAACAATCGCTAACCAAACTTGCTGGAGCACTGCTGTCATAACGTCTGGGACCTCAGCGTTTGACTTACCAAACCCCACAGCAGAGTACCATGTATCTGTTTGGCAAAGCTCATCTCACTTACATATCTTGTGCTCATTCAATTAAATGCAACAATGTGTCTCATAACTGCGCTCATCATCTCTCCAATGGCTTCTGGTCCTTGAAACAGTATGCCCCACACATTCACCAATTCATAAGTATCAACAAGCTGGTTGAAACCATCTCTGCTGCACCTCACTCACCAACCCTATGATCTGTTCAACCCACCCACTGCCTGTTTTCCATCTCAGCATCCCATATGGAGTAACCTGCCAGAGTAAGATTTACCAACAAACATTCTTTGGATCATGGTACTGGAAATGGAACTCACTGACAAGTTCCTTGTGACAAACCTGATCTGGGGAATGACAAGCTTTGAATCACCACAATGAGAGAGATCTCTGCTAAACAGGGTCAGGACAGGAAATGGCCCTTAATATTAAGGTTATAAAGTGTAAATGCTGAGAGTATGTTTCCCCTGTTCAACGTCTAGAACCATCGATCACATTGTCAGAACAATGGATCAACTGTTCAGGACTGGGAAAAGGGGAGATCTTTTTTAAAATGGCTGTAAATCTTTTACATTATCTATACTAATCAATCATTAGAGTATGCTAAAGACAGGCAATAATATATTTCTTGATACTGAGGGAATTAAAGGATATGAGAGCAAGGTGCCAGGGATGGGACAAAGGTAGAAGATTAGTGATGGTCTTGAAAGAGAGAACAGTCTCGAAGGACTGAATGATCAGTTCTTACTCCTGTTACTTATGTTCTAATGCAGATACGACAATGGATTTGGAAAGACTATACAATGGTGAAGTTGGATCAATACAACAATAATTTAGAAGCAAACAATTCCCTTCAATTAGATTTTACATGGAAGCTTGTAGGTATCGAATCTTATCATTTAAAACTTACGTTCCACATGTAGAAGAATGAACAGACAATACATTAAAGTAAATTTAAATAATTTTAGTGAGGCGAGTACAAAATATTATTTTTCCATACTTTAAATAAATAAAACTTAACACATTTATCACCATCTTTACAAAAGGTATTTATAAAGTTGAAACTAACCAATAAAAGTAACCTATAAAAATGTCAGATTTATATTTTGATATTCTCCCAAACATTTATATTATGTACCAACAGCATAGCCAGGCATGAACATTCTATTTAATTTGTTTTACTCTCCCTTCTCTCCTCTTTCATGCCTCACGAGAGAAGGTATGAATACTTATGTCGATATAAATTCAAATCAGTGTTTTCCTCCAGTGATAGTCAGAAGTCTTTCAGCTCATTATCGTTCAGTTACAGTTATACAATGAACTAGCATGAATGAATTTTTCTTTTATACAAAAATAAGAAACTAATTGTGTGAATGAAAAAATTAATATGGATGAATTCTTTGATGTCAAATCAAGCTGATGCTTAATGAAGATAGCAAGAAGCTCTACCAGCATAAAGTTTTCACATTAAAGTATATCCATTACACAAAAAAAAATCTTGGAATCATGACGTAGTAAAAATTCAAGAAACCACTAAACTTTTCTATTGATTTCTGTCAATTTTATTCCTTTCCTATTCTATAGCCATCACTCATGCTGCTATATTGTTCACGCAGAGAAGTCTTTATGAATCACAGAAGGTAGGTCTGCAGGTACAACAAGTAATTAGGAAGGCAAATGGAATTTTGTCCTTCATTGCTAAAGGGATTGAAATTAAAAGCAGAGAGGTTATGTTGCAGCTGTACAAGGTGCTGGTGAGGCCACACCTGGAGTACTGTGTGCAGTTTTGGTCTCCTTACTTGAGAAAGGATGTACTGGCACTGGAGGGGGTGCAAAGGAGGTTCACTAGGTTGATTCCAGAGTTGAGGGGGTTGGCTTATGAGGAGAGACTGAGTAGATTGGGATTATATTCATTGGAATTCAGAAGATTGAGGGGGGATCTTATAGAAACATATAAAATTATGAAGGGAATAGATAAGATAGAAGTAGAGAGGATGTTTCCACTGGCAGGTGAAGCTAGGACAAGAGGGCATAGCCTCAAGATTAGAGGGAGCAGATTTAGGACTGAACTGAGAAGGAATTTCTTCACCCAGAGGGTTGTTAATCTATGGAATTCCTTGCCCAGTGAAGTAGTTGACGCTACTTCAGTAAATGCTTTTAAAAAGTGGTAGATTTTTTTTGAACAATAAAGGAATTAAGGGATACGGTGAGAACGTGGGTAAGTGGATCTGAGTCCACAAAAGGATCAGCCATGATCTTATTGAATGGTAGAGCAGGCTTGAAGGGCCAGACGGCCTTCTCCTGCTCCTAGTTCTTATGTCTTCTAATACTCCAAGAGTATTGGACTAAATGTTTACCCTCCTGCCTGTAGTCAGTAAAGTCAATTGTGACATCTATTTGGCTGACAAGAGACAGCACAAATCAGGAACTGAATTTAGGTCATATTAGTCTGTATTCCACATTACATCAAACTGAGTAATAAGCCAAAGAAGATCCACTATCCAAGCATTCAAATGGAGATAACAGTAATTTTCGAAACAATAGCAATTTAGTAACTTGGATTTTATTATTGGATTCTTGTCTGTTGTAGCCTCACAATTCCTCTTTAATATCATTGAGGGCACTGGTCAGCTTCCGAATCTTTTCCTCCATGGATTTTTTGGCATTTGCTGTTTCTTGGAGAAGCTGGCGCATTTCTTCCTCCACTTCATAGACCTAAAGGATTTGTGACATGATTACATTTTATCTTATAAGAATTCATGTGAAGAGTGAATAGCATCAAGTTGCAAACTAAGAACAATGTATCCAAAATAATAATACTTAGAAAATTAAGTGCATAAATTCAGTTTAAAGAATTGCCATACCATTTGTTAACTATTACATAACACGTTACCAGTCTCAGTATAAATATATAAAATTTTGCATTTGAGGAAACTGAGTGCAGTTTTCACTTTGTTGAGTGGGTTACTTTGTGCTAAATTTATTCTTAAAATCTAATCTAGTCTAAATTACCTGTGCAGGTTATTTTTTTCCTTCAGCTTAGACAAGCTAATACACTGCTGTGAGAACTTAAATTCTTGGATTCTTTGTACCAGGAAACATGTCTGCTGATCTTGGTCAGTTGTCAGGGACAGTTGGGTGTAACAGATAAGGTTACCCAGAGACAGTGACAGTGACAGTGCAGGTGTGTCAGCCCCTGCAATTGTCCAATAGATTTGGAGGTTCTCTCAGTTTGTTTGGAGAACAGGAGTTGCAGGATGGATGAGCAACTTCAGTTTGGTACAGGAGCCATTCAAGTCACAGAAGCAACGAGGAATAATATAGTGAGG
This sequence comes from Rhincodon typus, assembly GCF_021869965.1. Classification (NCBI taxonomy): domain Eukaryota; kingdom Metazoa; phylum Chordata; class Chondrichthyes; order Orectolobiformes; family Rhincodontidae; genus Rhincodon; species Rhincodon typus. Next base: position 79,802,952 of record NC_063335.1, on the reverse strand, counting down.
GGGACTGATAATTTTCTTTAAGGAAAAAGCAAAGTTCGGATGCTGTGATGCCTGTCAGGTTCCAGGATTCAGGACATCTAGTTGTCATGGCTCTTGCAGGTATCAAGAACATGGAAAGAGGTTCTGCATATACGGTTTTAGGAGTCAGGCATTAAAATAGAAAAGCAGAACCTAAAAGGTTATAATCTGAATTATTACCTGAGCCATGTGCAAATTGGCATGGGATACATAAGACAGATAAATATATGGCTCAAGGACTGACCTGGGAGATGGTCCAGTTCATTGGGAAACTGGGGAATGCATTGTCAGGATGGTCTATATCTGAACTGTACTGAGATCAGTGTTCTTGTGAACTACAGAACTAAAAAAATAGAGAGGGCTTTAAACCAAATAATTGGTCAAGGGATTAAATGTGGAAAGATGTAGCATATTGAAGAGTAGAGACTGTCAGAAGCATTTATTCAAGATAGATGGAATAGTCATATGGAAAAGTATAAATTGATTCATAAGAGTCACCATTGATTTGTTAAGGGAAAATCACATTCAACTTACTTGCTAGAATTTTTCTCAAGGGGTAATTGAGAGGGTTGATGAGGGGAGTCGATACGGTAACACACAGTAGACTGGAGGAAAGCTATTGGTCATGGAATAAAAGGGATTGTAGCAACGTGGACACAAAATTGGCTTAGGAATAGTAAAGGTTACTAAGTTTTTTTTTAAACTGGAAGAAAATTTGTCGTGGAGTTCCCCAGGGGTTGGCATTGGAACCTTGCTTTTCCTGATTTATATAAATGATCTACACCTCGGTGTGCAGGGGACACTTTCAAGGTTTGTGGATGACACAAAACTTGGAGCATTGTGTATTGCAAGGAGGACAGTGTAGAACTTCAAATGTCACCCCTCAGCTTCCACTGTTCTAAGGAAGGCAACACTAGCCTATTCACTCTAGAATCATAGAATACCTACAGTGTGTTCCCAAACATTCCTCCCACCCTTAACACCAAGTCATTAACATATACCACAATCAGCAAGGGGCACAACAGAGCCCTGTAGAACACCAGTGGAAATCACCTTCCATTTACAGAAACATTTACTGACATTGCCCTTTATTTCTTGTCACTGTGCCAATTTTGGTCCAACTCATCACATTTCCCCGTATTACAAGCATTTTCAACCAGAGTGGTGCATGTTTGGAAGTTGCTGACTAGTTTAGGTATTGTCTATATCAATTTGTTCAGAGATGTCATGACTGACCTCCGAAGCAGATGGAACTTGAACCGGAGCCTCCTGGTCCAGAGGTACGAACACGAACACTGTCACAAGAGTCCCAGGCTGAGATGGAAATGCTCACTTGTTTAACCTAGACTTGCACCTGGGCATATACTTGGTTTTAAGTTATAATGTGCATCATTCAGCTCTTTCAGAACTTGTCCTGTTTTTGCCAATTAATTAAAACAGACAAAATAAAATCAAATTGAGTCTACTACCTGTATTAGATCTTGCTCATCTGCCTCTCTATATTTAGACAATCTAATAGATCCTGGCACAACAACGGAAAAACAAATCTTCCAGTAATCTCCTCTTATTTCCATGCAATACTGGATGAATTTTTTTTTCGTTAAAACTGATAGCAGAATAGGATATCCTTTCCAATGTTTCTGCTTCAATCAACAGCACCTAAAATGGATTCTCTGCCCATTCATACGTTTGAATGTTTCTGGAGCCTTGCTGTGTATACATTGGCTGGTATACTTATTTTGTTAAAACCTGTAACTATGTCTTAACAAGTATAGAAAATAGGAGTAAATCATTCAAAATGATCATCCAACTCAGTATTCTGTTGTCGTTTCTCCTCTGACCCTGTGATCCCTTAAGTAAGAAATGTCTCTATCTAACTCCTTTTTGAATACATTCAACCACGTTTTGGCCTCAGCCACTTTCAATGGCACTTTTCACAGGCACACTGCTCAATGGGTGAAGACATTTCTCCTCATCCCAATCCTATGGTTTACCCCGGATCCTTAGACTGTGACCCTGAGTTCTGGACTCTCCGGTGTTTGGGAACATCCTTCCTGCATTTAAGCCATTTAGTCCTGTTACAAGAGTTTTATAGGCCCCTTTCATTCTTCTAAACCCCAGTAAATATTGTCCTAACCGATCCAGTATCTCTTCATATGTCAGTCCTGCCACCCCAGGAATCAGTCTGGCATCACCAAGGTGCTGTACAATTCAGCAAGACATCCCAACTTGAATCCTCTTGCAATGAAGGCCAACATACTTTTTGCTGTTTTCACCATCTTTTGAACCTGCGTGTTTACGTTCAACGACTGGTATACAAGGACACCACAAGGTCTCACTGCACACTCCCTTTTCTCAAATTATAGCCAGATAATAAACTACTTTTATGTTTTTGTAATCAAAGTGGATAACTTCACATTTATTTACATTATGCTTCATCTGCTCATTCAATCAACTGGTCCAAATCACACTGAAACATCTCTGCATCCTCCTCACAGTTCACCCTCTCACCAGATTTGTATCATCTGCAAACCCAGAGCTATTACATTTAATTCCCCCATGTGAATCATTAAATTGTACTAATATATATTAATAGCTGGGGTTCAAGCACTGAAGTCCGTGATGCCCACTAGTCACTGGCTGCCACTTGGAAAATGACCCGTTTATTTTTTTCTAATGGAACAATGGCTGATCAGCATTTATTGCCCTCCCTACTTGCCTTTGAGAAGGCTGTGGTGAGCTGTCTTTTTGAACTGCAGCAGTCCATGTGCTGTAGGTTGACCTCACATTCTCTTAGGGAGAGAATTCCAGGATTTTGACCCAGCGCCAGTGAAGGAACAGCGATACATATCCAAGTCAGGATGGTGTGTGACTTGGAGGGGAGCTTGCAGGTGGTGGTGTTCCCATGTATCTACTATATTTTCCTTCAAGATGGAAGTGTTCATGGATTTGAAGGTGCCACTTAAGGAGCATAGGTGAATTTCTGCAATTTCTTGTAGATGGTACACACTGCTGCAACTGAACATCTGTAGTGGAGGGATTGGATACTTGTGCATGTGGTGCCAATTAAGTGTGCTCCTTTGTCCTGGATGGTGTGAAGATGCTTACGTGTTGTTAGAGCTGCACCAATCTAGGCAAGTGGGGAGTATTCACACTTGTGCCTTGTAGATGGGGACTCAGGGGGTGAGTTACTCACCACAGTTTTCTTAGACTCTAACCTGTTCTTGTAGCTGCAGTGTTTATGTGGCGAGTCCAGTTGAGGTTCTGGTCAATGGTAACCACCAGGATGTTGATAGTGGGGGATTCAGTGATGGTAAGGTTAGATAATCTCTTATTGGAGATGGTCATTGCCTGGCATTTGTGTGGCAAGAATGTTACTTGCCACTTGTAAGCCCAAGCCTGGATATTGTCCAGATCTTGTTGCATTTGAACATGGACTGCTTCAGTCTCTGAGGAGTCACAAATGGTACTGAACAATGTGTAATCATCAATGAACATCCCCACTTCTGACCTTATCATGGAGGGAAGGTGATTCATGAAGCAGCTGAAGATGGTTGGCCTAGGACACTACCCTGAAGAGCTCCTGCAGAGATGTCCTGGAGCTGAGAGGACTGACCAACAACCACAACCAACTGGTCCAAATCACACTGAAACACCTTTGCATCCTCCTCACAGTTCACCCTCCCACCAGATTTGTATCATCTGCAAACCCATGTGCCAGATAGGACTCCAACCAGTGGAAAGATTTCCCCCTTTGAGTTTGCCCACAGATTCCAGTTTTGCTAGGGCTCCTCAATGCCACACTCAGTCAAATGCAGCGTGGATGTCAAGGGCTGTCAGTCTCACCTCACCTCTGGAATTCAGCTCTTCTGTCCATGTTTGAACCAAGACTGTAATCAGGTCAGGAACTGAGTGGCCCTGGCTAAACCCAAACTGGGCATCAGGGACAAGGTTATAGCTGAGCAGGTGTTGCTAGATAGCACTGTTGATGTCACATCTTCTATCACTTTACTGATTATATAGAGTAGACTGATGGGGGCGGCAATTGGCCAGGTTGGATTTGTCATACTTTGTGTGTACAGGATATACTTGGTCAATTTTCCACATTGTTGGTTAAATGTCAGTGTTGTGACTGTATGGGAACAGCTTGACTTGGGTGTGGGAAGTTCTAGAGTACAAGTCTTCAGTACTATTGCCAGAGTGTAATCTGTTTCCTGTCTGACAACCTGTTGCCTATCCATGTCAGTACACTACTCCCAATCTCATGCGTTTTAGTTTTACATACTAATCTCCTTTAAGGACCTGATCAAATGCCTTCTTAAAATCCAAATAATCTACATGCACAAACTCCCTGTCATCAACTTTACCGATTACATCCTCAAAAGTTTCAGTAAATTAGTCAAGCGTGATTTCCCTTTCATAAATCCTATGTTGATTCTGCCCAATCCTACACTATTTTCACAGTAGTCCAGAATCTATAGAATTTGGAAAGTTGACCACCAATGCATCCATATATTTCTGGGGCCATTTCCTTAAGTACTCCGGGATGTAGACTACCTGTGAATTTTTAGCCTTTAATCCCATCAATTTCCCCAACATTTCCCTATTAATACTGATATCCTTTAGTTCCTCCATCTCATTAGACCCAGCACTCCTCAAAATGTTTGGGACATTATTTGAGTTCTCCTTTGTGAAGATAGACCCCAAATATACATTTAATTGGTTTGCCATCTCTTTGTTTCCCATTATAACTTCCCTGTTCCTGATTATAAGGGATTTAAATGTCTTCATTAATCTTTCTCTGTTCCCAGCAATTTTACTCTCATACTCAGTTTTCCCTCTCTTAATCAACCCTTTGTCTTCCTTTAGTGAAATCTAAACTGCTACCAATCCTCAGTTCTGCTGCATTTGTTTTTGCTGATTTGTATGCCCTTTTCTTGGATTTAATGTTATCCTTAATTCCCACTGTTAGCCATGGTCATACCACCTTTCCCAGTTTGTTTTTGTGCAATGAACAAAAACAGAAATTACTGGAGAAACACAGCAGGTCCGGCAGCGTTTGTGGAGAGAAATCGTAGTTAATGTTTTAAGTCCAGTGACCCTTTTTCAGAACTGTTTGCAGTTCCTCCATACACTCTATAAAATGTTTGCCATTGCCTATCTACTGTGTAACATTCCCAATTGATCACAGCTGGCTCGCGCCTTGTACCATTGTACCTTCCTTTATTTAGCTTCAGGATCCTAGTAATCCATTGATTGCAAAACATTTAGGAACATCCTTGGGATATGATTAAGTGTTATACGAAGTCATTCCATCAGAGTACAAAGAAGGGAAAATGTTACCTTTTCTTTTGCTGCTTCAATTTCCTTTTGCTTTTCATTGGTCAATTGTGCAAGTTCAGCCTGTTGAGCTACCCTTATGGTCTCAAGCTGGTGCCTGAATGCATCATCCATGGAATGAATTTTTTCTGCTGCAGCCCTGAGGTGATTTTGAACAAATGTTCTGATATAATGAATATGTAAAAATTTTTTTTTTTTTTTAAAAACCAATATCAAACCTCAAACATGCAAAACTGGATCAATAAAATTCTCAAAGCTCTGGAAACTACAGGGAGACAAAGTTTTGAGAATTCAACATATGAAGTTATGCAAAAGCAACACAATACTGTGACAGTGAATAATAATGAACAAATTATTAACAAAAAAAAACAAACTATTGTAAAGCAAAACAAACCAAATGTTTCAAGTTGTTTTGTTTGCAGTAAAAAAAAAAGAGTATACAAGTTAGGAATTGGAGTTGTCCAGTTAGCCCTCAAACCAGCCCCGCTGTTCAATAAGATCATAGCAGATTTGACTGCTCCATATTCCTGGCTACTCCCGATAACCTTTCACCCCCTTGATTAACAAATCAATCTACTTCAATTGTGAGGTTCTCCATTTTGGAGCGAGAAAGGATAGATCAGGGCACTTGCTAGATGTATGAAGTTAGATACAGTGAACGTCCAAAGGCGCTTGGGGGGTTCAGGTGCACAGATCTTTAAACTGTTGCAAACAGATGCAGAAAATAGTCAAGAAATCTAATGGAATGCTGGCCTTTATAATCAAGAGGACTGAAGTACAAGGATGCAGAAGTAATGCTTCAGTCATACAAAACCCTGGTTGGGCCCCAGTTGGAGTACTGAGAGCAGATCTGGGCAACAAATCTTAGAAGGGATATACTGACCTTGGAGGAAGTACAATGTAGGTTTATAAGAATCATACTTAGACTTCAGGAGTTAAGTTATGAGGAGAGATTATAGAAAATAGATCTGTTTGTCTAGAATTTAGAAGGTTAAGGAGTGATCTGATCTGAGTTTATTAGCAGGAAACAGCAGGGTAGATGAGGATAAACTATTTTCACTGGGTTGGGGATTCTAGACTAGGGGGGCATAGTCTGAGAATTCGAGCCAGACCATCAGGTTAGAAGTATAGAAGCACTTCTACACAAAGGGTAGTAGATTATAGGTACTCTTCCACAAACAGCAGTGGATGCAGGACCAGTTGTTAATTTTAAATCGGAGATAATATCTTTGCTTAACAAAAGATTATCTAAGGATAGGGAGTTAGGCCACAGATCAGCTATGATCTCACTTAATTGTGAAACAGGCTCAAGGGGCTGAATTCCTACTCCTGTTTCTGGTGTACTTCTACCTTAAAAATATTCAAGTACTCGGCTTCCAACACATTTTCAGGGTGAAAGTTCCAAAGACTCACAACAATCAAAGAAAAACACATTTCCTATTCTCTCCCTTAAATGGGCAGTTCTTATTCTAGATTCTGTAAAGAAACATGTCAAGATCAGACAGGATACAATATGTTTCAGTCTAGTCACTGCTTATTCTTCTAAACTCCAGCAAATACACATCTAGCTTGTCAACCCTTCCAGATTAGACAACCCACCCATTCCAGGTGTTTATCTTACAAACCTTTGTACGGTTTCCAAAACATTTACATCCTTCTTTAATTAAGGAGACCAATACATCAATACTGTACACACATTTCCAGTACCAACCAAAGCCCTGCATAAATGAAGCATAGCCTCCCTATGTTTTTTAATTCATTCCCCCTTGGAATAAATGATAACATTCTATTAGCTTTTCTAGTTATGCTTTAAAATTGTTGAACTCCATATTGAGTCCAGAAGGCTGCAGAGTTCCCAAGTGGAAAATGAGGTGCTGTTTTTCCAGCTTGCACTGAGTTTCACTGGAGGACTGCAGCAAGCCTGAATCAGTTCTGAAGAAGGGTCCCTGGATCTGAAATGTTAATGCTGCCAGACCTGCCGAGTTTATCCAACAATTTCTGTTTTTGCTTATGGCTTCCAGCATTTGCAGTTCTTTGGTTTTTTTCTTACTCCATCAATGCCAATGTTATCCCCTACACCATTAACTTTTATTTTCCAGAATAACTTTTGATGTGGCACGTTATCAAATGCCTGCTGGAAATCTAAGTATAGTATATCTACTGGTTCCCCTCTATCAACATCACACTGAATCATAGAATCCCTACAGTGTGGAAGTAGGCCATTCGGTCCATTGAGTCCACAGTGACCCTCTGAAGAGGGTCATGTTACTTTCTCAAAGAACTCCAATAGATTGGTTAAATATTTTTCCCTTGGTTGATTTCCCTTTTGCAAAACTATGTTGGCTCTGCCTGATTACCATTCATTTTTCAAAGTGTCCAGCTATAACCTCTTTCATAATCACTTCTAACATCATCACCATGACAGATATTAAGCTAACTCGTCTTATTTTTGCCTGTTTCTCTCTATCTTTGGATAATATTTACATTTGTTATTTTCCAATCTAAAGAACCATTTTGTGAATTTAGGGAATTTTGGGAACTTAAAATCAATGCATCAACTATTGACTAGCCCCTTATTTTAAGATCCTAGAATGAAGTCAACCAGCAGCTAGGAACTTGGTGGCTCGAGGCTCCAACAATTTGCTCAGTAACACTTTCTTGGTGACTAATTTTCTCAGGTTCCTCTCTCCCTTCCATGTCCTGACTTATAGCTACTTCTGGGATCTTCGTGTCTTTTAAATTTTCTGCAATTTAAAATTGGAAATTAGATGAGGAATTCTAAAGTGTTAAAGATTTATTTCATATTTTGGCAAACTGTTAAGAGGTTATTTACTCAATCGTCAGGCATGCAATAGGTTAAGAAAAATGTTAAAATTTAAATTTTGATACTCTATAGCACAGGAAAAGATTTTAAACACACTTCAATACTGAACATTACTATTTAAATCTGATTAAGTCTGTAAAATCTTACTTCTTCCTGTCGTTCTTTTTGTCATAGATTTGAGTCATAATTTTCTATTTTGAATTCCCTTTTCCAGATGTAAATAGAACTGATAGAACTTACCACTCTAATTGCAAGACATGGCCAGCAGGTGGCACAGTAATACATTTTTCCCACCATACAGCACTGCTTTGTTAAAAAATATTCATCCAAATTAATTTTTCTTTTGGCAATTACTAAAGCCATATTTCAAACAATATAAAGCTAAACAACAGCTTAAGATATACTAGAACATATTTTATATATTTCAAGGCCAACATTAAAGCTCTCGGGTTATTTCAAAGCCCGAGTTTAGATATTCTTCTCCAGAATGGATATTGTGAAATTGGCTTGTGAGGCATACATACTTTCTGAAAACTTATTGATGCTATTTCAGTTGTACAAGTGTTCAGTGTTTAAACAAGTTCTAATTCTTCTAACTGCTAGTCATTCATGTACTGAAACAGGAAGCAGGAGTCAGTCTGTTGTTATGCAAGGTGTATGATTTATATAAATGCATGAAAATGATTTATTTTAAGAGTCTGGATTTTGAATTAATGGCGTTTGAGTTTTGGCCTGTGTGTACGAGTGGATTTGATGATTAACTTGTTGGTATTTCTGCAGCCATGTTTTTTTTAAACCACTATGAGAGTTCCTGCAGTGCTAATGGGAGAGTTTTATGAGTAAATATTGAAGTGCATTTGGCTGTTTTCAGTTAGAAGGATCAGGAATGGTTTTCTTTGTTGCTGAGGGGGAAGGTCCATAGCTTGGAAAGCTTTTGGATTTAGTACACAGAAGTCCTGGTTGAAACTGGATGCATGAGGTAGTTTTCCTAGAGCAAGAAGTTAGTTCAGAAAAGTGAGGAAAAAGGGTACCTCAGTTTAAGGGTTTAGTTTGGAATTTCCCGGCCAGAGGTATTCAGTGAGAACCCTGGAAGGGCTATTCAAAGCAGAGATGATCTAAGTGTGAGCAGCTGAAGAAAGGGCTATCAAACTCTCAAGACTTTGAATTGTTAGCAACAGTTCAATGAAACCTATGTATGCGGTAGAGAAGGGAATTCTCTCTGTTGTTTGAGTAGAGCTTTAGTGATAGCAATGTATTTTTACTGTGTGTTTTGAAATCTTTCATAGAAAGATAGAAAACACAAGGGAAAAAGTCATTTGGTCCATTGAGCCTTGTCCACCATTCAATATGATCATTCAATTCAGAATCCAGTTTCCGTTTTCACCACAGACCCTTTGATTTCTTTAGCCATAAGAAATATATAAAACTCCTTGAAAACATTCAATTTTTGGCCTCAACCGCTTTCTGTGGCAGAGAGTTCTACAGGCTCACTACTCTCCCGGTGAAGAAATTTCTCCTTCTCTCAGTCCCAATTGGCTTACCCTGTATCCTTAAACTGTGACCCCTGGTCCTGGATTTCTCAGTCATCATGAACATCCTTCATGCAATTATGCTGTATTGTCCTGTTAAGATTTTATAGGTTTCAATGACTGCCTCATTCTTCTAAACTCCAGCGAATACAGTCCTAACAGATCCAATCTCTGTTCATATGTCAGTCCTGCCATCCCGAGAAGCAGTCTGGTAAATCTTCGCAGCACTCAGTCAAAACATCCTTCCTCAGGCAAGGAGACAAAGCTGCATACAATATTCCAGGTGTGGTTTCAGCAAGGCCCTGCAGCAAGACATTCCTGCTCCTGTACTTGAATCCTCTCACTAAGGAGGCCAACATAACAGTTGCCTTCTTTACGCCTTCTGCATCTGCACACACACTTTCTGGTGTATGAGGACATCCAAGTCTCATTGCAATTTCCCTTTTTCTAATCTATCATCATTCAGATAATAATCTACTATCCTGTGTTTGCTACCAAAATGGATGATCTCACATTTATCCATATTTGACTTCACCTGGCAACTTGTTCAAATCTGCATCCTCCACACAGTTCACCCTCTCACCCAACTTTGTCATCTGCAAACATAGAAAAACTTGCAAATTACATGTAAACAGCTTGGTTTAGTCTATTTGATCTTTTCTTTTGCACAATAATAATCTTCTTGTTTTATTGTTAAAAAAGATCTGCAGCATTGCACACTTGTATTTCAGGGCAAGTCTAACTCATTAAATAAAAAGAAACTCATTAAGCCAGTTTTCAGTCTGATGACACTAAAATTGGAAGTGTAGTGGACAGCGAAGAAGGTTACCTCACAGTACAATGGGATCTTGATCAATGAGCCAATGGGCTGAGGAGTGGCAGTTGGAGTTTAATTTAGATAAACGTGAGGCGCTGCATTTTGGAAAGCCAAATTAGGGCAGGACTTATACACCTAATGGTAAGGTCATGGAGAGTGTTGCTGAACAAAGGGAACTTGGAATAAAGGTTCATGGTTCTTTGAAAGTGGAGTCTTAGGTAGACAGGATAGTGAAGAAGGCGTTTGGTATGCTTGCCTGTATTGGGTGGTGCATGGAGTATAGAAGTTGGGAGGTCATGTTGCAGCTGTACAGGACATTGGTTAGGTCACTACTGGAATACTTTGTGCAGTTCTAGTCTCCCTGCTATAGGGAGATGTTGTGAAACTTGAGAGGGTTCAGAAAGATTTACAAAGATGTTACCAGGGTGGGAGGGTTTGAGCGTTTGAGAGGCTGAATAGACTGGGGCTTTTTCCCTGGAATGTTGGAGGCTGAGAGGTTACCTTATAGAAGTTTATAAAATCATAAGGGCATTGATAGGGTAAATAGACAAGGTCTTTTCCATGGGATGGGGGAGTCCAAATCTGGATGGCATAGGTTTATGGCGAGAAGGGAAAGATTTAAAAGGAACCTCAGGGGCAAATTTTTCATGCAGAGGGCAGTGTGTGTATAGAATGAGCTGCCAGAGGAAATGATGGATGCCGGTACAATTTCAACATTTGAAAGACATCTGGATGAGCATATAAAACAGGAATGGTTTTAGAGGGATATGGGCCAAGTGCTGGCAAACGGGACTAAAGGTATATAGGATATCTTCTCGGTACAGATAAGGTGGCCTTGCAATAACATCAACGGTGATTATAACATGGTCTTCCACAACAATTTATTTGAATTGACAGGCCAATCCTAACTCCAATCTACACTCTCTTCTTCCTAACTAACTTTCTTACTGGGGAAATTAACCCTTTTTTTAAATATCTTACAATCATCCTGTTCAGTGATGGAATTACATACCTCTGGAGCAGGCAGGATTTGATTCTGGGCCTCCTGGCTCATTTTTTGTGTCATGAAGCTACAGATACTGATGTTCAGAGACACTTGGGGAGATATTTTCCAATCAATGGCATTACACACCTCTGGAGCAGGTGGGACTTGAACCCAGATCTCCTGGCTCAGAGGTAGGGATACTATCACTGTGCCACAAGAACCTTCTTCTCCTGGCTCATAAATGTATTCTTCCGTATATATTAGCCGCCCCTTTAGAGCATGTCTTGGTTCGTTCTTAAACAGATCATCACCTACAACATTGTCACTAATAGTGCAGTTGGTAAGCTGGGAATGTTTCCTCAACAGTGCTGCCTTTTTTATTTTACTGTAATTATTCAGCATGCTCAGTCTCAAAAGCAAATCGCAACATGTTGACCTGCTCCCCAACTTCTACTTCTCCCTGACGTTCTCTTTTGATCGCCCCCTTTCTCTTGACACCCCTCTGCCAAGCTCTTGCTCACAATGAGTGACAGGGAATGGTAGATGGAAGTTGTAAGCAGGAGGGTTGGGCAGGGAAGTGGTGAGTTCTAGGGGCTGAGAGCAAGAGGATGGGGAAGATAGGCAACAAATGAGAGGGTTCTGGAGAGAAGCAGCAAACAGGAAAGGCGGCGAGGTGGGAAGCTAAAGCTGGGAAGCTCTAAGAGGATGTTTGCACCGTTAGAAGGGCAAGCTTAAAAGCTTTGTGCCTTAATACACAAAGCATCTGCAATAAAATGGATGAAATAATCACACAAATAGATGTAAACAGGTGCAATATAATTGGGATTATGGAGACATGGCTGCAGGATGACCAGGGATGTGAACGGAATGTTCCAGTGTATTTAGTTCTTAGCAAGGACAGGCAAAAAGGAAAAGGTGGCAGAGTGGCATTGAGGAAGAGAAATTAGCACAACAGTGAGAAAGGATATTAGCTCTGACAATGTGGAGTCTGTATGGGTAGAGTTGAGAAATACCAAGGGGCAAAAAACAACAGTGTCATATATATAGACCCCCAAACTGCAGTGGTGATGTCGAGAATGGCATTAAACAGGAAATTAGAGATGCATGTACTAAGGGAACATTGGTGATCATGGGTGATTTTAATCTGCACGTAGATTGGACAATTCAAATTAGCCACAATGCCGTAGAGGAGGAATTCCTGGAGTGTGACAAGGATGCAGAGATCCTTCAGCAGGATCTCGATAGGTTGGGTGAGTGGGCAAATCAACGGCAGATGCCGTATAATTTGGTTAAGTGTGAGGTTATTCACTTCGGAAGCAGAAACAAGGCGGCAGATTACTACCTGAGTGGCTGTAAATTGGGAGAGGGGAGTGTGCAGCGCGACCTGGGTGTCCTTGTGCACCAGTCGCTGAAGGTAAGCATTCAGGTGCAGCAGGCGGTAAAGAAGGCAAATGGTATGTTGGCCTTCATTGTGAGAGGTTTTGAGTACAGAAGCAGGGATGTGTTATTTCAGTTGTACAGGGCCTTGGTGAGACCACACCTGGAATATTGTGTGCAATTTTGGTCCCCTTTTCTGAGGAAGGATACTTTTGCTTGAGGGAATGCGGCAAAGGTTTACCAGGCCGATTCCGGGGACGGCGGGTTTGACGTATGAGGAGAGATTGACTAGGTTGGGATTGTTTTCGCTAGAGTTCAGACAAATGAGGGGGGGGGGATCTCATAGAGACTTATAAAATTCTAACAGGGCCAAACAGGGTAGATGCAGGAGGATGGTGGGTGTGTCCAGAATCAGGGGTCAGTCTGAGGATTCGGGGTAGATGATTTAGGATGGAGATGAGGAGACATTTCTTCACCCAAAGAGCGGTGAGCCTGTGGAATTCATTACCACAGGAAGTAGTTGATGCCAAAACATTGAATGTATTCAAGAAGTGACGAGATATAGCACTTGGGGCAAGTGGGACCAAAAGGTTATGGGGAGAAAGCAGGATTAAGCTATTTAGTATTGAGTTGGACAATCAATCATGATCATGAAGAATGGTGGAGCAGGCTCAAAGGGCCGAATGGCCTCCTCCTGCTCCTATCTTCTATGTTTCTAATTAGTTTCAAGGCAACCAATAGGTTTTTAACGATAAAATTAGGGCTGGAACATAACAGTTATGAGCTTCCCTGTGGAGCTGAAATTTAGAAGCAAAGGGATATGATGATTCAGAAATTCAACAGTTGAGCAGTAGAATCTGTTATTTAACAGAAATAATAAAATACTACAAATAACAGAAAAAATTGCAAAACAAAATAAACTGTTAGTTTAGGCAAGTCAAGGAAAATGCTGAACAGTAATTGTAAAACAAACTTTGCTAGCCAAATTATAGAAAAGAGTAGCAGATGCAATGGAAAAGTTTTGGGTCATTCGGGCAGGGTTACTGGATACAAGTTCACAGTTAAATAGTTAAAAGACTGGTAACCAACCATTCACAACTTCTTTTCATAGAATCATACAGTACAGAAGAGGTCCTTCAGCCCGTCAAGTCTGCACTAACAATTTAAAAGGCATCTGAATGGGTATATGAATAGGAAGTGTTTAGACGGATATGGGCCAAATGCTGGCAAATGGGACTAGATTAATTTAGGATATCTAGTCAACATGGACGAATTGGACCGAAGGGTCTGCTTCTGTGCTGTACATCTTTATGACAAAAACTATTCTAAGTCTTTTGTACAATAAATAGCATTTCTGATATAGTAAACACAATACATTGAATTATAAAAACCTCTTATAGTTAAACCTTACTTCTTAGCTTGCAAGGCTTTGTCTCTCTCTTCAACAAGTTTTTTTTCTTTGGCATCAAAGGTTTCTTTCATCTGTTTGACCTGCGTTTCCAGCTTTGTCAGTATTTCAGCTTTGTCTTGCCATTTCTTATTAGCAACACTAAGAACAAAATAATGTGGAGATAAAAATAATCAGATCTAATATACAGCTGTTAGTAATTAATAAAAGATGTTTTTCAGACTTAGTTGGTTGTTTGATTTTTTATTCCTTCAGGTGTCGTTGTCTGGGTCATCATTTATCGTTCATCCCTAGCTGTCCTTAGGACAGTGAGAGCCCTGAAGTACTGCAGTCTCTCAGTGCTGTTAGGAAAGGGTTCCAGGTTTTAACCGAGTGATAGTTGGTAAGTCATCAAGATTTAATTCAATTTGACAAATCTGAGGATCCCAAAGAAGGTAGGGGTGGTGATGCAGAGGTATGGCTATATTCTGGCAATCCTGCTTAGATATCGAGATGGTGTTGAAGGATTGCAGACTTGCAAAAAGTTATACATAATAACATAAGAAATGTATGGAGTTTTTTAAAAAAACAAGGCATATTTAACTAACTTGATATGAGTTTTTTTTGTTGATGGTTAATGAGGGCGATGTGGTTGATATGGTATATGTGGAATTCTAAAACAAATTGAAAACAAAAAAGCCACATAATAGACTTGCTAGCAAAAATGAAGTCCATGGATCAAAAGGAAAGGGGACATGGATATGAAGTTGGCTGGGTGACAGGAGACAGAGCAGGGAATGTACAGATAGGTACAAGGGCCAGTGCTTTTCTAAATATTTATCATTGATCTAAGATTGTGCATTCAGGAACCAAGGCTAAGGAGACATAAATTCAGCTCTTTTGTCCAGATTTGAACCAAGGCTATAATGATGTCAGGAGCTGGAGTGGGTTTAACAGAATGCACATTGAGCGTCAATGAGCAAAGTGCTAAGCAAGTCCTGCTTGATAGCACCATTTATGACTCTTCTCATCAATTTAAATGAGAGTCGACTGAAGAGGAGGTAAACGGTCGAGTATGATTTTATGACTCTAAATTAAAAAGTATTACAGCATGGGAGGAGACCCTTCAGCCCATCATGAGTGCATTCATCAGCAAACATTAATCTACTCTAATCAGATTTCCCAGCAGTAGTCCTATAACCTTGTATGCTATGGCTTTTCAAATAGTCTTTTAAACACTTGTTTCATGTTGTGCTGCTGTTGTGATGGTTCGTGTCTCTACCACCCTTTCAGGCAGTGACTTCCAGCTATTTACCATCCTCCGAGTGAGAGTGAAAAATAACTTCCTTATATCCCTATAAACCGCCTACCCCTTACTTTAAATTTATGCTCCTGTTTATTCACCTCTTTACTAAGGGGAAAATATCCATTATATCTGCCCTGTCTGTGTCCCTCATAATTTTGCAGTCCTCAGTTCAGTTCCCCTTCAACCTTCTCTGTTCCAAGGAAACAATTTCAGCCTCTTCTAGTCTGTCTTCATAGCTGAAACATTTCACAGCAGGCAACAGCCTGGTTTTTCCCTTTGCATGTGCCTAGTGTAATCACGTCCTTTCTATAATGTGGTGACAAGAACTGCAAAAAGTACTCCAGCTGTGGCATAACATATGCTGTTCATCATAACCTGTATTCAAAGCCTCAACTAACAAAGGCAAGTGTCCCATGTATTATTTTAACCATCCTATATTCACCTGCCTTGTTGTATTCAAAGATTTATGGACATGCATACTCTGCGATTCCCAGGGTCCTACCATTCAGCGTGTACCCTCTTGCCTTGTTAAGTCTTTCCCAAAATCAGCTCAGGTTTAAACTCCATTTGCCACTGTCCTGCCCATCTAGATCATCCTGTAATTAAAGGCTTGCTTTGTCTTTATTTACCACACCAACAATTTTCGGATCATTTGCAAACTAACTGATCAAATCTTCCATATGTGTGTCTAGATTGTTAATATATACAGCAGACTGCAAAGTAACTACTACTGAACCTTGTGATAGCTTCCAGTCAGACAAACATTTTTTGACTAGCACACTTTACCTCTTACCACAAAGCCAATTTTGGATCCTATTTGTCCTGGATCCTATGGGCTTCTTATCAAGTCTCCCATGTGGCACAGAAGTCTATGTAGATGACATAAAATGCACTACCCTCATCACCTCGGCACCTCCTGAAAAAACTCAATCAAACCTGTCAGACATGATCTCCTCCTGACAAAGCTAAACCGAGTATCCTTGATTAATTCTTGTCTCTCCAAATGAAGATTACTTTTATCCCCAAAAGCTACTGCTGATGTTAGGCTCACTAGTCTGTAATTCCCTGGTTTATCTCTACCACCTTTATTGAATAATGGTACCACATTTATTGAATAATGGTACCACATTTGTCATCTATTAGTCCACTGGCACCCATCCTGTGACCATAGAAAATTTGAAGAGTAAATGTTAGAGCCCTTGCAATCTCTTCCCGTGCTGTCAACAGGAACTGGGATATATCTCATCAGGGCCTTAGGATTTATCCAGTTTTAATCCCATTAAAATTGTTAATACCTCCTCCCTCTCAGTACTGATTTGTTCAAATTTATCACAGTACCCCTTCCCTGATTTCAATATCAACACTGGCCTTCTCTATAGCGAATACAATGCAAAGTACTAATTTAAAACCTCATCGACGTTCTTCTGGCTTATACAATTTGCGACATTGGTCCCCAGTAGGCCCTACGCTTTCCCTGGTTCTTCTCTAACCCTTAAAATACTTATAAAATCCCTTTGGAATTTACTTTATTTCACCCACCAGTGATTATTCATGCCCCTGCTTTCCTCTATTAATTTTTTTTTTTTTTAAAGTAACCCCCTACCTTTCTACACCTCACAGGGCTTCTGCTGTTTGTCAACCTTGGTATCTACCATCAATTTGTCTCTTTTACCTTATCCAATCTTGTACATTCCTCAACATCCAGGGTTCCTTGGACTTGTTGTCCTCTCCCTGTTACTTTTATGGGAGTATACTGGCCCTGCATGCTATTATTTTCTTTTAGAATGGCTCCCACTGGTCTGATGCGAATTTTCCTAAAAATAGCGGTTCCCAGTTCACCTTGGTCGGATGCCTTCTTATATTAAAATCAGCTAAAATTGCTCTAAAAGATCAATGAAAGCAATGGAAAAAGAGAAAATGAATGAATAGATAGAAGTACTTTAGCAAATTAAGCTTTTTCCATCTTCAATACATGAGGATACTGCTTGTACATTAGAAAAATATGTTACGAATTAAAGGTGAATGATAGAAAATGGGTGCAAGGATGGTAATATAAGCTAAATTGTACAGTTAAAAATAATACATTCCTTGAGAAAATTTGAAATTGAACACAACTGGCCCAATATCATTGACCACAATAAGCCTAATGAATGTTGGAAACTAAAATACAGTATTGCAACACTATTCAACTGAGAATACACCTTTGTCAGAATGGTACAATATTTAACATCTACCTAAAGGCCATTTTTGTTTTCTCCAACTCAGCTTCTTTTTCTTCAAGTTGCAGCTTTAGTTCTCTTTTGCGTTCTACAAGTCTCTCCACTTTTTCTCGAAGATCTTGAGATACTGCAGTTTCATCCCGTAATTGCTCATTGAAGGCTCTTTTATCCTGCAGATTTTCCTCACGTACTTTTCTCATCTGTTCATCTCTCTCTTGTAAACCCTGCAAGAGCAAATAATACTTTCTGTTTGGGCTTTGGTCCTTACTCAGCAGAGAGAACAAGGCTTTACGGGCTCTACTGTCCTCAGATATGGTACACAATAAAGGATTAAACGCAAACTTATACTTCACCAAAACCTTTCCAAATGTAGGATATATTTGATAGATTTTTAAAATCGATTTTTCATCATTAAATTACTGGAACTATAATATTTCCATTCAAAGTTGTTATGTTGATCAAAACTTTCCTGCAAGAGTGCAGCATCTCTGAGGATGAGTACTAAGGAAGCTGCATTAGTTTTTCTAGGGTAATTAGCTCAAATATCACCTGAATCAGCCCAATAGATTGAAAAAATTCATTGTGTAAATCAAATTTAAGAAGTTGTGTGTGCTGGAAGCAGGCATCATCCACAAAAGTAGCTGCTCCCCAACTAAAGAGAACTAAAGGTTTTATCAGTGTAAAAAAAAAAGGTGATATTTTCTGTCAGACAATGCACGTTAGGCATGCTTACTCACTCACTCACTCTCCCCCTCACAGACACACTAATTCACTCACATGCATGCACACACACACACACGGGGCGAATTTGTATTTGCAGGTACATTCGAAAAGCACACAATTTATAGACAGTCTGTCAATGTTGTGTTTTATAAATTCCTACTTTAGAAATAAAATCAGTCGAACTCCAAACCAAAACCAACAGATTCCAAACAAGGCCTTACACCTAACATACATTATCTAATCTAAAATGCCACCTCTTCTTCATAGTAATAAAACATTTAGTTCTCTCAGAGCAGTAACTTGAAAGAGATTTGGGGATTTACATATACATATTAATGAATTAAAATCTTCTAACTGATTAAAGATTTAACAGCATCTTAGGTTTGTTTAATACATTCTCATCAGTGGTGTGACCCTTGATCTTTTACTTATAAATTCTGTGTCAGATGCTGCCTGTCTCATTAACACCTGGGAGGAGGAGTGAGGCTCCGAAATCTTGTGTTTTCGAATAAACTTGGTGGACTATAACCTGGTCATGTGATTTCTGATCTTTGCTATAAAAGTATGGATTGTTGAAGAGAAGCATGAGCATACACTTTGGATTACATTTTAGGCAAAACAGCAAATCAATCAATCACAGTGTCAAAAACCAGGTGCTACGGAACAGAATTTTGCAGCAACTGTTTTGCTAACTTTTACAATGTGGAACTTACTTCTTTAAGTTTTCGAATAGTTTCTGTTTGATCATCTACGACCTTTGTTTTTATTTTCAAAGTATTCATATCCTGTTCATTTTGTTTTTTCAGAAACTCCATCTCTGACGTTAACGTTTCAATCCTTGCTTGGAGCCTTCCTCTGTCTTGAGCCAAAGAACTGCCTGTATAATAAAAAGGAATATACAGACAGATCTTAGCTAAATATACAAACTTCATTTACTATCCCTATTTATATATTTAATTGCATTTTCATTTTGAAGCCTATTTAATGAGCAAGACATGTATAATCTCTCCAATAGATGAATTTAACGGAGCAACATAGCTAGTATGGACAATCAACCACTACATTATTTATTTGCAAATAAACAAGTCAAAGCAATCACTGAATCATTTAATCCTCTCATCATTTTTCACCAGATGTGTAACCCATGCTCCAAATTCTTATTTACACTTATCCTCTTCTCGTTTTTAATTCTTATTTAATTTTTGCCTCAATTTTAAATAATCAACTCCATTTCATAATTTGATTGAAAAATTGGATCTGCCACACTGGATATAATTAAAAAAGCTTCAGTTACATCAATTATAAATTAACTTGTGAAGAGAAGCACAAGAAATTAGGCTTAGTACTTACTGGAACATCCACAACACATTCACACTGGCATAAAGTTAACACATCACTTTTTGCACCAATCTATTAAAATCTGATTTGATAGTCAAGATATGCATATCAAAAATATTTTGAGAGTGTAAGGTGAAACCAGATGTAGCGTCCTTGGATTCGAGAATAGATTTGATAAAGTGCTGCACAAGAGGCTAAGCACAGAATTACGGCTCATATTGCGTGTAATAATATGAGCATACTAGGATGAATGGGTGAATGGATAGAAATCAGATAGTAAGAATTTTTGGGATGGCAAGGTGTAACAAGTGAAATGTCACAAAGATTAGAGGTCTAAGTCTCAGCAACTTACAACTCACATCAATGACTTTGGTAAGCAATCCGGATGCACTAGATCAAAGTTTGTTGGTGATACAAAGGTAGGAGGAAAAGTTAGCTATGAGAAGGTGCAATGATTATTCCTGCGTCACGTGCGGAATTGTGTACGCTTCACGCGGTCTGGACGATCATACTTGCAAATAGCATTGGCAGCTGCAAAAATCTGAGCTGCTAGTTTTGAAACTTGAGTACTGGCTAGAGTCATTGTGGTGTATCCATGAAGCGAGAACTATCTGGATAGTACATTTTAGCGTAGGTCAAGACCAGGCAGGCACAGACAGAATGGGTGACTGGTAAGTAGTCTAGAAAGATCAGGCAGGAACGAAGGAGTTTTCTGAGGTGACCTGACTCACAAATCTGTTTTCCATTTTGGATACTGGAGACAGTTCATCAGATAATGTAGCCAAGTTGTGACTCATCTGCACAGATTAGTGGGACTCTAGGATGGTATACTACATTCCTGGTGCCAGGATCAAGCATGTCAAAGAATAGCTGTAGGACATTCTTTTGGTGGAAGGCGAGGAGCCGGATGTTGTGGACGACATTGACACCAATGACATTGGTGGAAAGAAGGATGAGAATCCAGAAGTAGAACTTACGGAGCTAGGCAGGAGACTGAAAAGCAGGACTCTAAGTAAGTAATCTCAGCATTGCTCCCGGTACAACATGTAAGAGAATGCAAAAACAGGACGACGGAGTAAAATAACATATGGCTGGAAAAATGGGACAGGAGGGGTAGCTTTAGATTTTTGGGGCACCGTGATCAGTTTTGCAGAAGGGGTCACCGTACAAACAGAACAGCATACATCTTAGCAGGAAAACTTTGGTAGTACTGTCAGAGAAGGCTTTAACAAGCTTGTCTGTGGGAGGAGAACTTGAGAGGAAATTCAGACAGAACAAAATCAAAGCTGATTACGGATGGAAAAACGGTATAACTGAAAGTAGAAAGCAGTAGAAACAAAACATAGAATCAACAAGAGATAGTAGGAACTGCAGATGCTGGAGAATCCGAGACAACAAGGTGCAGGGCTGGATGAACACAGCAGGCCAAGCAGCATCATAGGAGCAGAGGGGCTGACGTTTCGGGCCTAGACCCTTCAACAAGGGTTAGATTTCAGAATAGTGTAGAATAGAAAACACAAAATTAAAAGCTCTCCATTTGAATGCATGTAACATTTGCAACAAAATAGATGAATTAGTGGCATTAGTACAAGTAAGAGGGTATGATTTATTCGTCATAAGAGAGACACAGCTTATTGGTGACCATGACTGAAACTGAATATTAAAGGTTACTCGACTTTTAGAGGGATAGGCCCAAAAGGAAAAGGAGGTGGTATAGTGCTCATAATGCAAGACACAATTAGTGTATCAGTGAGAGAGAATCTCTAATTCAAAGATAGGATGTAGAATCTGTTTGCGTGGAGCTAAGAAGTGGTTTATAAGTCACCAAACAGTAGTGACAATGTCAGGCATTGTCTAAATCAGGAAATTAGACATGCATGCAGCAGATCATAGAATCCCTACAGTGTGGAAACAGGCCCTTTGGCCCAACAAGTCCCCACCGACCCTCAGAGCATCCCACCCAGTCCCATCCCCCTATAACCCACCTAATCTACACATCCCTGAACACTATGGGCAATTTAGCACAGCCAATCCACCTAGCTTGCACATCTTTGGACTGCGGGAAGAAACCGGAGCACCCAGAGGAAACCCACGTGGATATGGGGAGAATGTGCAAACTCCACACAGACAATTGCCAGAGTGTGGAAGCGAACCCAGGTCCTTGCCGCTGTGAGGCAGTAGTGCAAACCACTGAGCCACCGTTCCACCCGCAATGTGCATGTAGTAATCATGGTAGTCTTTAAATCTACATATATAGACTAGTTAAATCAAATGAGCACCCATGCTGTGCAGGGAGAATTCACTGAATGTGTTTGAGCTAGTCCTCTGGATCAGTATGATGATGACTTATTATGCAATGAGTAAATCATCTTGTTATATAAATAAAAACTTTTAGGGTTTAGTGACCCTAGTATTTTCCATCAAGTGTGAAAAAAGATATAGAAAAGACATAGTTCAAACTGAAACTCAGGTCTCATAAAATTCAGCCCAATTTTTCTAATAAACCAGCTGCACATAAGCAATCATGTTCTATATAATATTTGATGATTTATATTTAAACTTACTCATATAAAACTTTCAATCACATTTCCAAGAGACACAGCTCTCTACACAGGAATTAATATAATGGTTCTGTTGATGGTAGTTATTATACCACTCCGTTGGGGGAAAAATAGTTGTTTTAATTAATTTCTGTACTGGTGTTCTAAAATGCTTATGGGAGTTTAGGTTAGAACATTGTATTTCAACTCTGGGATTTAATCCAACACAAGAGTTCTGCATTATGCCAATTCTCAATATCCAATATAAAATGGATTTGGGCAGTTTCAAATAGGTATCTAGTGGACATGGATCACAGACAATTTTCTGTGCTTATTTCCAACATCATCTATAATAATGATTAGTTGCACGACCAGCCAACTCGTGACTCTTACCAGGGAAAAATGGATACGTACGAGAATTTATCCTAGTGTGCGGCTGCCTCCATCATGCCGTATCAGGAAACAGCCTTTCAGAAATGTAGCATTCTTGGGCATTAATGGCTGAATGGCGAGCCAGGCTGTTAGACATTTTAAACGATAGGAATAACATGAAGAACTGTTGATGCTAAAAATCTGAAACCAAAACAAAATGTTGGAGGTACACAGAAGGTCTGGCAGCATTTGTGGAGAGCAAAAGAAGAGTTAAAGTTTCGAGTCTACTGACCCTTTGTCAGAACTGAAAATAGCTGGGAAAGGGTGATATTTGTGCTCATAATGGGTGGTGTGGTGGAGAAAGTTGATTAGAGTACATAGGGATGGAGCTCATTTATTTGCCTATCCTCTTTCTTCTCTTCATCTGGAATTGGAAAAATTTATCAATTTTGCTTCCAGTTTCCACCAGCTCTCACCTGCACCTGGTCCATCTCTGAATTCTCCCTTCCCTTCCTTGACATCTGCGTTTGTGTTTCTTGGGATAGGCTAGCCACTGATATCCACTACAAACCCACCTGACTCTCAGTTACCTCAACTATACATCCTAACAACCTGCGTCCTGCGAGGACTCAATCCCATTCTCCTGTTTCTCCATCACATCTGTTCTGATGATGCCACCTTTTGCAGGAGGGCCTCATAAATGTCCACCTTTTTCCTCATTCAAGGATTCTTGCCACTGTGGTTGGCAGGATGCTTAGCCGTATCTGACCAATTTCCTGCACTTCTGCCATCACTCGTCCCTTTCCTCCTATGCCAATAGGGTTCCCCTGGTGTTCAC
>NC_063335.1:79710174-79779239 GCF_021869965.1 Rhincodon typus | reverse complement strand
GTCTTCATATCCAAAGGATTATAAAGCTGCCATTTCTGTCATCTCCAGCAGGATACCACAACCAAATATATTCCCCTCCTCTCCCTTGTCAACGTTCCTCAGGGCCTGTCCCCTTCAGGGCAGCCTGATCTACCCCTCCCCACTCCCAACACCTCCCCACACTCCATGGTACCTTCCTATGCAATTGCAGAAGGTATAACATCTGCTGTTCAATTCCTCCCTCCGAACTATCCAAGGCCCCAGACACACCTAGGTGAAGCAGCGATTTCCCTGCACTTCATTCAATCTAGTCTACAGGAGTTACAGCTTACAAAGTCACCTCCTGTACATTGGTGAGACAAAACAGACTGAGTGACCACTCTGCCAAACACCTAGACTCCGTCCGTAATTAAAGCACCCTAAGCTTCTAGTTGCCTGCTCCTTCAACACACCACAGTGTTCCCATGCCAACATTTCTGTCTTAGGCCTGCTGTAGTGCTCCAGCAAGGCTCAATGCGAGCTGGAGGAACATCAATTCATCTTCTGCCTAGGCATCTTACAGTGTTTGGGACTCAACATTGAGTTTAACAATATCAGAATGTGATCATCCTTCTCCATGTTGGTTACTCGTCCCCCACACCACTAGTCTCTGCATTGGATGGGTTCTTCCCCTGCGCAGCCAACTCATTTTCAACTATTCACATTTCTCGTTAGCATCCTACCTAACAATTATCACCAGCTATCTTTTATTTGCCTATTCCCTTTTTTCTCTCCTGGACTCCATCTCCACATATTTAATTCACTCCCCCCACCACCCTGTCATCAGCATAAATAATACCCTTTCCCAGTTATTTTCAATTCTGACAAAGAGGAGTTACTTTTGGGTGGGTGGTGGCGGGGTGGGGGGGGTTGGTGGAAGAGGTTCTCAAAATGTTAACTCCTATATTTTTCTCTACAGACGCTGCCAGTCCTGCTGAGTTTTTCCAGCACACTGTTTTTGTTTTCTAATCGAGGGGGTTGTCCAACAGAAGCAGTGGGAGATCCATCAGTGCTGTTAAGTACAAATTTGATTTTATATTGCTTTGACACTTGTACTACACACCTACACACTCAGCAATTTCTAAACTCTGATGCAACTGCTTATGATCTAGTGCACTTCTCTCCGAATCCTCCTTCACAATCAATCAGCGAATATAATGACACAATTATATTCAATGATACAGCAAGTAGCATTCCACAAACACTCATTAAAAGCAGGCAGGATTCCAACAAAAAAATGGGGGAGGAGGAAACCATGGTTATTAGAGTGGAGAAATAGTAGCAAAAGAAACTGAATAAAACTGATCTTCAAGTGAAAGTTACATGCATTTGCCATTAGCTCCTGGTGCTTTCTGGTTACAATATTCGTCAATCAGCAGGCTAAAGTATCATGTACCCAATACTGTACATTCTATTGGTCTGATTACCAATTAGCCCCCAATGCAACCAGAGTGAACCCAATATTCTTAAGGTTTCTATAATTTTTTGATCATTTCAAAATCCTCATTAAATTTTGTTGCTTTACGGTATTTAACATAATTCTTAGCGGTTTCAAGCCTACTTTTCCCATTTCTCATGACCCCAACGATATGTAAAGCCTTTATTATTTGGATTACTGGAAAATCACTTTGTGCCATTAACTCCAAGTCCTCACTTGAATTTGGACTTGAATTTTGAATTGGATTTCAAATTAAGCGTATGAAGGTTGGCATTGGAATATGTTTTTTCAGCCAATGCAGGTAAATAAAACAGTCTTACCTTGGTGTGCTAACTCCTGTCCCCATATCCTTTTCTCAGCCCGCATGCCATCAATCACAGACTCCTGTGCAGTTAGCTGTGAAATCAGTCTAGACTTCTCCTGCTTAAGTAGTTCAATCTGAACTGTTTTTTTCTTCTCTTCCTCAGCTATGTGTTCCAGTGCCCTCAACCGGCTCTATATTGTAAATGAAAATTTCAACAATCAACTTGTAGAATAATCATGTGCAAGGTAATTCCTGCAGATGTTAATACAACTTTTATTCAGTTCGTTTAATTAAATTATGAGCTGGGAAATACACAGAAATTCACTCTTTACATTGTAAGCTAACTGTGTACTAACTGGCAATGAACTCCTAAAATGCTGATCAAAAAGAAACAAAATGCCTTAAAGCAATGGTGTTTTCTTTCCAAATTATCATTAAATGATATACAAGCATTTTTTTTCTCAGGCTGCAATATCAGTGTTTGAATCACACTGAAGCAAGTACACTGGAATTCAAATGTTGAATCAAACATTAACAATTACAGGAGGTGAACAATGGAATTCTGCCTGGACCGCATTAGGTCATACACTAACTGTTCCAGACAACATTCTCAAATGTACAAGTTGTTACCATTTTTGGATGATCTTGACCATTTTTGGCTAATATCTCATCCTGGAAACTGGAGAACATAATCACTTACAAAACAAAAAAGAGAAAAAAATGTAATAACTGTCCATCTCAGGCATATCAGGTATTAGATTGCAAGGTTTGGTGCTAAGGAGATTTGGTTTGCTTAATGGAAGTTATATTTTGCTATGAATATCAGATCAAACAGTCCAAACTATTCATGCTAACCAATTCAAAAGTATCGGAACCAAGTTCTATGGGTTGAATTCCATACAACCAGCAAAAGTGCCATTGCTGAAGCAAAATATGGAAGCAACAGAACCTCATTGTCAGAGATTAGGAGTGTAATTATGAGGCTCTATTTACCACTGGTAGCTGACTTCCCAACAAGGTCAATGGCACACTCTCAAGAGTTTCAGCCCAACTCAGGATTGGCAACTCAGAAGCATCACCATTAGTGGTAGCCACTGCCAGGTCTGCACCTGCAGAATGTGAGCATATTAATAGCTGTGTGCTCTCTAAGTCAGGTAGGCGGTGTCTGGGAACAACATATTCAGTCAGACAGGCACTGGCAATTAGGGAAAAAACAAAAACAGAAAATACTGGAGAAACCCAGCTTGTCTGACAGCTTCTGTGGAGAGAAAAGAAGTTAATACTTTGAGTCTACTGACACTTCTTCCGAACAATAAGGAAGCAGATGTTGCTGCAGCAGAGATGGCTATCAAAACAGTGTACTGTATATTAATATATGTGGCTTCCAGTACACACAAGTACCCCCACAATCATAAATTGATTGCCAGTTTAATTCTTTGTATTTTATTTAGCAAATTCAAATTGCAGAATAACATCTATTTTTGGACACATTGTGGTGTGATTTTTGCAAGCACAGCTGGTTGGGGATGATTCGGTACCTTGCTTGTTGTGAACAGTTGAAGGGGTATGCTGTTTAATATGGTCTGCCGGTCTTTTTAGTATGCACTTAACATAGAAAATAGGATCATTTAGCCCTTTGAGCCTGCTCTATTCAGAGATACTTGGCATCATACCGGCAATGAAATTCATAGACCATATTCCTTATTTATCTGATAGGCAGAATATCTTTCTGGTTTGACAGCAGCTTTCTGTTGGTAGTGAAAACCACCTGCGTTGCTATTGTATAGTAGTGACATAAAATGGCTAACTTCACTTACTTTTCAAATTTTCTAGATAACTTCCCTTTCCAGGGTAATTTAACGTAACTGAGCACTTTTCAAAACCCATAATGATATAATTAATTTGAGGGATGATCATCAGTAGATCTTTATGGTGATTTGCAGCTTTTATTCAGCATTACTACTATATATGTTGTGTAATTCATATAAATAGTGGCATAATTACTGGAAAAATGAAACATGATAATGAGACTTTGTGAATGCTAATTAAAGATCTAGTTACCATTTAAAGATTCTGTATTTAATGTCTATAACCAGGTGTTCAGTGTGCATATAGGAGTTAGAAGATAAATTATGAGCAGTAGCAGTGATGCGACCTTGTGTAGGTTTGTAGCTTGTACTGCAAGGTTGTTGGCTAAATTGCTTTACAGTTCATCAATTGATTAATAATTATGAACCAAGCTAAATCTTAACCCATGATTCTTCATTAGCCATCTCAAGGGAACAGTTTAGTTCTGATCTGATATGAACAACAGATGCAATGTTATACATTAAATTCTCTTCAAGGTAATGTTATACACCGAATTCTGCTTAAGATAAGCAAAATGTTATAGCATTTAAAATTGCAGTCCTGACTGTCATATTTTGCAAGCTGTCATCCTTCACATAAGGACAACCATTCTTTCTTTCAGAAAATAAATTACTTGCACCTTGATAAAAATAAGACACTGTGGAAAAACAAAAATAAAAACTGAAAGCAGCGCAAAAGCTCAGTATGCACGGAGGGACAAACAGAGTTAACATTTTGGGCAGAATCTTATCAGGCTCTGAGCAACATGGGCTATGGAAAGATGAGTGGTAGAACTGGGCAAGATGCTCAGCAATGCCAATATCAATGTTGAACTCAATTTGCTGCATCTTGTTCGCTTTTCTCAACCATCTGGAGAGTAGGTGTGGGAGCCACTGACGAGAAACGAATCTACCAATCAGGCATTTGGGCAGTTAAGGGTCATTGTTGGCAGGCCAGGTTGCTCGAGGTCATGGGCTAAGATCATCCTGTTGCCTGTGTTTGCAAAAGTTCAGGGGGAAATGGGGCTGGGGAAGGTGGGGGTAAACACCGAGACAGGAGAGGGTGAAGTTGGTGGTCTCAGTGTCATATTAATGCTGAGACTGAAAGCTGAGATGGGACTTCATCTCCACAAGGACTGTGCAGCAAGAGTGGCAAGGGCACGGAATATACTCTGGGTGATGGACTTTATTGTTCATCAACGAGTGGCTCAAAAGGTAGCACCTCTGGTCGAGTGGCTTTGGTCCTAAAGGACATAGCTGCTGGACTGGATCTGCTGCAGGTCGTGAAGGGTCCAGTAAGAGTGAAAACATAATGTGACTTCATCCTCACAAATCTGCCTGCCACGGATATATCTGCCCATGACAGTATCAGTTCAAGTTCAAGTTTGGGAAAATGTGCTAAATTTAACAGAAATATCAAACTAAGACAGCAAGGTAGGAATAAGGAAAATGATGATTAGATTATAAGAGGCAGGAGCAGAACACGCAAACCTAAGATTACCAGAACACTGGTAGATAAGGCTAGAGATAAGAAAAAAGAAAACAGAACCGTACGCTCTGTATCTGGATACACGTCGCATTCATAACAAAAACAGAGGAACTGACACAGCAAATGGAAATAAACATATCCCATCTGATAGCTACCCGGCTGCAAGATGATAAAACGTCCTTCTGAATATGTGACAGTACAAGACATTTAACGAAGACCGGAAGCTAAAACAGGAGGGTGCAGCTCTGTTATTAAATGTTACATTGATACAATGGAGAGAGATGACCTTGGTTCAGGAGATCAAGATGTAGAATTAGTACGGAGAAACACAAGAAGTAGTGAAGACAAGAAGTTGCTTTTGGGAGTGGTTTATAATCACACCATAGAGATAACATTGTCAGTAAGGGAGACAGATGTGGGAAACCTCCATCTTGAGGCAGGTTGCCAATATACAAGGAAAAAGGCAAAAGAGCAACTTGTGATAAGTGGGGAGTGGTGTGGGAAGCAAGAAGTGTATTGTTACACTATTTGCAATTCATGAGAAAAATTGTGGGATGAAGGAAAAGTGAGATTTCAGGAGCATAAGTTTCTTTACAGTAGTTTCAGCTCCATTGTTGACCACAGCTTCAGCAATTACTATTGCAATAATAATCAGCACCTGCTTCAAGTAGGTTAGAATATGCAGATGTAAAAGTGGCATACTGGCATTTGGGCTTGAAAATATCCCGCAAATGTCTATCCACTTTATTCAAAAGTGGATAGAACATTTATCAGGCAAACAATATTACAGGTATATGATATAATGTAAAGAATAACAACTATTAATTATTGTTACCTTCAGCTCTGAAATAGTTTCCTGCTTGGATTTTGCCAGTTCTGCTATCTTAGCTTTCTGCTCTTTCACCATGGTGGTTAGTTCCTGAACCAAAGTTCCTGACTGTTTTTCCTTCTGCTGTGTCTGAGCAAGGACCTGCTTCGTGTTTGCTAGGTCTGCTGTCACATGATCAAACCCACTTTTTACCTGTGTGAGTTTTTACAAAAATACATGATTACAGATTAAACATTAAAAAAAGGTAATATTAATTGTACTTACACCCATCACTACTCTATAAAAGCAACACACCTTTATAAAGTGTCATTTACAACCAAAAGATATTCTAAAGTGTTTGACAGGTAATTAAGTTCTTTTGAAGATTCATCATTGTAGTGTTAGAAAAATAGCAACCAATTTGCATATGCAAATTTCCACAAATAAACATAATATTAACCAGATAACCAGGAGTGACAATGGCTGAGGTGTATGATGACTGGTATTAGGACTGTTAACCTAGCTATTAATTGAGCTAGACTATTAATCCTTCGAGGATCTGTGGAATTTGATCAGATGGTGAAATTTGAATTCAATAAATACCTGGAATTAAGAGTCTAGCGATAACTAGGAAAACACTGTTTATTTTTGGAAAAGCCCATCTGGTTCTCTAATATCCTTAATGGAAAGAAAGCCATGGTTGCTTTGTTTGGCCTACATGTGCCTCCAGACTCAAGGTTACTCTCTGAAATGGCACAGTAAACCAGTCAGCTGTCTCAATTACCAGAAAGTCTCAAAATAGAAACAAAACCGGATGGGTTACCTGGCATCGACGCAGACACTGGAAACAACAATGGCAAAAAAATCCCTTTGCAAACTCCCAAAATTTTGGCTCGTGCTAAAATTGGGAGAGCTGTCTCACAAACTAGTCAAGCAACATCAACACAATCTGCAACCTCATGGCCTAGCACATCTCTCCCTCTAGCATTAACATAACAATGAAGAGTGCAGGAGGGCACAGTAGGAGCAGCGCCAGGCAATCCTAAGAATGCAATGTCAACATGAAGCTATAAATCAGAACTACTTGAATGACAAAAAACATAAGCAGCAAGTGATATACAGAGCTAAGTGATCCACAACCAACAGATCAGATTTAAGCCCTGCAGTCGTGCCGCATCCAGTCATGAATGGTGGTGAACAAAAAGTAACTCACTAGAGAAGGAGGCTCCAAAAATCCCAATTAGCAATGATGGAGGAGCTCAGCACATCAGTGCTAGAGACAAGGCTGAACATTCCAAACAATCTTCAGCCAGAAGTGTTGAGTGGATGATCCATCACAGCTTCCTACTATGGTGTCCAGCATCGCAAATGCCAGACTTCAGCCAATTTGATTCACTGCATATGATATCAACAATCGGTTGGAGCACTGGATGCTGCAAAGGCTATGGGCCCTGACAACATTCTGGCAATAGTAATGCTCCAGAACAGCTCCAACACTGGTATCTACCAGACTATGTGGAAAATTGCCCAGGTATGTCCTGCATATGAAAAACAGGACAAATCCTACCAGACCAATTTCTGTCCCATCAGTCTATTATTGATCAACAATAAAGTGATGAAAGGTGTCATCAACGGTACTATCATGCAGCAGATGCTCAGCAATAACTTTCTCATTAACACCTCATTTAGGGAGGGAATAGGGACATCTCTGCAGGAGTTCTTCAGGGTAGTGTCCTAAGCCTAACCATTTTCAGCTGCTTCATCAACGACCTTCCCTCTATCAGAAGTTCAGAAGTAGGGATGTTCGCTAATGATTGCACAATGCTCAGCACCATTCACAACTCTTCAAGTACTGAAGCAGTCCATGTCCAAATGCAACAAAACCTGAACAATACCAAGGCTTGGACTGAAGTGGCAAGTAACATACACACCAACAAATGCTAGGCAATGACTATCTCCAATAAAAGAAAATCTAACCACAGCCCTTGACAGTGAAAGGCATTACCATCACTGAGCTCCCCACTATCATCATGGAGGTTACCATTTACCAGAAACTGAACTAGACTCACTATCCAAATGTGGCAGCTAGAAGAACAGGTCCGAGGCTAGTAACATTGAAGTACGTAGCTCAGCTCGCAACTCCCCAAAGCCTGTCCGCCATTTACAAGGCACAAGTCAGGAGTGTGATGGAATACTCCCCACTTGCTTGGAGGAGTGCAGCTCCAACAACACCCAAGACGACTGACACCACCTGGGCCACGGCAGCTCACTTGACTGGTACCAATATCCATAAAAATCCTCTTCCTCTTCACCAACGTTCAACTGCAGCAGTGTGTACTATCTATAAGATACACTGCCGAAATTTGCCAAAGATCCTGAGACAGCACCTTCCAAACCCATGACCATTTTCATCGAGAAGCAAATTACTGCAGATGCTGGAATCTGTACTTAAAACAACAAATGCTGAATTTCACAGCAGGTCAGGCAGCATCCATGGAGAGACAGCAAGCTAATGTTTCGAGTCTAGATGACCCTTCATTAGAGCTGAAGTGAAGTGTGGAGAGGGCAGCATTTATGCTGTAGTTGCGAGGGTGTGGAGTGTAGAGTGCTGGGGGAGAAAGGATGTTGACAGTTCTGATTAAGTGATTGGAATGTGAGAATGGCAGAACAATGATGTGTCTATCTGCCGAACCGGAAAGGACAGACAGTCCCACTGGGTGGAGGGAGAGAAGAGAGAACATGGTGACAGAGAATGTAACAAGTAAAGCTAAAAGAAAGGGAAGGAATGGGAGTTGGTTCAGAATTTGAAGGTGCTGATATTAAGTCCAGAAGGCTGTGAAGTGCCTAGTCTGAAAATGAGATGTTGTTCCTCCACTGTGATCCACTGGAGTACTGCAGCATGCCGAGGACAGACAAGTGGGCATGCAAGCAGGACACTGTGTTAAAAATGACTGGCTATGGAAAGTCGGGGTTATGTTTGTGCACAGATCGAAGGTGTTCTACAAAGCGGTCACCCAGTCTGTGTTTGGATTCTCTAATGTAAAGTAGGCCACATTGGGTGCGGTGAATACAATAAACAAGATTGGTGGTGGTACAGGTGAAATGCTGCTTCATCTGGAAAGACTGTTTAGGCCCTTGAATGGTGAGCAGGGAGGTGGTGAAGGGCAGGTATTTCACCTTCTGCGGTTACATAGGAAGGTGTCGTGGGAAGGGGGGCAGGGAGGGTTATGTTAGTGGCCGATGAATAGACTTGGTTGTCCTGCAGGGAACAATCCTTGCAAAATGCAGATGGGGAGTGAGGGGAAACGTGTTTGGTGGTGGCATTCTGCTGGGTTGTCTGAAATGGTGGAGAATGATCCTTTGAATGCGGAGTCTGGTGGGATGTTTATCCGAGTAGACAGATTGGTTTGGTGGAGGGAAGTGAATATACTAGTTTGAGAATGACAATTACTTCATTGGCCTAGCTTATTATTGAAATCAAATTTCACCATTTGCCATGTTGGGATTTGAATCCACGTCCTCAAAACATTAATCTGGGATTGTGGATTACTAGTCCAGTGACATCACCGCTATACCATCACCTTCCCCATATTCCACGAATTTATTCAGGTATCACCTTACTAAATTTCTTCAGTTTTCCTTCAATGGCTATGATCTCTTTATGCATTAGGATACCCAAAACTGGCATTTTTATTTTAAACTACAGTCTAAGTAATGATTTATAATAAGTTTAGCAATAATTCTTCAGTTCTGCATTGCATGTACCTGCCAGTAAAATTTTTTGCATGCATTTTATTGTTCAACTTGTCATCATGACTTTAAAGATTCATCTATGTACTCCTAAGTTTGTCTGCTTTTCTAATAGTTTAATGAATATTAAGTCAGTGCTGTGTGCAGCTACTTGACTTGTTGTCAGCTCTTCATTAAATTTTAAATAGAGTTGAAATAATGTCTGGTGAAATAAATCAGAAGTACAACTTTACAGAATCAGGTCACAGCCAAAGATTTAACCAAAATACATAACAACATAACAAAATAATGTACTTAATTATCTGAAACAGATATGAGTATGTTTGACCTTCAGTGATCATAGTCACCACAAATATTAAATCAAATTAAACTGATTCTAATAGACTGTAGAGACTTTGCATGAAAACATTTTGATCATTAATTACCTCTTTAAATCGGTTTGCTTCGATGGTCAGAGCCATGCGAAATTCATCCTCCAAAGACACATACTGCTGATTTAGTAGGTCAATTTTTTCTTGATACCCTTTCAATCGCTGAGCATATTTCTCCTCTTCTTTTGCCACCTCTCTGGACAAAGCAGCTTGAAATTCTGGTCCACTCAAAGTAACTCTAGATTCCACTTCTTTCCTATTGGATAGATACTTCTGCTTTAACCATTTTACGTTGCCAATAATGACATATTTCAAATCTACTTGAACTGAAATGAAGCTAAACTATTGTTATGATTGGTAGAAACCAGAAACATTTTGTTTGGATTTATTTTGAAATTACATTGGAAATCCAAAAACCCAGGTATTTTAGTGGTTTGCATTTTAAAATTAAAGAATTCTATTACACAAAAACTAATTAAACAATAAAATTAACATCACTTTTTCTCAAATATTTTAAACAGTAAAATGAACACACTAAATTTTTACTCAAGTTTCTTTCTACACCCATTTGACGTATACCCCAGAAAATCATCAGGATTAACCACCTGTCTAAATTCCATTTCAAAGATCTGTATAGATTTATATATATTGAGATTTATTGTGTTTTATAATGTTACTTGCAGTAACATCTTCCCTTCAAATCCCCTGCAACTGTCCAAGAGTTGTGGACTTTGAATCCAACTAATACACTACTAAATGTTTTTAAGCACAGCCACCTTGGATCAGAACTTTCCTGTTAGTAATGTTTTTAAAGACTGCAGCCTTGCATTCAGGAAACATCTTTCTTTTCAAATCCTGGCAATGCCAGAAGTCTAACTCATTGACAGTAGAATCCTTTAGTTATCAAGAGATTTAAACTCTCTTAACTTACAGAAGTTCAACTGAATTCTGCTTGAAAGAAATGTTTCCTGGAGCCAGCTTGTTTTAAACTGGAACTGCTTGAAAACAGAAAACATGCTAATTTATTCCTGATGATTATCTTCTTGATTAATTTCTTTGCTTTACTATTGTTAACTTCCGAGGTACCATGGTTACATCTTCAGTTACTGGAACTAATTTGCTCTTTAAAAGAAATAATCTTTTAGAGTAATCTAGTTCCTAATAAGGCCAGCAACCCAAACATTGTACTTTTGCAGAAAAAAAGCTAAGACCAACCACAAAATTCAATATATCCAGAGCAAAAAGGCAAGATGTAAATTCAGTAAATGGTGAATTATCAAGCATATGATTTGTTTTACAACTCCTATTCCAGAACCATGACAGCTACAAGGAAGAGTACACTTTCTTTAAAAATTTTAGAACATGCCTAAAGTTATTTTCTTCCAGAGAAGAGCTAAGGGTTTATTATACAAGAATTTTGTACTTTTATATTAATCATATTTTTGCTGGAGAGGACAAGGGACCATCTCTAAAGGAGCAGCTTTACTCTGCCTGATTGACATGACAGCACAGCACTGGCATTGACTTTACAAACATTTTATTCACCATCTAACACTCTTGGTCACCTGCACAGGCTTATTACCCGACAGTCCACTCACACCAGTTGTACGATCTTTTGATCACTCTGTCCATAAATTCTGTGTCTGTGTGCCCCGCTCTCTCACTGTAATTGACGAAGGGGCTGTGTTCCAAAAGCTTGAGATTTCAAATACACCTGGTGGACTATAACCTGGAGTAATGTGACTTCTCACTTTGTTCACCCCAATCCAACACCGGCACCTCCACATCATGGCTCCCTTACCTTGGTTAACTCACATGTTGTTGACTGGCTTAGTGCCTATTCTTGCTCTCTCAAATCTGGAAAATATAATCAACTTTGCTCATAATTTCCCCCTTCACCTCTCTCTCTTCCATTTCCTTCCATGACATCAGTCTATATTTCTGCAGGAAGGCTAGCCCTACTCTCAGAGTTACTTTAACTGTACTTCCTCCCTTTTCACTTCTGGTAACTACTATATTCCATCTCTATTACATTTTTCTCACGATGCCACATTCCTTGCCAGTGCTTCTGATAAGCCTCCTTTGTTCTAAACCTCGGAATCCGCTGCCCCCCGCTCGCCGCAATAATGTTACACAGGTCCCTTAAGCTCAGCAGTTCCATTTTCCAAACTTCTGCTCTTATCCCATTTTTCCTCTCCATAGTCACAATACAGCTTTTCATGTTCTTATCTTCGACCCCATCAGTTTTCGTCTGTAAAAGATCATCTTCCACCATTTTCACCACCAATTTTCCCTTTTCCTTCCAGTACTGTATACGGACTGTCCCCTCTACGATACCCTGGTCCACACCTCAATCTCACCCAACATTCCCTTTCTTTCCCTTGCAGTACAGGAGTTGAAATACTTGTATTTTTACCTCTCCCTTCCTACTCTCCAAGGCCCCAGACATTTTGTCTCAGCGAAACTATGATTTACTTGTACTTCAATCAATTTATTGTAATGTATTCACTGTTTACAATGCAGTGTCCGGTACACTCGAGGAGGTCAAAGGCAGACTTTGTGACCATTTTGTAGAAGAGCTCAATTCAATTCACAAACATAACCTTGGATCTCCAGTCACCTGCCAGTTTTATTCTCTTCTCAGCCTCTCTATATCACCCAATGAGGTTGATCATAAGCTGGAGGAGCAGCAGTTCATTTTTCAAGTACGGTGAGCACTTTACAATATTGAGTTCAACAATGTCAAATAGTAATATTGCCCCCATTTTTCAGAAGGCTGCTGTTAGTGATAATTCTGGTGCCGTCATTTACTCCAGATCCAATTTTTGCTTCGACATTCGTCCCATAAGCACATCCTTTTACTTTGTACTAATCATTCTTTTTGTCATTTAACACCTTCCGCCATACTGCAGACCTTCTCTTTTGTCCTTTCCTACTCTCTGTTAAGCTGGAATACAGGCAGGTGAAAATCTTTCACTAGTTAATTTTTCCCCGCTTCATGAAGAGGCCATTGTGCCATTTCACTCTCCACAGATAATAGCTGACCTGCTGAGCATTCGATTTTATTGTCTCAGATTCCAAATTGTGGAGTAGTTTGCTTTTGCTGTGGTGAGAGCTGACTGATGGACACTTCAGGCATTCATCCTTCATCAGAATACATTTCTATCAGGAGTAGAAGGCTGTCTACCGCTAAGGTACTGGCATATTTATAAACTTCTTATGATAGCAAGCCAAACTAAATCATCACTAAATTTGCAACATAGTGGAATTACAATTGTCACACAGCCTTCAAAATTGCCCAGTTGTTCCTAACCAGTCTTTACGTATAACAAATACCAGACTCTAAATTATTACTTAAATAGAAACTCAGTTTATTATTGAAACTGTAACTTTAGCAGAGCAAAGCTAAACAACAAGGTAATCTAATTAAGGTCTACGATTTAAACCTGATCTTTGATTGTAATCCCCACTCTCATGCGGACAGGTACACAGACAAATTCAGTTACAGGATAAATTAAAAAGAAAAAAAGACAAATAAAATCTTGTAATTGGCCAGTTGAGTACGGTTTCAACAAAGAGTACCGAGTTTTATAGAATCCTTGAGCAAAGCGTTCTACTACAAGCACATGGGATTGTATCTTGTTTGAATTCTAAAGTCACAGGTCAACGTAAATACGTTTCCAGCAGGCTCTGAGGAATATTCACATATTTCTTATTGTCTGGGATCACAGCATGTATCCAAGCAGTTCTTTTTCAGATTTGGGTAAATATAACTAACAGAAGGCTTGTTTAATAACAATTTGCTTAAATATGAATGTTCATTAAGTAATAATAAATGATTATAGTGGTAATAATATATGGAAAAGAAAAGGGAAAAGGGCTCCTCTGCCCTTTGGAGATCCTCCGATCGATGGTTGGTCTGGAGGCTTAAGTTCGTTCCTGGCACAGTTCACGATTTCGAGCCGAGGTGAAATCCAGCGATTTGGAACAAAACTCACTCTCTCTCTCTCTCTCTCTCTTATATACAGTGTAAGAAGCAACCAGCACAGAAAAACAGCAAATACAATAGATAAAACTGCTGGCCAGTATAGAAAATACAGCTACAGCAAAAGCAAGCTGCAGGTGCCCTTTATGGCCCATAAAGGAATGTTCACAGGACTCATTCAAGGTCATACAGGTGTCAGGTAGCATCCTAAACTTTCCCAGACTATTTTCCCATCCTGTACAATCTATTTTCTCATGCATCTGTCAAACATCATCATTACCTTTTAGTCCTTTGGCCCATCCCGTACACTTATAAACTGGGATTCTTTCTCAGACATTCAACAATTCTCTAAGTGAATATAAAAACTACAGAGTAAAATGCAGCCTCCCAGTCAGTAGCTTCCGAGCACACAGCCTCCTGCCCAAAACAAAATCCCAGTCAAAACCAGTTCAAAATTCTTAACGGACTTTTGAAAATGGGAGGTTTTTTTAAAATAAATATAGTGAAGGCTATAATAGATATGTAGAACCTTATTTTATTTCCCCAACCCTAACTTAACATGGCTTCTGTAATCTGCCCATGGTGCACACTATGTGAGTTGGTATGGAAGATATAAAAGCAAAAAGGTGGTAGGTATGTGGCAAGCATCTTGGTAGATGGAAGTTGTGTGGGCGTGAGATGGCAAGTCATGTGTCAGAATGGAGGATATGAGAGGTCCTGGGGACAGGTATAGGGCACAAAATTAGCATGAAGGGCACAAGGTTGAGAGTCAGCAGTCCAGAGCCACTTCCAATCTGTTTACAGTGTACATATTAACCTAGAATTTGCTGGGTCAGCCAAAATGAAGTTAAATAAAAAGTTAAACTGAATGAGAAGGAACTGTTTGAAGTTGTGTAATGACCTAATGATCGGAAAGGTCACCAGATTTAAAGGTGTTTGTGTTTTGCAGAAGGAATATGCATGTTTGTTTACATTAAGCATTATAACTCAGCAATAATGGAGTGAACTGTCACAGTAACTCTGGAAAAGATTATGTTTGGTTTAAAATGGACACAATGAATTAAATGTGATAATATAGACATTATCAACTGAATGTGTGATTGTCATAGAATTGTGCTGTGTAAATATCATAAGGTTAATTAGATGACATAAAAGTGTCGAAAAACAGATACAAACTAAAGTTTTATGACAAAGTTCATTAAAAGCAACAGATAAGCCTCCTTCCATGGAGACACACGTAGGTCCTAATGCGTTAATTGATCACATGAATGTAAAAAACATGACATGTTTGTGATATTTACTAGCGGTCAATGAGCATTTGTTGGAGACTGGACAGTATCAAGAGTTTGGACGTACAGCTTCTTTATGTGGAAAGAGTATAAAAATCCTTGCCTCACCGCAAAATTAGCTAGCTTAGGGAAGAGGTTATTTTGATCAATGGCTGGAAGTTGAGATGGAACAGGCTGATCACCTGCTCTGGTCTGATCACTGGACAAGTCCATGTAAAAAGCTTCACTTGTGATTGTAAGCATTATACGGATAAGATTTCTGCAGTATTCATAGTGTACTTTGCTTTAGTAAAGAACATTGGATGAATTCCTTTGTTAGAACTGCCTTAGATTGTTGATATCCTGAGTAAACCTGATGGACCAGGCCAAGTGGTAATAAAAGCCTACACAGGGCTGAAAGCCGGACTCCATTTTTGCACCTCTGACGTGGGTTGCCCACCTCAGGAGCAAAACCCTTGGTGTGCATGTTACAACAAGCAGTAAAACTGCCAAGATCAGAGTGAGGATCAAAAGAAGCACCACTGTTACGAGACACTGCCAAACAGACGAGGCAATGGAACTACACCACCTATATGCACACCAAGAACACTAAGCTGGAGAAACTTGGCATCACTATCAGCAATTGCCTAGTCTGCCCGGTACCACCATCGGAAAATCAATCAACTTATCTGACCACACCCTTCAACCAGATGAGATCGAAGTTCTCAGCCGAGGACTCAATTTCTGCACCACCACCGAAATGGATCTCTTTGGTTTCGCAACAGACAGCAGAATTCTTGAGACAAATGAGACTCCAGGAATTCTTCCAAGATGTCAGCAGCGAGCCCAATAAGACAACTAACGAACTCGATCAGTCAACAAAACGATCCAATAGGGAGCGGACAAAGGAGTCGTTGAATTGGACCCCTCCGGAGGGCCATTGCGTGGGGCTTGACAGGTATGCTCAAGCCATCAGAGAACGTGTGAACGCCAGATTTATCAGCTGCACTCAAGGTAGTGCAAAACGTCATCCAGGCACAATGCAAAGCCATCTGTGCTCTCAGGACCAGTCGCAACATTGTTATCAAACCAGCAGACAAACGAGAAGCTATCATACAGAATAG
The DNA here is from genome assembly GCF_021869965.1 of Rhincodon typus. Taxonomy (NCBI): domain Eukaryota; kingdom Metazoa; phylum Chordata; class Chondrichthyes; order Orectolobiformes; family Rhincodontidae; genus Rhincodon; species Rhincodon typus. Next base: position 79,762,837 of record NC_063335.1, on the reverse strand, counting down.
AATGGACTACTGCAAGGAAGAAGTGTACTGACAGCTGAACAACCAGGAACACTACAGACGACTAACCTGCCAATCCGACCAAAGAACACACCTGTCAACCGAACAGGCTGGTCAAGACTTTTGATCCAGTCTTTCAGAGTACCCTACGCACTTCCCAAGTAGGGGACTTCTACTGCCTTTCAAAGATACACAAAGCCAACACACCTGGACATCCCATCGTCTCAGGCAATGGGACCCTGTGTGACAACCTCTCTGGCTATATTGAGGGCATCTTAAAACACATTGTACAGCTTCTGTCACGACACTACAGATTTCTTACAGAAGCTCAGCACCTACGGACTAGTCAAACCAGGAACATTCCTCGTCACAATGGACATTTGGCACTCTACACAAACATCCCCCACAACAACAGAGTCACCACAACAGCCTCAGTACTCAATATCAACAACTGTCAATTTTCAGATGCCATCCTACAACTCATCCACTTCATCTTCGACAACCAGTTCTTCAGCCAGACACACGGAACAGCCATGGGGACCAATTTTTCTCCCCAATATGCCAACATTTTCATGCACAGGTTCAAACAAGACTTCTTTGCTGCACAGGACCTCCGACCAACGCCACATACCAGGTACATTGACAACATTTTCTTTCTTTGGACTCATGGCGAGGAATCACTGAAAACAACTACGTAGCGATATCAACAAGTTTCATCCCATCATCAGACTTACCATGGACTATTCTTTAGAATCAGTCTCATTCTTGGACACACACATCTCCATCAGGGATGGACACCTCAGTACATCACTCGAATGCAAGCCCACGGATAACTTCACGATGCTGCACTTCTCTAGCTTCCACCCGAAACATAGTACAACAGCCATACCCTACGGACAAGTCCTACGCATATACAGAATCTGTTCGGATGAGGGGGAACGAGACGGACACCTGAAGGTGTTGAAAGACGCTTTCCTATGAACAGGATACGATGCTCAACTCATCGATTGCCAGTTTCAACGTGCCACAGCAAAAACCGTAATTACCTCCTCAGAAGACAGACACAGGATACATCCGATGGGGTTCCCTTTGTCGTCCAGTACATCCCTGGAGTGGAGAAACTACGCCATGTTCTTCGCAGCCTTCGACACATTATCAATGACGATGAGCACCTCGCCAAGATCTTCCTCACACCTCCACTTCTCGCCTTCAAGCAACTGCAAGACCTTAAACAGACCACTGTCCACAGCAAACTACCCAGCCTTCAGGACAACATAGGTCACAACACTATGCAACCCTGTCATGGCAACCTCTGCAAGACATGTCAGATCTTCATCATAGACGCTACCATCACACATGGAAACACCACCCACCACATGCATGGCAGATACTCACGTGACTTGGCCAATGTTATCTATCTCATATGCTGCAGGCAAGTATGCCCCGAGACATGGTATATTGGTGAAACCATGCAGACACTACGACAACGGATGAATAGACACCACATACAGTCGCCAGGCAGGGATGTTCCCTCCTAGTGGGGGAATACTTCAGCGGTCAAGGACATTCAGCCTCGGATCTTCAGGTAAACATTCTCCAAGATGGACTTCAGGATACACAACAACGCAGAGTCGCCAAGCAGAGGGTGATAGCCAAGTTCGGTACCCATGAGGATGGCCTCAACCGGGATCTTGGGTTCATGTTGCACTACAGGTGACCCCACCTCATTCACACTCTCTCACGTACACTCATTCACACTCTCTCTCTGTCACACACACACACACACCCCCACCTATGGGCTGAATTTGTATTTGCAGGTACATTTTATTTTGTTCAAAAAACAAACAAACACAATTTATAGATAGTCAGTCGATATTGCATTTTATAAATTCCTATATATATAATATAACTAATCTGATTCCAAACTAAAACACGAAGGTTCTAAACAAGGTCTCACACCTAACATACATTGTCTGACCTAAAATGTCACCTCTTCTTTACACTGATAAAACCTTTAGTCCTCTTAGGGCAGTGACTTGAAAGAAATTTGGGGATGTACATATACATATTATTCAATTAAAACCTTCTAACTGATTAAAGATTTAACGGCATCTTAGCTTTGTTTAGTACATCCTCATTAATGGTGTGAACCTTTGATCTTTTGCTGATAATTCTGTATTTGATACTACCTCTCTCATTAATACCTGAAGAAGGACTAAGGCTCCGAAAGCTTGTGCTGTCAAATAAATCTGTTGGATGATAAACTGGTGTCATGTGATTTCTGACCTTGTCCAGCCCAGTCCTACACCGGCACCTCTACATCACTGTTCACTATAAGAGAGGGAAAGGTCAGGAAATAACCGCAAGCTAAATCACAAAAGATCCCTGATACTCTCACAACAGGAAACAAGAGATTGACATAAATAAATGAAAACGTAACTGAAAAATTAATGAGTGAACAAAAATTTATGACATTTTGTTTTGATACACTTCATTAAAGGACAAGATGCTTTAGTGGTTATTCCGTAAATCATTTTCATTCAAGATGAAGGTCGTTAATAACACCTACTTTGTATTTACAGTACAGTTGATAAATGATGATCAGAGTAATGAAATTAGTTAAGAAGCTACTGCTACTTACTATTAGAGCTATTATTCTTTATGGTCAAGTAAAGCAAACAGCTAAATCCAATCAAACACTTGCCCATAAATATTCACTGTCCTACTTAAGGCACGTCTTGCCAAATGAGAAACTGCAGCAATTGTTGAGAGAAGCTGTATGAAGTTTTAGAATATCATACATGATGCAACATAAAAATGTTCCAGTATTATTCTGATAGAAGTGGAATTAATAAAACAGAACGTATTAGAGTATGAAATTAAAGCAGAAGATAATTCTCTCAACAAAGCCATTGGCAGTATTATAATGACACTTTACTGAAAACATAAACAGACACATCCATTATTACACAGTCACTTGTCTTATTTTATCGTATTTAATTGCCATTTTAATTATGGGGGATCAGCTCAAGAGTGGGTGGGGAGATAGTGAGTTCAGTACTCACCCTACCCAGCCAATCACCTGGTGGTAATTGCATAAGAAGGTATTATGTCTGGAGTCTCATGAAGACCGGACCATGTAAAGATGACATATTTTCTTCCCTAAAGATGATGATGGGTAAACCAGATGAGTTGTTGTCACCATTGAAGGGGGTACACCATTAGATTCGCATTTTATTCCAGATTTTTTTTTAAACCGAAATCAAATGTCACCATCTGCTATGGTGGAACTTGAACCCATGTCCTTAGAACATTAGCCTGAGGTTCTGGATTGCTGGTATAGTGATAATACCCCTTCACTACTGCCTCGCCTCTCCTCATCTATTGAACTCATCCAGCACTGTGATTTTATCTCAGATTTTGAGCACCCTCGGTATTTTACTTTTGGTATAATGAAAATTCTTGCAAACCATGAAACCCTCCCATCTCTCTGGTGGACAAAGAAAAAACTGCAAAAATTGGTATTGCACTTTCAAAGGAATTTACACGTTAAAGAGCCAGTCAGGTGATGGTACTTAAGAAACAAATTATAATTTTGGCATGAATTACCTAGTCAATCCAAAGTTGATCATGTGCTGTTTTATGTGATGGTGAGTCAATTAGAATTCAAAATGTTACTAATCATGCAAGGGGGTTATAAAGGTGCTCTGTGGAGCCCCTTGTGGCACAGTAGCAGTGTTCCTTCCCCTGGACCAAGAGGCCCAGGTTCAAGTTTCACCTGCTTCAAAGGTGTGTGATAATATCTCTGAGCAGGTTGATTAGAAAAGATCTTCACAACGATAGTGGCTAGCAAGATCTTAATGCTTAGGTGCACAAAAATGGAAGACAGAATGGAATTGTACAAGAGGCGTAGAACCTAGTAGGCCAGAAGTCACAAGCTCATGTTCCGACAGGAACCAATTGAGTCTCAGCCTTTATGGTATGCAATCATTCTTTTGTACTTCTTGTGATGAACTTCATAACATACTTGTCGACAGATTGATAAGAACTATGAAGAATCAACATCGATAGATGTTACCAGATCTGTTGAGTTTCAAGGTTGAGAGAGATATGGGCCAAACAGGCAAATGGGACTAGTTTAGATTGGGAAACTTGTTCAGCATGGATGAGTTGGACCGAGGGGTCTATTTTCATCTATTTCATGACTCTATTTCATCAACCATCTTCCTTTGTATTAAGTACGATTCTAACTAGTGTAGATCCCCCCCATGCCCCTCAAGTCCAGTTATGCTAGGGGTTCTTCACACAACTCAGTAACACGCTGCATTGATGAGTGGCCTGGCAGAATTCTAACTGAGCATCAGTGAGCAGGTTATTGCTGTGCAAGTGATAGCACTGTTGATGATACCTTGCACTTTTCGGATAATTGACAGCAGACTGATGGGATGGCAATTAGTCAGGTTGGATTTTCCCTACGTTATGCAGATAGGACATAGCTGCACAATTTTGCACACTGTTGGGTGAAGGCAATGTTGAATCTTATTAGGATAGCGGTAAATATGGAATATTTAATTTAAAATTCCGCCACCTCATTGTTGTACCCAGGACTGTTTATTAACTAACGAGCTCATTAAAGACTGCATTTATTACCAATATCATCACCAGGTGGCACTGCAATTGAACAAGAACACAGCTTTGTAGTCAAACTTCTGAGTTGCCTCACAGAAATCATTGAGCATTTGAATATGGTAGAATTGACTTGTCAATTATTTTATTAAGCTTTCAGCACTATGCAGAAAAAAAAATCCACGCAAGGGTGCCCCTGAAATGAATAGAAAAAAAAAGTGTTGACCTAGGGGCACGCTCAGAAAGCATCCTCACTTGTTGCCTTACTCTTTGCTCCACTCCCTGAGCAATGTGATAAAGTGGGCAACAGCCAGCAAAATGGAGGAGGGGCAATTGCCTGCAGCAAGGGGGACAGCAATGGCTTGTAGTGAGGGGAGGGTCAGCAGCCAGCAGGACAGCCAGGGTGGCTAAAGGCTTTGTTGCAACTGTGTGATGTGACCATCCAATCTGCACAAACACAGGTGGCTATCTTGGTATTGGTAACACAAACTCTCTTCATAAAGAGAAAGAAAAATAGACCCAAAATGGTGTAGGAGTGTTTTTCCCGACCAGGGACAAAGACTCCAGAGGCAGGCAGGATTCAGGCAAGTGGAAGATGTTTATTCAAGCAGAAACCGGTTTATGCAGGGAGTGGGCCAAAAGGATCTTCCCTAATTCTGGCTTCAAAGATAGATCAATGACACACCCTCTCCATTACAAAGAAATACAGCATTTTTATACATTTTGTGTTACAATAATCAAATGCAATGTATTCACTGTCCTTCCCCTTAATCCAAAACACCCAATCCAGTGGGTCACCTAAACAATGAAGGGCACTCCTACAGACAGCCCCAGGTTCCATGATCTTAAGGTATTAGCTAGACATTGCGATCTCTAGGCCTTGGGATCTTTCTACGCACTATTCATTCGCATTCGGGTCTTTCTCAGGCTTGTTTATCTGTAAGGATAGCTCGAATACTATTACTCATTGTATTTTGGTGCTGTCCTTTATCACATTCAGTTACCCCTTTTATTTTTTCACTGTCCCAATTACATAGTGTAAAAATAAAAACTAAAATAATTAATTAATTAGCTTTAACTAATTGCTATTAGGTTAACTTCTGTGGTTAAGTTAATCATAAGTGTGACGTTATACGACTACTTCTGCAGTCAGCATTTTGTAATTTATGAGTTGTGAGTAATCCAGCTTGTTCAGGGCATATCAGAAGGTGTCTCCTAAGGCTAGTTAACCTTCACATCTAGGCTTAAATGTTTTTCAAGGCTTGTATTATATTCTGGTTTGTCTATTGAAACCGACTTCTATGATTAGAACATTTTTAGCTAGAAACTATTTAATATTGCAGGTAGCTTTCAAAGAGGCAACTATTTACTATGAAACAACTTCAGCTGTTATCCTTACAGCTTCTTAAGGATTTAATCTAGCACCTGATGTTACTCATTTATTGGGACAATCATCCTTTCATTAGTAAGGCTGGAATTGGTCATTTACCTGTCCGAAGGCATCGTTTTATCAGAACTGGCTCAGACAGAAACATACAGCGTTCTTTTACTGACCTTCTAGCAGTTCTGTTCAAAGTATTTCACTGTGTGAGCAGACTGCTTAGTTTTGCTTAGCTTCTGTCTGCCATCTTGTAAGCAGGCATGAGCTGCTTCGTGTGGTCAGGTACAAGTCACCTTGCATAACCAGATACAGATCACCCCTACAATGGTAATAGTCACTTGACCACAGATAAAGCATAAATCGACCCATATGAAATAAACTAAAAACTGTCTGCACTAAAATTACCACTTCAAAAACATTGAAAGTGGGCAAATGAGTTAGTGCCAAGAATTTGCATCACCTGATTAGTTCACGTGTGTGTGAATGTTACACACAGGAAAATGAAAGGCTCACATCGGAGAACAGTCAGACTCCAATACACACTGTACTATATTGAAATAGCTGCTCTTGAGAAATAGCACAGAGAGAAGAAAATTAATCTGTGACATCAACAGCTGGAATTCTGCCTGTTTTTCTCATCATTCTGGAAAAAGGTGTTCAGTGAAGTAGTAATTTGGAAAAGCAACCATTTAGTAAGAACTCAAAGATACCTGAAGATTCTTCTATTGCTGTGGATACAGTTAGTAAATCATAATCTTAGGTTTACAATCCAAAGCATAAAAATGCAGAAGAACTTTTAAACTGCTTAGTATCATTTCTCCCTGTCTGTAATCCACAGTATTTTTCTAAAACTTATTACCTGACTTGGTGTGCATTGATATCAGTTTTGTTATCTTTTCTCATTGGTAGTAGATAATAAAATTCCTTTCTTTGGTAATTGGCCCTATCATTTTCTTCTAAGCCGTGTGCAAAAAATAAATAAAACATATTTTTTGCAAACAACCAAGAAGGGTTTGCAAAGGGGTGAGTTTATTTCACCTCCCCCCCCTCACCTTTTGTAATAATCTGTACTTGGACAGCTTGGCTATGGGTGTGCTTAGCAATGAGCACAAGCTTTCAGTACTATTGCTGCAATATTGTGAAAACCCAGAGTCTTTGGAGTTTCAAATGGTTTCAGCCAATTCTTTGTATATGAAGTGAATACCTGAAAACTAGTATCTATGATAAGGGGCATTTAGGAGAAGGTCAAGACAGATCATCCACTCTACTCTTCTGACCGAAGATGGCTACAAATGGCTCATTCTCGTCTCTGTACTGATATGCTGAGCTCCCCCACTGTTGGGAATAGGATATTAGTGGAGCATCCTCTTCCAGTTAGTTGTTTAATTTTCTGCCCATCCTTCACAACTAGACAGGGCAAGTCTTGGATCTGATTGTGGGATATGGAGGTTCAGTCATAAAGTACATTCAACATCAATATCGGTAAATTTTTAGATATTAAAAATATGAAGAAACATTGGCATAGTGCAGGAAAATGGTGTTGAGATATATAATCCATGATTTAATTGAATGACAGAGCAGGCTCAATGCACCAAATGGCCTACTTCTGCTCCTATTTCCTGTGTTTGTAATTCTGACTATTGCATGCTTTTAGTAGATTTGCAAGGTTGACAGCTCATTTTCAGGTATGCGTAGTTCCGGTTTTTACATGTCTTGCTCCACCTCTTCATTGAACCATGGGTAGTCCACCAACTTAATGATGATGGTACAATGAAGGAAATGCTAGGCCATGAAATTGTGGATGAATCCAGTTATGCAGCTGTTGATTGCCTACAGAGTCTTCATGGATGCTCAGTATTCAGTAGTTAGATCTGTTCTGAATATATTTGTTTTAATGTACTGTCCCACTACACAATGAAGGATAGACTCAACCCGACGACAGAACTTCGTCTCTGCAATCATTATATGGTGATAATCCCTAGCAATGCAATTATGGACATACGCATCTAAAACAGATAGATTGATGGGGATGAGGCGAAGTAGGTTTTTCTCTTTTGTTTTTTCCTTCATCATCTACTAGAGGCTTAGCCTTGCAATCAGGATTCGACTGGGTGTGGCACTACTGAGCAACCCTCAGTGATAGACACTGAAGACCCCAAGGGTATATGAAGATACAGTGCAGCTATTTACCTATATTGCTTGTATCCTACAAACAAATAATGAGTTAAAAGATTGAAATTAAAATTAAATAATTGAAACTGTCAGTTAGAACACTGCATAATAACAAACTATTGAACTGAAAGCAAGATTTTTAAAAACATTATTAATGTGTAAGTTTTTGAACTTGGCTTAGAATTCGTGTTACTCCTCAGAATTACTGATCTACATAAAGCATCACAGGTATAGCCAATTCTGAAACAAAGAACAGAAGTTCTACTTAAGTATCAAATCTTGTAATCATTATTTTCTAAACCTGTGCACTTGTTCTCTGGAGGCGAGAAGCTCCTGGAGCTCTTGAACCTTTTCTTTCTGCTGTTTGAGGGAAATCTGCAGTAACTCTCCTTCTCTTTGAGCTGCAGAGGCTTTTAGCTCTGCTTCTTGAATTCGTTTCATCTGTGAACAATAAACCAAAGTCATAATGAATGGAATATCCCTAAAGGTTTGCTAGTATTTTCATTACCGCTTCCATTCTGGCACAAAACAGAAATACCTTAAACCTCTGGAAAAAAAAAATGTCTTGCATATCTTTTGGAGGTACTTCAGGAATTGCTGAGAAGTGCTGGAAAACAATGATCCATCAAGGACAGACTCGGTCTTGATTTAGGACCAACATCAATAATCAATCCTGTGCTTTAAAATCTTTTAAACTAAGTGCATTCCTTTGGATCTTCAGACAGTCAGAAGGATCCAAGATATGTATCAGAAGGCTTTAGTGTAGAGATGCATGGCCTAGTGGTATTATCACTAGACTGTTAATCCAGAAACTCAGTTAATGTTCTGGAGATAACAACGTGTAGAGCTGGATGAACACAGCGTGCCAAGCAGCATCAGAGCAGCAGGAAAGCTGATGTTTTGGGCCTCGGATTCTCCAGCATCTGCAGTTCCTACTAGCTCTAATGTTTTGGAGACTTGGGTTTGACTCCCGCCACAAAGTGGAACTTGAATTCAATAAAAATAAATCTGGAATTAAGAATCTACTGATGACCATGAAACCATTGTCGATTATCAGAAAAACCCATCTGGTTCACTAATATACTTCAGGAAAGGAAATCTACCATCCTCATCTGGCCTACATGTGACTCCAGACCCACAGATTCTCAACAGCCTAGCAAGCCACACAGTTGTATAAATCGTTATGAAGATGCAAAGAAATGTAACCACCTGGCATCGACGTAGGCATCAGCAAGGACAACAGCAGAAAATCCCTGTCGATCCCACAGGGTAGCAGATTCATTGAAATATCTCATCTGCAAGTTCTCATTCAAGTCACTCACCATCTTGACTTGGAAATGTATCACTGTTCCTTCATTGTTGCTGGGTCAGAATCCTGGAATTCCCCACTGATGGCATTGTGGGTCAGCCCACAGCAGGTGGGCTGAGTGATTCAAGGCAGCAGCTCACCACAGCCTTCTCACGGGCAACTAGGGACAGCAATAAATGCTGGTCAGCCAGCGGTGCCCACATCTCACGAATGAATTAAAAAACCCAATTTGTCTGGAACCCTCAGAAAAGGTTTTAACTCTGAGTTAGAGATGGAGTCCAGCTACCCTACCTCTCGTCATCCTATCACCCTACCGCACCATCTGACCTTTGTCATGCCACCTTATTGAGCAGCAACTTTGGCAACCCTATCCAACTGCCACCCTAACCCAGGGCTAACTGCTTCATGCCACCCTAGCCAGTTAGCACCCAACTCAGCAGCGTTCCTTCCATCCCATTTAGCTGTCAAACCACCAGCCAGCCACCTCACCATTCCATTTCCTTAACAATTACTTGGTCATGGTAGCTGGTGCCATGTAAAGGAGCACGAATCCTGCAAAAGCTCTGAGCTGCTCCCTGCAATAATTCTTGCACAGAGTCAGATGTGAAGGATCCGCCATCCAAATACCTCCTTCCAGTTTTTCTGAGGGTTAAGTGGATCTTGTTTCATCTGATCAGGTACAGAAATAGAATTTTTGATCCCGATTGGTGATTTGGACCATTGCAATTTAGCATTGCTAATGCTTTAAGCACCGCAATTGTTCACATTTTAAACTCTATTTCTTTAGCTGAACATCTGCATTATGGTTTTCTCTAAAATTAGGGAGCTGAATGTCATCTGGATTTAGTCATTTCTTCAAATAAAAAGTAACTTCCTAATTCAGAACACTAGAGGAATAAAACAAGTATTACAATTAAATATTCCATTTTTTTTTAGCTTGCCATTTGAGAATAAACAAGTCTTTTATTTCAATTGGCAAATGTTTATAAATAATACTGCCTGTACATATTGTACTGAGAAATGAGACAGCATTAAAATAATCCAATGTTCCCAAAGCTACAGTGCAAATTGAATTAGTTCTGGACCAATTAAGCTTTGATGTCACATACTTCAAAGACGATAAATGATTTATAATATCCTGGGAAACTGTGCAAAAATGCAATTCTTCTTTTTAGGAAGTCCCTTGGGAACAAGGAGAATTTTCTTCCAGTCCAGAATTGTGGGTCCTGAAGACCAGAAAATAATCAAGGCGGTTCATGGAATGGTGGTCTTTATATCTAGAAGTCGAGAGTATAACGACACAGAAATTATGCTGCAACACAAAACCTGTTTAGGTCCCACCTGGATTACTGAGAGCAGATCTGGACACCAAATCTTGGGAAGGATATTTTGGCCTTCAGGGTGTATAAGCAGGTTTACAAGAGTGATACCTGGACTGCAGGGGTTAAGTTATGAGGACAGATTATGCACATTAGGCCCATTTTCTTCAGAATTTAGAAGGTTAAGCAGTGATCTGACCGAGGTTTTCCAGATATTAACAGGAAAGGACAGGGTCAATAAAGATAAACCATTTCCATTGGTTGGAGATTCTAGAATTAGGGGATACAGCATAAAAACTAGGACCAGATTATTCAGAAGAGATGTTAGGAAGCACTTCTTCACACAAAAGGTAGTAAAGGCTTGGAGCTCTCTTCCACAAATAGCAGTTGATACTAGATCTGTTATTAGATTTAAATCTGAGACAGATAATTTTTTGTGAAGCAAAGGTATTAAGGGATATGGGCCAAAGACAGGTGAATGGAGTTAGGTCACAGATCAGCCATGATCTCACGAATGACAGAATAGGGTTGAGGTACTGAATAAAAACAAAGTTGCTGGAAAAGCTCAGCAGGTCTGGCAGCACCTGTGAAGGAGAACACAGAGTTAACGTTTCGGGTCCAGTGACCCTTCCTCAGAACGGACCTGAAACGTTAACTCTGTTCTCCTTCACAGATGCTGCCAGAGCTGCTGAGCTTTTCCAGCAACTTTGTTTTTGTTCCTGATTTACAGAATCCGCAGTTCTTTTGGTTTTTATTTGAGGTACTGAATAGCCTACTCCTGTTCCTATGACTATATAGTCCAATGCTCGATCCACACACCCTGCAATGTAAGGTCTGATGATGTGGGTGGACTGGATGCTTGGGTTGTTATATACTCCTTCTGCTGTATGTGATTGGCCTCCATCTGGATCTGTTGGAGATGCTAAAGGTGGTTGGCACCTTTGCAGATACTTCTCTAGTTTGTGCTGTCTTTGGCAAGAGACTCCTGAGAGTCGGTCAGGATACTGGATTTTTTCAGGGGATGTCAAAGACATCCTTGAAGTATTTTCTCTGATCTTCTGGTAACCCCTTGGCGAAGTTTAGGACAAGAAAGTTTGCTTTGGGAGTACTAGGTCAGGAAGATGCGACTTGCCCAACACAGCTGATTGACAGTACCCAGAGTCTCAATCATGGGGATGTTGGTATAAGAGAGGACATTGATATTGGATCACTTATCCTAACACTGGATTTGCAGGAGGTTGTGCTGATTGACAATTTTCTTGAGGGATCTGAGGTGCCTGACGAACACTGCCTATGTCTCAGAAGCACTTAGGATGACAGGTAACACAGCTGCCCTATCGACAATTAGTTTGGTACCTGATTTAAAGGTCTTTGTCATCAAACACACTTTTCCACAGATGATCGAATGCTATCCTAACACATTGAGGCTCCCAAAACATGTGGGAATTGAACTTTCTATAATTAATCCAACAGAAGATCCATCAGATTCTGAAGTAAATTGGTAGTTTAGGGATGTACTACGCTGTTTAGTTTTCAGATGACTCTAAAATGGGCGCTTTAAAAATACATTAACAAGTTACATTTACAAATCACAGCTACGCCATATATTCAATTACCTCTATAGCTTGTTGCTGCAGCCTTTGCGAGTCTGACTTCAGAATTGTTTCTTCATGTGATTTCAGGAGCTTGCGTTGATCATCTTCTGTAGTCTTTGACTTTCTTAATTCCTCTGTAAGCATCCCTATTTTCTTCTTCAACTCTGCAATATAAGCTTGTAATTGGTTTCTGGCTTCTTTCTCGTTCATTAGCAACTCTTTTAACCTGGAATTTACATTAATAAACAGAAATATGAATTGAAAATTAAGCAACTCATTGGATATTTTAAGCGCAAACAATTTGTATGTTCCAAAATGATAGAATGTGGGTGTACAACCTAATGGATCACATAATTCACATCGTACTGAAGGGTCTAAAAAAAAAAAAAAAAAGGATGATTAAATAATGCTTACTTTTTTGACAATTACATACTTACATATGTAATGATTATTATGTATTGAAAGCTTTTTCCAAAAACAAAATCAAATGGGCAATCCACTCACACAAACAAAACTAATTTATCTCTTCCTGAGGTCAATATTTCTTTGGAAAGTCTTCAGTGGTATTTTCCAAAAAAAAAAAGAGAAAGATCAAAAATATGCAGGAATATTAAAGGAACTGATACATCATTCACCTTACATCTGGAATAATGTACAGACTATGGTACAGAACTGGAGTCATGAGGTATTTTACAAGAATGACTTTGTTCATCAGTAGTTAAATAATGGCATGTTGCATTTAGGATACTGAACAAGTTGAGAATTAACTTACTTGTTTAAGCAGTCTCTGCAGAATAGAAAACTATTTTGTAAGCAGCACGACTGACCAAAGTACCAATTCAAAAGCACTGTTTCAATTAAATAAAAATAACTTCAATATTCCACCAGAAGTGAAAATGCCAATATTGATACTTAAAACGTTTAACTGCTCTTGATTACATTCATGCAAACTTAAACTTTTCACTTTCATTACGAAGACCAAAAGAAAAATTAAAATTAAAACTAATTAAATGGTTGGCCAAATATAAATATTTAACATGTAATCAAAATTGTCTATCATAACATTCTTCTAAATGCACCATAAATAGGCTGGCTCATTTATTATTGTTTTGGTGGCAAAGCACAATAGAATCATTGCTTAAGTATTAAAATAAAACACATTGAAAGTCAAAAACGTTATAAAATAATTCATTAATTCTAAGCAGGTTTTGTCAAAATAAATACCGCTGGATTTTCAATCTTTGAAGAATAATATGAACATAAAATCACAGATCGAAAGGAGCAGGAGGCAGCTGCCTGGCCTTTTGAGCCTTTTCCACCATTGAATACGAATACGGCTGACTTTAAAACTCGGTACCCTGTTCCCGTTTCCTCCCGATACCCGTTAGTACCAACCACTCTCTCTAACTCCTTAAAAATATTCAAGTTTTAGCCTCACTGTTTTCTGTGGCAGAGAATTCCACAGGCCCGCCATTCTCTGGGTGAAGAAATTTCTCCTCATCTCAGTCCTAAATGGCCTACCCTGCATCCTTAAACTGTGACTCCATGTTCTGGACTCCCCAGTCCAGAACATCCAGTAAGATGGTGGAGGAGTAGGATGCTCCAGCTGGAGCTCGTCCGATCCATCCATTCTTCTTCTTTTTTCCCCCTCCCTCTTTCCTCCCTTCCGTTGTTTTCTTCTCTATTCTCAGACACCTGGCCCTAGCCTCCGACTCCCGGCCTCTGAAGTAGGGTTGGCAGTCCAAAGCGGGGATACCAGTGACCAGGTGCCAAGCAGGGGGCAGTAGTCTGGTGCAGAGCGTGGCTGCAGCCAGTGATCTGACCAAAGGAGGCCCACTGCTGTTTGTCTTTTTTAACTTTGCTCCTTATTTTTCTGACCTATGGTTATACAGTATATAGCTGTAATGCAACTTTTTTTCTTCATTTCTCTAATCTATAACTAAGGCTTGCACCTAGGTACTCTGTTTCTAAGATGGCGCCGTGTGTTAGTGACATTGTTACACTATAGCTATTCTGGTGTCTGAAGAAGCTGTACCTAGGTACCTGTGAACCTAAGATGGTGCTGTAAGTGGGGACTTATAAATTTTTCACTGTACTCATTTAAGTACGTGACAAAAAACTAATTCAATTTAACTCAACATCCTTCCTATGTTTATCCTGTCAAATCCTGTTAGGGAGTTTTATAGGTTTCTATGAGATATCCCCTCATTGTTCTAAACTCCAGTGAACACAGCCAGAACTAATCCAGTCTCTTCATATGTCAGTCCTGCCACTCCAGGAATCAGTCTGATAAGCCTTGTTGCACTTCTTCCACAGCCAGAACATCCTTCCTCAGGTAAAGGGACCAAACTGCATTCAATCCTCCAGGTATGGTCTCAACAAGAGCCTGTACAATTGCAGCAAGACATCCCTCCTCCTGGACTCAAATCCTCTTAATTAAGGCCAAAATACCATTTGCCTTCTTCACTGCCTGCTGCGCCTGCATGTTTACTTTCAGTGACAAGGACAGCCTGCTTGTTTTTGCTCCCAAAATGGATAACCTCACATTTATGTACATCTATCTGTTGGTAGAGTTTATAAAGGGGTTAGAGTTTTGATGACTGGATCTATATGCCGATGATTCATCATTGTTTACCTGTCACTAAAGTCTATTTATTTATAATAAATATCAGTTCTTCTTCAGTACATAAACCGGTCCATGCGGTCAACCTGGATTTAAAAGACATCTGAGCTGGTGAACTCTGCATACTTTTTAACTTTTGAACTTTTGTGGCGACTCCAGGAATAGCGGGGTTTGATTTCCAGCATGCTACCCAAGTGACATGTAATGGGTATGCTGCTCAAATAGGAGTGACGCATCAATAGGAGCTGGTGTGACTTGGGTTATGAACAGCAGATCTTTGGATAAATTCAAGTTTAAGAAGGGTGAAAGAGGGAAGAACTTGTATTGGATTAGGCAAATCCAAAGCAACAAAACTTGAGGAATTCAGCAGTACGTGAGCTGAGGCAAAAGCAGAATCATACAATAGAATGATCATAGAATCCCTACAGTGTGGAAACAGGCCTTTCGGCCCAACAAGTCCACACCGACCCTTGGAGCATCCCACCCAGACCCATCCTCCTATAGCCCACCAAAGCTACACATCCCTGAACACAACGGGCAATGTAGCATGGCCAATTCACCGAACCTGCACATCTTTGGACTGTGGAGGAAACCCACACAGACACAGGGAGAACGTGCAAACTCCACATAGACGGTCGCCTGAGAATCGAACCCGGGTCCCTGGCCCTGTGAAGCAGCACTGCTAACCACTGGGCCACTGTGCCGCCCCAAAATCAGATGATCTGATTGAGGAGGAGTTATGCATTCTTTATTGTAGGGCGGGTATGTGGTCAGAATATGGGAATATCACATTTGCAATTTGTCACCCAAGGCATGCACCACCCTGACTTGGAACTATGTCGTTGTTCCTTCACTGTTGCTCTCAAAATCAGGGAACTCTACCCTAATGGCACTGTGTGGGGGTATACCTACATGACATGGACAGTAACAATTCAAGAAGGCAATTAACCCCCACCTTCTCAAGTGCAATTAAAGATGGACAATGAGGGCTCCCCTAGCCATCGACACTCACATCCTATGAATAACTAAACATAAAATAGACTTCGACAGTAACCATGGAGTACAACAGAGTCAGAGTTAGACGCAGACTGTAAAACAGAGCTTGAGGTGGTGACCAAAGACAATCGCTCTAATCTTTCCAATACTTAGTTGAAGGAGACTCCTGCTCACCCAGTTCTATTATGCAATATGACATATTAGAGTCAGTGGAAGAAATAAGAGAAATAGTGACGATGTCAAGCTGGGTCCAATAACTTCTGCAAGTCTTAGTCCAAATCTTAAATGATTGGCTTTCCCCCAAAGATAGGTTATCCTAAGTCAACCTGGATCATTATATCAAATGGGAACGATCATAAAACAAGCCAATATTTAAGGTTTGTGTCATGTTAAACTCATTGTCATACAGAACTAATTAGTATTTAAACAGGATAATGACTAACGTAACACTACTGGTCCTGAAATTGTGGCATGGAGTATTACCATGATCATCTTCAAATTTCTCTTTCTCTGCTGTTTTACACCATTTAAAATAATGTTGTCAACACCACTATCCTATTGCCCAATTTCAAAACACTCATGTATTAATGGGTAATCATCTGGCATGATCAAATCACAGTTTTCAAAGCAAACATTACAAATAGTGTAATTAATTTACACAAATACTCAAAGCAAATCCTCACTATAATTTGAGATATAACCAATTGATTCCCTCATGCACAGTATCGTGTTCAAACAACTTAAAATACAAAATACACTACTTAGGTTGTTGACATAAACAGGATCATATCTTTTTCCATACATCTTAGATTGCACCCTTACATCCTATACTAAAACCTTGTGGAGATAGGAGAAAAAAATATTTTTTTGCTGGCATATTATGAGCACATTACACAGACTATAGTATGAATGAGAATACTTGACACAATCATTATTGTTGATATTCATAAATCTCTAACTCTGAAACGTTCGGCAACACTAGTTATTTTCAAACTGAGATTATCATATTATAAGTACTTCTTTCTGTGGCTGTCTCTTAATTAAACAAAGGAATCAGTGTGGTATGGTTAAAACAGTTATTTTTACTAAAAAGGGCTTTGTCAGGGTCAGACAAAATTATCACAAACTCTATAACGAAGTTATTCTTATAGCACATACTTCTTCACAGGTCATGCTTACTTCTTGCATATTGTTATAAAACAACATGTATTTTATTTAAGATCAATGATACTGGATAGCTGGTCAAATAATTTACAAATAAACATTGCTTTATTTTGTGATACAAATCAAATCATACAAGCCAAATTACAGCATTTAAAAAAAATAGCTTTTTTAAATTAACTAATATCACAAATATAGATTCTACGACACTATTTTACCTTAACATTTCCATATTTATTTCATGTGGCATAAAATTATTCACTGGAGTTAAAAATTTGGAATTAATTTAAGAACTGTCCTTCTCTACAATCTCAAGTAGGGTTTCCCACTGGATTTAGGGTGAAAACTTTATTGAAAACTAAAATTTCTTTTCTTAAAGAAATAAGTTAATTTTCATAGAGAACTGAAAAAAGACTAAGCAATTGAAGCAAAGAATTTTCATGCTCACTGCTGCAAAGCCAGTTGTGTTTAACGTGTGATGGGAGGAGCAGTTAGTGGACAATTATAATTCCTGTCAAACCTTACTATTCATTTTCCATTAATCAACTGCTTCCAATATTACTTCCAACACTCCGAGGACTCCCACACATCTCCTCCAAAAATCTTGTACACTGGGACCACTAAAGTAGTAGTGCCAACATAGCATCAAATCTCATCATTCTCCACTCCCACCATATCTCTTTATGGCCCTATTCCCTGACCCAACAACACATTCCACAAAA
The DNA here is from genome assembly GCF_021869965.1 of Rhincodon typus. Taxonomy (NCBI): domain Eukaryota; kingdom Metazoa; phylum Chordata; class Chondrichthyes; order Orectolobiformes; family Rhincodontidae; genus Rhincodon; species Rhincodon typus. The sequence continues at coordinate 79,744,936 of NC_063335.1, read as the reverse complement.
CTTACAGACCACAACATCCTTCCACTCTTCCACACCTATCTTCACTGTTTCCAGATCTTTGAAACATCCCTGTGGACTCTCAAACTACTTCTCTCCCTCAGGATTCCTAATATGCCTTTGTTTAACTTATTATCTTAAATATCACTGCTCTAACCGTCTACGTACCTTGGGTGATGAAGGCCAGATCATGAGACGGATACGATACGGAGAAAAAATACCAAAGTACCAACATAGTGCAAGTTGCAGCTTTCCAGATTAATATAAACTAGTTTTTTTTTGTTAGTCATTACAGAATTTGAAAATATCCACTGTTGAAATATTTAATCAAAACATCCACCAAAACAATTTAGTACTTTAATAACTGCTATCATTCTGCTTAATGTATGCTTATCCCCTTCCAACTCTAATCTCTTTTCTGAGGTTCTGCATCAAAAAGGAGCACACTATCACCCATATGGCGGTTAGAGATTGGCAACAAATGCTGGGTTTGCCAATGGCACACTCATCCCATGAAGAAATAAAAAGTGAAAACAGACCCCAGATGGTGTCTGACCAAGGCTTTGCAGACATGAACTCACCTTTGAATTGCAATCCCTTTAACATAAGCTCAACAATTCATCAGCTTTGTTGATTACTTTTTTTACCCATGAACTACAAATGATCTTTCGTGGACAATGTACATGGTGATGATCTTAAAACTCCTTTGCTCCACAAGTTTTAAACTAAATTCTGGGTGTGAGACAAATATCTTGAAGGGTTGTCGTGCTTGAGAAGGTTACAAAGATAATGAGAACAAGGATGAGAATCTTTAAGTCAAGGCTTTCCTTAAATGTTGACATCAGTAAACAGAGGGATGATGAATTAACAACACTTGATGAGAGTCAGGCCATGGGGAGCAGAATTTTCCATTAAGGGGAGGATGGAATTACTCACATATACACCCAAAATATATTTGGTAACTGACAAATAATAATGAATTTGCTTTTTAAGGATATTTAGAACTTAACCACTTCAGTATTTCATTCTTTCCTTGTTCATTTCATGACTTCATTTTATATACTAGTAGATTTGAATACATAAAAACCTTGTGACCTTTGCAGATTTTATTGAACATATTATCTTCTATGATCTGTTTTGTATGTTAATGGCTGTTTACATACTGCACAAAAAGCTTATGTCACTATAAATTTAAACGTTTTGTCTTAAAACCCCAGGCAACTTCTCAGGATTTTCCTGATCAGTGATAAGTATAAACATAAATACTCTTATTTTTGGCATTATAAATGAATGGAAAACATTCAGTATACTGCTCCATTAAATACAAAGTAATATAATAATATATCAATCCATCAGATTAATATTTGTTCTAAGTATGTACCAACAGATCTAAGAACATCTTCTTCCCTCACCACCCACCCCAGCCCTGGTATCATAATGGATCTCTCATATATTACAGCTGATCATCTTCTGCACCTCTCTCTGCAGCTGTAATACTATATTCTGCATTCTATTACCCTGACGTACTTATGTAAAATGAGATTTGTCTGGTTAGCACGCAATACAATACTTTTCACTGATTTGGAACATGTAACAGTAAAAAAATCAAATCATTGTGAAATGCAGCGAAATTGTCCTGTTTTATAATTCTTGCAAATTCAAAACAATTTCAGCAAGGTCAAAATGTGCAATTCAGCAAACAGTATTGGCACTGTAACCTTCTTCATTCCATGATAACTAGCACATAATAAATTGCACTGAAATGAAACTTGGTTATTGTTAAAATATTTTAATTAACAAAAATATTATTCTTAATGGCCTATATTGTCCATGAATATGGACAAGCTTCATTTTCAAAATTTCCTGAGAAAATATTTGACATTCCAGACTTGTACAATCATAAAGAACAGAATAAACTTTGGTACATAACTCTTAACTATAAATTAATGACACTGTCAGTGACATCACATGTCATTTGTAAGCTTTTGCAGACGCTGAAAATTGACGGCAATATTTATATCCACTTTGGAGCTTGACCCTGGACTACAGTGTTTTCCAAAAGTCACTACTGAAGAGAAAGAAAGATTGCAGTGGGTTGAATCAAACCCAAAGAAATACTGCAGTCATTAATCTACACTCAAATGTTTTTTCACCTGCTTGTGGAAAAGTTTAACTCAGATGTACTTTCCACATTTTGGAGATTTTCAATTACATCAGGATGAAAAGCGCTATGACTTCCACAGTGTGGGTCTCAGCTTCAGGGCAGACTATCAATATGACCACCACAAATCTGCTGGTCAAAGATTTTCAGTTGTGCCACAGAGCAGAGAGCAGCAGAGTAAGGAACTGCAGAAGGGAGCTAGAAATGGTACAAGGCAAAGAGGTGAAATCCTCTTTCCAAGAAGGACTTCAGTTGCACTGAACTTAGTTCTGGAATTCTCTCCCTGAATCTCTTCATTTCTCTACCTTTACGCTGAGATGCTCATTAAAACTCACTTTTTTACCCAACATTTTGATCACCATACCTAATACCTGCTTGTGTGGCTTGGTATCAAATTTTATTTGATGATGCACATAAAAAGAACTATATAAATGTAAGAGATAACAAGGTGTAGAGCTGGATGAACACAGCAGGCCAAGCAGCATCAGAGGAGCAGGAGGGCCTAGGCCCGAAACGTCAGCCTTCCTGCTCGGCCTGCTGTGTTCATCCAGCTCTACACCTTGTTATCTCAGATTCTCCAGCACCTGCAGTTCCTGCTATCTCTATATAAATGCAAGTTGTTTTTGCAGGTTGCACAAAGAATCTTCATTTGAATTGCTGGGGAACCTACCTTAATGGTGTCAAAGTCACAACAGGGAGTCATTTATACAAGATAACTGTTAGGTTTTATTTACATGAGTATAGCCAACTTTCATGCCTAGGTACAATTTTATATACATTTTAAACACCAATGCAGTACCCAAGAATCCAAAAGTAGAACAGCACTTAAGATTTCATAAATAATTGCCTTCATTTTTTTAAACCAGTTTTTTAAAAAAAAGTTCATTGCATAACTAAAACCTTAACTAGTTTTCCCCACAAAGTGCGAAAGACGTCCCGTTTGGGACATTATACTACACGGAGTACAAAACCCAACTGTCATACGAGATACTCTACCCTGAAGCTGGTCTCACACTCGGATCTTAGTCAACACTACAATCAGATCATTTACATTACTTTCAAGTTACAAAGCTACTTTTGTGATTGTACAAAGTATTCTTGGATGCACTTGATTTACATGCTGTATTATACTGACACACAAAGTTCTGATAATAATTAGTAAATGTTATTCGGGTACCTGTCTGTGGTATGTACAGCCATGTCATGAAAATCCCTTTTCTCATTTGCTTGATTTTGCAGTTCTTTTGTGTGGTCTATCAACTGTTTCATAGTTTGCTCTGCTTTCCATCTCATCTCTCTTTCTTGGTCCAACTCTTGAATAAGGACCTAAAAGGAAGGAAGAACAAAGTAACAGTATTATTTAAGTGTAAAAAAAAACTGCAGAAAGCTGCAATATAAAAGGACTTGGGATACTTGTACATTAAACACAGTAAGCTTAGCACACAGGTGCATCAAGTAATCAGGAAAGCTATTGAAATGTTGGCCCTCATTTCAAACGTTGGGAAAATGAGAAAGTCTTCCTGCAACTGTGCAAGGGGAGACCACATCCGAGTACTGTGAGCAGTGTTGGTTCCATTATTTAAGGAAGATATAATTTGATTGGAGCCAGTTCAGACAAGGTTCCCCAGGATGGTCTCTGGTATTGAGGGAACTGTCTTATGAACAAAGGTTGAACAGGTTGAGTCTTTACTCATTGGAATTTTGAAGAATAAGGGATGATCCCATTGACACTTACAGGATTCTTAAGTGGTTTGACAAGGTAAATGCTGAGAGGATATTTTCCCGCATGGGAGACTCTAGGACCAAAAGGCATAATCTTAGGACAAAAGAGAATGACGACTGGTAACGGTTTAACCTAGAGTCACCATATCTCAGGTGAGGGCCAAGGTTGGGAAGGAGTGACCTTCATGGCAACCAGTGCAAGAATAGAACCCACAATGTTGGTGTCACTGTGCATTTGGAAACCAGTCAGCTAGCCAACTACCTACCCCCACCCCCACTTACACCTACACCTGTCAGTCAATAATCTTGGCCTAGAACCGTAAATTTCAGCTAAAGAACAGCAAAGTACTCCCACATCTGTCTAATTTAAGGGAAAAACCCCTAAACTTCTTTTGCTACCAAATAAGACATTTCTGGTTTTGTGGCATATCCATTATGTCCTTTCATCTCACTATCTGGGGCCTTTTGCTTGAGTTACTCACATGGCACATTGACTAAATTATTTCAGTAGATCTCAGATCTTCTTCAGTCATTCCACTGGAAAAAAAAGACTAAATTGTTCCTTTAAATTACCTTGTGGGCCAATATGAGCATGAACTGGGAGATTTTAGCATAACTAAATGCTGATGTATATTCAGGAAAAAGGTTTCCCTACATTATTTATTCAATATTAGGTGTTCTTGAATAGTGTACACAGTTCATCACTCTTGAATTGATTTTAAAAAAATAACATTAATTTTATTACCCTATATGTGGACTCCTCAGTTGTACTCGTTTTCTTGCTGTCTTGTGATTTGTGTTGAGGTTTTTGCATGGCTGACATATTACTGGGTGTGCATCCTATTATTTGGAGCTCAGCAGATTCCACAGGTGAACTGCTGGAGAAGTCTTCACCTCTGGGTTGGTTGTTAGACAATTTCAATTTTCGTAGGCAAGGCTGCTTGTTTCTGAGACAAAAAATAATCATTTGTGTTACACATTCATGACACTTTAACAAAGGAGGACATTCAGGAGAACACTTACAATGGAACCGTGCATTTAAGTCTTATCACAGACTTTTCTGTAAGATCTTATAAATTTTCTTTTTGACCCTCTGTTTAAAAATATATTAATATTCCACACTTTCATTCTGGTAATCATATATTTATGCCTCATAGTTAACCAATTTCTTTTTAGCATCAATCCATCACTGTTCTTTAAACATAGGATGCAGATTCCAACTTGACACGTTCGCAAATAAACCTCCATCTGAAACATTCACACATGCCAAACGACTCACTAGTTCCTTAGAGACCATTCATTAGCTATTACATTATTTAGTTTTATTTGAATAGTTACATCTTTTTAAATGTACTTTTTGTTTGCTTGTTTTATTAGTCAGCATGCAGTATCACTATTACTTTGAACCACATCTGAAAAGATCCAATGGATGACAAAGATATACAGATATTTACTACATTTTGTGCATATCTCCAGCTGTCATTCAAAACTCTGTGCCTGAACCATAACCTCCAGCCAGAGTAACAAAGTACTTCCATATCTATAGAAGGGAAAAAAGAAAATTTATTTTCTACCTAACAAGACATAGCTTTATTTTAACGGCATTTTTTGTGCCCTTCAATCTCAGCAGCTAATAGCTATTCAGTAATAGATAAGTTCAGTAATAGATAAGACTGAGCTATACGTTAACAGTAATTTACTCCTAATTGGTATTTGACCTACATAGAATAGAAAAGAAACTGTCAAACATCACTGAAGTTAATGCTGTAGAAACAAATTTTAATGTTTATAGTAGTGGGGTTTCACTATTTTTTCCATTGAGAGATCCATCAACTGTTTTCCATCAACAGTATTGACAGAAAAATAGCCAAATTGGTATTAAAACAATACAGCTGCATTTAAGGTAAGACAAAATTTCCTTCTCGGTCAGTGAAAGAAGCCCACAAATGAAAAATGCTGTTCGGAAAATAGTTCAAAAGGCTTTACAAAAGCAAGGTAAGGCTAAATAGTGAAACAATGCTTATCCTTATACCATATCTTTGACACAGATGTCTCAAAACAGAAGAATTGGAAAAAAAGATAAGAGATGATGAAAGCATAATCAAGAATATATCTTCTAAGAAAGCTTTTGAAAGCAGGAAGTGCATTATCAAGGCAATAACAATTAACTGGTGAGTCTCAAAGCAGAAGCCAAAACATTTGGAAGGGAAATCGGTTGTTCAAGGGAGGGAACGATGCCCCGGAGACCATACTAAGAAGACGAAAGGACAGAGGATTGGACATATGGGTGTAGGGATGTCATGGTACAACTAAGCAAATTTTTGCTGTGACATGCAAATGAGCTGTACAATATAGGTGAGAATTGCAGGACAGGAAAACTACATGAAACATGCTTCAAACAAAGTGAGTGGGACAAATCAACAACTGTCAAACACCCTCAACTTAATAAAATCACAAAAATGGCCTAACTCTAAAATTTATCTCATCCATTATACAAGTCACAGTTGGCATGCTATGGCAATCTACCAACACCATTCTGTACCCCAAAAGACCGTGAATTCTCATTCAGTAACATGTGGCTACACTTTTTCATGAAACACACTACCATCCATTATACACAGTCAACCAATCAACAGCAAGAATGTTAGCACGTGCAGACCTATTTCAAGCATGGTGGCCTGACAGATTAGCAATAAGATCTCGTCCGTATATCAATTTTCCTCCACTAGGTTTACCTTGATGATGGAGCAGAGTTTATTCTTAAAAAAAAAATATTCTTGGGATGTTGGTATCACTGACCAAGACAGCATTTATTGCCCACCATTAATCATCCAGAGGGCAGTTAAGAGTCAAGCCCTTTTGTATGGGTCTGGATTCATATATAGGCCAAACCAGATCGTGAAGAACATTAGTGAACTAGATGGGATTTTCCAACAATTGGTAACAGTTTCCCTTGACTCTTAATTTCAGACTTGTATTGAATTCAAATTCTATAACTTGCTATGGCAGGATTTGAACCCAGGTCTTTAGAATATTACTTGGATTTCTGGATTAATAGTCAAGCAATAATATCATGAGGTCATTGCCTCCCCTTCAGTGGAGAATATGCTGTCTGAAATGCTGATACCTGTCAGTTCTTCCAAGAGACTCTTGAAGTAACAAGTACTTTCTCCAGTTATATTATGTAACTATACATTTTTCTTTCTCAAATGTTGCCGCTCAAAGCGTGAAAACCTTTAAACAGCTTTCATATGGATTCTGTGACTGCATCATATTCAAAGTGACCAGGCACAAATGCAATTTAATCCAAGTTGATCTGTTGAGATTAAACTTACAATATATACATATTCAAATTATTTTGAAGTTTTACTTTTTAATACTTACTCAACTGCAAAATAATCACTTTGGTATCTAAAAAATGAAAGAGTTTCTAGTCTACTGGTAATTTTTGTGTAATTGTCGATAACAACAAACTATACAGAAGAGGGAAAAAGTGTAAGGAATCTGACAAATTTATTGACACATTCATTCCAATATCGAGACTTACTTATAATGAAAAACATCATTGTAAAAGATTATTGATCCATTGTGAATTACTCTACAAGCCTTCCATATTTGTCTTTAACATCATGCTTACCAGCTTATTTGTGAAGTAAGTTTGATGCTGTAAGCAAAGACCATCTATACTCCATTATGAAAATTATCTGGATAAGATTCCGGATCATGTAATCTACAGGAATTAGTTTTCAAAAGGAATAGCTTTTTAATTGCAAGAAAAAAGTTTGCCTAATGGAAACTGTGAAATTAAACTTTGATGTGATATTGTTTTTTTTTTAAAATAGCTTGAAGCTCCTAAAGAGATACAAGAGGCTGGACTTCCATCAAGAACTGGGAGCAGGGAATTTTCCCAATGTCACAAATCACACCTTTGTCCCAGCAATGCAATTTTGCGGAGAACCGGGACCCAGATTTGATAGTAATCAAAAATTTAATTGATGAAGAGTAGAGAAGGTTGAAAAAAAGACATAATAAAGGCAGCAAATGTCTCCTAATAGCTTGTCTAGGACATCAATATATGTAGTAGACAAATCGCCTCAGAAATGACAGCAATACTGTGTTCAAGTCTTGGACAGATTTGGTCTTTACACAAAGCTTTTCTGGAGAAAATAAATAGTTGGCACAATGACAACAAAGGAGCAAATTTGGAAGTTTCATTTAACAACCGACAGGGAGATAAACTACGTTAACACATATTAGGGCAGCCCATGACAGTACAGCAAAAATGGCTGACAAAAGCCCTAACAAGCTTTGCAGTATGTTTGACAGGAATTAGAGTGTGTGGGAAAGGCTTGTGTTCTCAGCGCTTAAAACAATAGCTGTCTGTTTAAATAAGATTGGGGGGGCTCCCTATCTCTTATCAAGGACAGCGTCTAAGAGTGTTGAATGGTGGATGACTCCATTACAGTCTTGTACAAGATAACAGGCACAGACATAGTTGAGAGTAAAAGGTCACAAGTGGCCATGGAGAGTTTGGTTTCCTACATACCGAAAGGGCCCATTCAGATCACAGCAACAAGCAATTACTAATATAGTGATGTACGGGAAATCCAATCATAGTTGAACAATCCAGCACTAATTAATCAACAGTATACAGGGGGAAGGGGTATGTGCCACCATGTTAATGTTTCAAGAAAAATGCATGAAAGACAATGTACTTGTATTTAAAATTAGAGTGTCATTGGCTTTTCTTCCGATATGAGCTGAAGATTAAGGGGGTAATTGGACAGTAACATTGAGGCCAGATTCGGAACAGTCTTTGGCTTCTCCCTGCATTGTACTGGTGGATGCATGAATAAATTGCCACGTGCCTTGAACTCTACCTGTTGTATAAGTGGGTTTACGGAGGTAATAAATTTTCAGGAGACAGCAAAGGACCATAGGTAAACTAAACATTAACAGGAGTTGAGAATACAACATCATTGAGGAATCAAAAAAAAAAAAAATGTCTGGGGCATTGAGATCAAGACCAATCAATATGTCTGCTGCATTTTGAGAAGAATGAAAATTAATGTGTGGTTACTTAGTGGATTGAGAAAAACAGAAATTAATGAATTTGGAATACATTATTAGCATTGAGTCAGTGGAAATGGGGTAAAAGAGTGGTTTATCAAATATGATGAAACAAAATAGGAAGAAATTGGTGTCACAATCCATTGGGGTATGAGCTAGAAATCAAGCCCCACTATTCCTCGAGTTGAAAATGTAATCCAACAACCCAAAGCCCACAATTTACCTGACTGACAAACTCAAGTTAAGTACAGAAACCTGGTGAGTTTATCAAGAAAACAGCTATTTATTGTAAATGGAACCAAAACAAAGTTGCTGGAAAAGCTCAGCAGGTCTGGCAGCATCTACGAAGGAGAAAACAAAGTTAACGTTTTGGGTCTGGTGACCCTTCCTCAGAACATCACCAGACCCGAAACGTTAACTCTATTTTCTCTTTCACAGTCGCTGCCAGACCTGCTGAGCTTTACCAGCAACTTTGTTTTTGTTCCTGATTGACAGCATCTGCAGTCCTTTTTGTTTTTATTTATTGTAAACAAATTGGTTATAAACAATGATAGAAAAGAAATATGAATTGCTAACTTATAATTCTCTATAACCTAAACCTGATTCCTTTTATATCCCTTTCACAAAAATTCCAGTCCACTAAATTTAATGATCTTTCAATTCTTTTTAGTTCTTTGCTGATTAAACAAGGTTGTCCTGACCAACATGCTGCCTTCCAATTACTGTTTGAGAATTTACCCCTTTCAGTTTTTTTGAAGGTGATTTTCCATTTTTCCTTTCTAAAAGGAGGAGAGAAAAAAGGTGAATGGAAGCCAGCTAGGCATTACTGAAGACTTTCTGGTACCTCCTCACTTGAAGAGAAACACAGTCTTTTTGATGCTCTCTTTCCAGCTAGGTGTTTCTCTGCTGTATTGGTCCCACACAAGCTGCGGTCTCTTGATCAAGACCAAATCAAAATGTTGTTGTTAAGCAATTGTTCTGTGGTTCAGAATCTATCAGCTTCATGCTGTCTGTTTTGCTCTCACTGTTTCAGGAGAAAGCAATGTTATGTACAACTCAATGTGTTCCAGTATATATCATTTTTGAAGCTGCAGCCATCTCTGCATAGTTTCTTCATTTTAAGTCAATATATTTCTTCCTTTTTTAAAATTTTAAAATTCCAAAGTAAAGGAAATAAAAGAAGTAGCCTTTACACAGATTGGCTAAGCATGTACTTTTGGTACATTACAGCCTGAATTTTCCGCTGCTGTTGTTTTAATTTTGTGTAAATCGGGCAACTGATAGGAGAAAATGAGGAATTCTGTCTGCTCTGTCCATTCTGCATTGTTGTGATGTTTTCAGAGAAGTACTTTTCCCACACCTACTTAAGTTTACTTAAAATAAAATATTCTTCCCAAAAACTACTTCACAGTGCTCAAGCTAAGACATCAAGTCTAAAGGCATACCCATTGCAAAATCAGAAATCTAAGGTTATTGAGAACAGGTTGTAATGGCAGATGATTTCAAGGATCAAAAGGAATTACTTACTTTTCTAGTTCATTCTAAATGTAGGTTCTCATGAGTCTTTATGCCAACTAAATTATAGAACTCCCCCATCATTAGCTAACCAATAGGTTATCCAATGGATGTTATTCAATACATAGCCCACCTACACCATTTAATGTTTTAGATCTGGCAGTTAAAATCTGTTCATTGCTGTTTATACTGAATTTGATTATATAAAGGTATTTAGCTGCAGAGTTATAAAATTATCTTGACTAACTGTGAACTGAAGAAAAAGTCATTTTTATCTGGCAAGAAAGATTGCACATGAATCTTTCTGTGTCCAACACAGCCCGAAAACAAGTGCAGCTGCAAACAAAAGTGAGATATCTCACCTTAACATAATCAGTACAAGCAGTAGCTTCTCATACAAAAGGAAGGTGGAAAATACAGCAGATATCACATCTATGGAGGTAGTTGCACGCTTAACTTAGCATCTATTTGAAACAGCAAATGTATTAACATAGTTTAGTGATGATTACTTTACCCACATCTAAATTTTTGGTCTTCACCATGCACCTATTAAACATGTCTTCTATTAGGTAAAAGAAAAACATTTGACTTACACAGGAAATGTAACCATCGTCAGCTTTACTAGATTTTCAAAAAGAAAACAAGTTAAAAATAATAAATTCACAACAGATAAAAATGACTAAAAACCCAAAAGAACTGCAGATGATGTAAATCAGAAACAAAAACAGAATATGATGGAAAAGCTCAGCAGTCTGGCAGCATGTATGGAGAGAAATCAGAGTTAACATTTCGGGTCCAGTGACCCTTCCTCGGAACAGATAAAAGTGACTTTTTCTTCAGTTCATAGTTAGTCAAGATAATTTTATAACTCTGCAGCTAAATACCTTATATAATCAAATTCAGTATAAACAGCAATGAACAGATTTTACCTGCCAGATCTAAAGATGGAAGCGTTTGCCCAGCAGCTCAAACTCAGCCTCTAAATAGTGTTGATGGGATTCATACAGTATCACGCAAATTGATTTGCTGAAATTGCATAAATTTGGAAATGGAAGTTAATAGTAATTCTCGGATGCAAACTTTTTTCAATAACAGCACTCTATTGCATTATCCAATCTATTGGCTGTAATGTCAATGGATTGACTTTTGGCTAATAAATAGGATGACAGCCTCAACCAGGCATAAATCAATACGTAATTACATTTTAAAAACCTTTATAGTTAATTTTGCAGGACAGTACATTTTCATTTTAGAAAGAATGGAAAGAAAAATTTGGTTCAGTTTTAAATTTACCACCAGCAAAAAGAAGTCGATTTTGAATATTGGCCTTGCAGTACAGGAATCCTACTTCAAATCTGCTTCAGTGAATGGGATAAATCAGCGTGCACAAAAGAAGTTGGTTATTAGAGGTCATCATCTCAGTCACAGAAGATAGCTACAGATGTTCCTCACGGCAGTGTCATAGACCTAATCATTTTTAACTGCTTCAACTCCCTTCTCTTCATCATAAAGGTCAGAACTGGTGAGGTTTGCTGATGATTACTTGATGTCGAAAAAGTTAGGATTTGTAACTCCTTAGTCACTGAAGCAGTCCATGCCATTGTGCAACAAGATCTGGACCACAATCAAATTTGAGCTGATGAGGGCAAGTAACAGGCCTGTCACACAAATACCAGGAAATGACCATCTCCAAAAAGGAAGTATTTAACAAACTTTCCTTGTCATTCAATGGCACTGCCATCACTGAATCCCTCATCTACAAATCCCAGGGCTCTCACTGACCAGAAGCTTGACTGACCAGCTATGTAAAATTATAATATCATGAGAGGTATAGATAAGGTGAATGGCAGGTGTCTTTTCCCTAGTGTGGGGATTTCCAGGCTAGGGGGCATATTTTTAAGGTTGAGAGGAAAAAGATTTTAAAAAGACAGGTAGGGCTTTTTTTTTTTTAAAAAAAAAACAGAGTGGAATATGTGTGGAATAAACTTCCAGAGGAAGTGGTGGATGTTAGTACAGTTACAGTGTTTAAAAGACTCATGAGAAACAATGTTTAGAATGAACTAGAAAAGCAAGTAATTTCTTTTGGTCCTTGAAATCATCTGCCATTACAACCTCCTAAAGGCATGAATAAGAAATGCTTGGAGGAATATGAGCCAAGCGCAAGAAGGTAGAACTAATTTAATTTGGTATTATGATCGGGATGGATTAGTTGGACTGAAGGGTCTGTTTCCATGCTGTATGACTTAATGACTCTATATATGTAGCAGTTACAAAAGCAGGTTAGTGTTTGGGAGTTCGGTGACAAATAACTCACATCCTGATTCCCCAAAGCCTGCCCATTATCCAGAAGCTGGATGTGATGAAGTACACACCACTTGCCTGGACGATTGCAGCTCCACTAATATTCAAGACGCTCGACAGTTAAATACAAAGCGGTCCACTTGGTCAGCGCAAAACAATCACTCTAAATATTCACTCCTTCCACCAGTGGCACAGAGCGACAGCACCCCAATTCTGTTCTTTCTTGTTGTTGGTTCTAATGTGACAATAATTTCAGCCTCTCACTCCTGTTTCTTCTCTACTCATTCAGTCAAATAGAATTGTCAGCATAGAAGCGATACATAACTGAGACTGGTATCAGACACTACACGTAAGCTTCCTTCCACATTAATTAACTTCCCCACTTATCCCACATTCCCCCTATTCCCTCACTCTCATGTATGCATCCAACCTTCCTGAAAATAAGTCAAAGCTACCGGTTTCAGTCATTGCACGTGCCAATGAGATCCACATTCTCACTAAGTAAAACAAAATCATTTGAAATTTTTTATTCCATTGGCGATCTTATATTTATGCCCTCTTGTTCACAAATGGAAACAGTTTCTCCACATTCACGCTTATTGAACCCATTCATAAGTTCAACAATTCTACCGGATCTCCTCTTCACCAGCGAGCAACAGCCAGCTCCATAATTTTTAAATAGTTACATCTGGACTTCTCCTGCAGTTACTTCAAAATTGTAGGATGCTACTGCAGAAAGGACAAGCAATCCTCATTTATTAGAATACCCAATAATTAATGCTTTTCTTTTCTGAAGACTATCACTTTGTGCAGCAAGGTAATTACTTACAACATGACACTTAGGGTGTTGCTTGTAATTTTCTCCTCCTGCTCAGGCCTGCATAATGGATATCTCGCTCTACACATCTATTGTCTAATTTCAGACATACAGAAATACGGCCAAAACACTGAATGTTTTCAAGGAAATAGACATAGTTCTCAGGGCTAAAGGGATCAAAGGGTATGGAAGCAAAAGCTGGAATAGGGTACCAAGATGGATGATCAGCTACGACATATTGAATGGCAGAGCAGGTTCAAAGGGCCGAATGGCCTACTCTTGTTTGTATTTCCAGCAGCATCTTTGCCCTAATCTCAATTCCATGCTGCACCTTCTAACTACTGGCTTCTGTCATTTCTGGATGTGACCAGACCATCTCCTGTGTTTAAAGGATCTTGCATCTTGCCACTTTGTGTGAAACAGTTTCCCAAGCTCAGTAACACAAAACTTCACCTGTCCTGGATCCTCAGTTTCCAAAATTTCACCATCATGCAAATTCAGACAACTAATTATTTCCACAGACATGCTATTCTGAAGCACAGAACATTGGAATAAAAACACAAAGTGGCCATGCAGATGACTGGACATCCACTCGCTCATCTGAAGATCTGAAGACTAAATTTTAACTGGGTCACCCTAATTCTTCTGACAAATAACTTCACTTTTATCTCTACTAAACTATATCAGGAACAAATTCTTCAAGGTTTCAATCTTGACCCCAAAAAACAAATGGATTAGGCTGTTAAAAAGATTTGCACCCACTCAGTAAGCTTCATCCCACACTTGCTTCCAGCTACCCTACTTCAGAGCTTAATGGAGGTGGCGCAGAGGACAGGCAGCTAACTGCTTAGCAGGTGGCAGATTGGCCAACTGAATATTTTAATGAGCAGTTGATTTGATCTGCTTTGTTGGTCTTTCCCTGGATGATCAGGCTTCCCTCAAGGTGAGCAAATTAAAGAAGATTTTAATAGAATACCATTAGTATAAAAAAAAGTGTAAAGAAGTTTTCCTTATGTCTTGCTCCATGAAAAGTATGAACTAACTTAGTACATGGGCAGGATCGTCAATGGAGTGGCAATTATTGTCAACTTGCTGCTCTGCTCCCATTTTGCTCACACTGACGGTGCTCCGCATTCCTGGTTGGGTCTTCTCAGCCTGGATTCTTCAGAAATGCGAAGTATAGCATTTATCCAAAAATTTCCGTTGGACTGCGAAAGCACAGATGGGAAGACAAGCTGCACCTTCTGTCATTAGGTAGTTTAAATGATCAGTGTAATCATAGCGTATGGGCAAACGGATGAAGATCAGTGAATGGGTGATGTAGGTAAATAATGAAATAAATGAGAAAATGGATAGTGTGACAGTTGGGTAGGAAGACGAATAAATGATGGTCAGTCAAAAGGGGTTTTAAGGTCAAGGAGAAGTCAGGTATAGTCTGGTGGGGGAGGTGGGTAAGGGGTGGTGGGTGGTGGAGGATAGGCATATTGGGTCACAGAGGTAGTCAAGTTGTTAAAGGGACAAATCCTGTCAGGGTTGGGAGGGATAGCTGGAGTTGTTAGGATGGGGCAGCTAGATTAGGATTTTTGTCTAACATTTCCTGGTAACTATTCACGTAAGTAAGTCAAAACCATCCAAAGTCTTCACTTTTAATTCGGAGTTGGAGACTGTTGTGGACGGTTCCAGAACACAGGAGGAATTGCTATCAGAGACTTAAGCTTCTTGCACAATTCTATTGGATGTCAGAGTGTCAGGATTCTGCAAGGTGTCAACATGTATCTTGGGCTGTTCACCCAACCTCCAATAATTCAGAGACTGAAAGATCTAGGTCATGCTTTCGAAGGTCAGTCATAGGATACATAGTTTTTTAATTGCCCATAAACGCTGCAGTAGAAATCTTTAGGAAAGGTATTTTATACAAAAAGTTACACACCATGCACTGCTAGTATAGTTGTTTCAGCAGCAATAAAACAGGAATGAATCAGTGATAGAAGCTATACTTTTTTTGTGTGTGCACGGAATGTGGGCACCGCTGGCTTTTCCACATTTATTGCCCATCCCTAACTGCCCCAGAGAAGGTGGTGGAGACTTGTTTTCAATGATTTGCTACAATCCTCGGGGGTATAAGCCCTGTTAGGAAGGGAGGGCTAATATTTCCAGTCCCGTTAAAAAAAAAAATTGGTCAGTGGCAAATCAGTTGGGAAAATATGGGAAGATCAGAAAAATTAGATTCTTGATGTTGTGAACAGAGTCTAATCCTGCAACCAAGTTTTAAGTGGCAAGGTGATAATTTCACAAGTGAGGAGACATAGGCCTATCTACATGCACTGACACTTATTGGTATCTAATTTTGCCTCATTTATACGCAGTTTCTTTCTACCACCACTTCCCCCCACACCCCCATGTTGGAGAGAATATAGATGGCAACAATTCCCAACATGAAAGTCAGTGCAGGTACCTGGCAGCTCATGGCTCACTGGGCTTGGGCATTCATTTTGGACAGCAGCCCCCAGAAGTGTGCAGGCACACTTCATCAGCAGTGAGCACATGCACCCTTGTCCATAGAGGTTTGCATTACTCGTGCACCAGCCTTAGCACATCAGGAAACAACTCCAATTTGCTTAGAATTCTGTTCTCATTTCAATACTGCAGTTTAGAATGAAAGGTGCCCACGTGCTCCAATGTTGCTGGCAGGTCACCTTGAGCACAGTGTTATGGATTGGATAGGGTTCATACTCTGGGCTTCAATTATTCAAAATAAATTCAATAAGATAACTGGAACTCAATTACAATAACTAGCAGCATAGGAACAGCAGTAGACTATCCAGCTCATTAAGCCTGCCCCACCATTCAATAAGGTCAGAGCTGATTGAACACTTTCATGCCTTTTGCTCAGCTCATTCCCATAACCCTGTTTGGCATTGATAGTAAGAAATCTAAAGTCTCTACCTCAAATGTACTCAGATACTGAGCCTCCACAGGCCTCTGAGGTAGAAAATTCCAAAAGTTCACAACGCTTTGAGTAAAAAACATATCACGTCATCGCAGATCTAAGTAGCATCTCCCATGATTAAATTGTGCCCCCTGGTTTTTGACTCCCTAACCAGAGGAAATATCTGACCTCCATCTACTCTCACTATCCCTTTATGTATTTTGTAGGTTTCAATGAGATTACCTCTCGTTCTTCAAAACTCAAGGGAATACAATTTTCCCAATCTCTCTTCATCGGTCATTCCCGGGATCACAGGGCTAAATACAGTGAGAACCTTTACTGCACATCCCCAGTAATATCAATGGCAATTGTATCTTTCCAGACACAAGGCGACCGAAACTGCATTCAGTACTCCAGGCACTATCTAAACCAAGCTCCTACACAATTGAAGCAAGACTTCTCCTCATACATAATCTGATACAAGATGATGAAACTGTTATCAATTCTCATAATAAATCAAACAAAACTGAACTTGAAAGTTTTGTAAATAAACTTTCATAACAAGAATACCTGTGCAACATACAGAAGTTCATGACAGAAGTGTTTTAGAATATTATCATCCAAAACTAGTCTGCACATTTGATTTCAAAATCATTTAAGGCCGCTATAACCCTTAAGGAAATCTCAATATTATAGCTGCAAGATAGAAAATAATTGCATACTGTCTATCTTTTATCTCTGAATCAACCATGAAACATTGGTAACCCAAGAATTTTCTGCCACAATGTGATTTGCTTCAAAGATACGCTGCTGGGAATCGATAAAGGCAGCTTAAAAGAATAGGGAAAGAGGGGAAAAAAAAAGTCAAATCTTTTCTCATGAATAAAGATTATCCTTAGTATTTTATGAAGCAGCTAAAAAAAGCACAGCATGCCAAGCGAGAGAAGTGCAACAAAGCAGCTTGAACCAATCATGCTTTTTAACTGTAATCAGACAAAAACTCACATCAAGCAAAGGAATGATAATGGGTCAATAAAAGCTTAGTCAAATTGGTTTCAAGCAATACCTTTAATGACAATTTAAGGCAAGTAGAGGAGCTAAAGGGAATTGCAGATCTAAATCACTGGAATGGGCTCCCAGAATTTAAGAATTGAAGGAATTGAGGACCTGTGAAGGTTGAGAGTGAGAGAGATGGGAGTACTAGGTCCATGAAACAATTTGAATATGAGAATGAGAATTTTAAGTTTGAATTGTTAGTAAATCAGGAATGAATGGAGGTTAGCTTGTGCAGTGGTGATAAGTGAATGAGATTTGATGCAGATTAAGATACCAAGAACGAAGTTCTGCACAAGTTCAAGCTTTCAGATTTTGGCAAATTCAATGCCTGAAGAAGAGCATTGCAAAAATCAAATCTACATAGGTCTTAGCAGCAGATAATAATATTAAACTTGTCTTTTGGTCATCATTGAGTACTGTCCTTGTCCTAAGTAAGTAGCAATATGTTTCAATACTGGTTACCATATAATTGTTCTAAGAATACGAATGTCTACATCTTTAAACCTTAAGAATCACAAGGGGGCCACTTTCTACTGGTGAAGTACGAGTTTAATGATGTATGTTGCTGTTAATAGTCAAAATTAGCCAGCTAATTCATGGAATTCTGATACATTGTGAATTGAGAGTTTTGCAGAATTTTGTCAGATTACATTGTTCCTGTATTTACTTCACACTTTCGCGTTTGGTCTCAGCCTGCCTGGTGTTTTTAAGTAAAAACAGAAAAGTTCTGAAGGACTGGACTTGAAATGTTAACTGTTGCTCTCTCCACAGATGCTACCAGATCTGCTGAGTTTGTCCATTTCATGTTTCCACCATCCACAGTATTTTGCTCTTATTTGGGATTTTAAAGAAGTTGATGGATTTGTACATGATTTGTCCATTAAACCTATTACAATAAATTAGGGCTGGAAATTAAGAGTCTAAATTCCTGTTAAAAATGTCATTATTGTTAATACAATGTCAATTAATCTCAAACCCAAAGTCAACATTTCTGTATTTAGGAAATTCTTCATAAAAATTAAAAGAACAATTATCCTCTGTCTTGTACTTTAATCCGATCTTTCTTGCCCACAATTTACTTCATACACATGATTTGACACCAATTCACACACCATATCTCCCTTATTCCCCTATTTCTTTCTCAACACTCCATCACCATCCCTGTCTTGTTCCATTGGCTGGGAAGACTCACTAACAGTTGCAACACTGTGGTATACATTCGTGAGGGAATGCCTTTGGCAGTATACAACATTGATGTTCAGAGTCAAAGTTTCATGCACAAAAAACAAATCCTGCTCATTACTCCCTACCGCCCACCCTTGGTTGATGAATGAGTACCATGCAGTATTGAACGCCACTGGAAGAGGGTATAATGGCACAGAATGTATTTTGGATGAGGGACTCCAACATCCATAAATAAGGCTGCCTCAGAAGCACCATTATTGACTAAGTTGACTGATTCCTGAAGCTGCCAAACTGCATCTGTGGCAGGTGGTGAGAACCCTAATACAAGGGAAAATTCAACTTGACCTGATGGTTACTAATTTATTTATCACAATGCATCTATCCATGTCAACAGTGGTAGGACTGACTACCACACAGTCCTCGTGGAAACAAAACCCTGTCTTCACACTGGAAACACTATCCAATACCATATTACTACTACATAGCAAAATTGAATAGGTTTACCAATCCCAATTCAATGACGAGCATGCAGGATCTCCAGCAGATGTACCTAAATGAGGTGCCAATTTGTTGAAGCTACAACACAGGACTACATTCATGCAAAATAGCAGAAACTGCATGCTATAAAAAGATGCAAGTGATCCACAACAACAACAACAACTGAATCAAACCTCCACGATCAAGTCACATCCAGCAATGAATGGTGTTATGACAGTGGGTTCAGTACTGGAGTACAAATGGCCAGCCCGAAAGGTTTGTAACCACCTACAGATGAGTGAATAATCTACATCTTTCTCCTCCTGAAGTCAAAGGAATATATGATTTAGGAGTAGGCCACCTGGACTATGCCATTGAATAGTGTAATGGCTGATCCGATAATCCTCAACTCCACTTTCCTCCATTACCTTCAGAAAACTGGAATGCCTTACTGATTAAAAATCAGTCTGGTTCAGCCTTGAATATACTTATTGACCCAGCCGACAGAGTCCCCTTTGGTAATGAACTCCAAAGATTCATTACCCACAGAAGAACTTCCTCCTCATCTCGGTCTTAAACGAGTGACTTTTTACTGAGGATTATGCCCTCTGCTCCTAGGTTGTCC
Organism: Rhincodon typus; assembly: GCF_021869965.1. Taxonomy (NCBI): domain Eukaryota; kingdom Metazoa; phylum Chordata; class Chondrichthyes; order Orectolobiformes; family Rhincodontidae; genus Rhincodon; species Rhincodon typus. Next base: position 79,725,081 of record NC_063335.1, on the reverse strand, counting down.
AACAAGGATGGCAACCTCTCTACATCTAAACTGTCAATATCATTTTATAAGAAAATCTTCCATACCTCAAAATTAACCTTGTGTAACTTTTCTGGAATGCCTCAATATCTGTCATGGTAAAGGCACTGGACTAGTAATCAAGTCTAATATTCTTGGGTAATGGGTTCAAATTGCACCATGGCAAAGAAATGGGAATTAAAAATTAGTCCGACAGTAACCACTGTCATTGTCAAAAGTAAAAATCCATCTGGTTCACTAATGCTCTTTAGGTAAGGAAATCTGCCATCCTTATCTGATCTAGCCTACACATGACTCCAGACCAACAACAATGACTCTTAACTGCTGTATGAAGTGGTTCCAGAAAGCTGGTCAGTACCAGGACAATTAAGGATAGGCAATAAATGCTGGCCCAGCCAGCAACATCTACATCCCATGAACAAATATATTAAAATAATTCATTGGGAAGGTCCCAAATTCTAAGAATGCTTGGAAGATTACTAGCAGTGCAAACATTAACTCTGTAGCTACTTCTTTACAAGCTAAGGCTGCAACCCATCCGATCCAGGGGACTTATTGATCTTCAGCCCCAGTAGTTTCCGTAAAAGTTACTGTATTTATTTCTTCTTCCTCCTGCCCCTTCCCTTTAGTCCTTTCATTTTGTATTTTTGGAATGCTATTACAATCCTCTTCTGTGAAGAATGACAAAGTATTTATTCACCTCTTCTGTTTCCTGGTTTCCCAAGAATTTTTTTTCCTTAGGTATATTCTCTAAGGAGCACATGTTCACTTTGGCTTCTCCTATTTTTTATATTTAAAAAGAAGATCTTACTGCCTCTCATGACAGAAGAGATATTTTCCTCATCGCTATCTATTATTTTTATAAGGTATCTCTTAGTTCTAAATTCTCATAGTAGGTTATACATCCTTTCAGCATACACCTTAACAAGTCCTCTTGGGACTTCTAAACCTCTTCTTCTAAACTGTAATGGAGACAAACCTGTCTAAAAACTTTCCTCAAAATATCTCCCTCACCCCAGGAATTAATAGAAAAAACATTGTCTGAATTGCTTCTAATACAATTATCTCCTTTCCTAAATAAAGGAAACCAAATCTGTACCTAGTATTCCTGATGGTCTCACTTGTATAACTTTGCAAAGCGTTTCTCCTTTACAATAAGCAACAATACTCAATTTGCCTTCCCAATTATTTGTTGTGCCAGCATACTAACTTTTTTGGTGATTCATGCACCAGGACACTCGAGTCCCACTGTACTCCTATACCATAGCATTCTGAAATCTCTCTCCTTTTGAATAACATGTTGTATTTCTACTATTCCTCCAGATGTGGACATGTTCACATTTTCCCACATTGTGCTCCATCTGCCAAATCCTTGCTCACTCACTTAATCTATCTATATTTCTTTGCAGACTCGTTATGGCCTCCTCAGAACACGTTCCTATCTTCTTGCCAACAACTAATTTAGCAATCGTACATGCTGCTCCCTTCTTCATAGAATTTAGTTTTCAGCCACTTCAACTCAGTCCATACAATATCAAGAAATAACTGAGCCCATTGGATAGAGTCAAGGCTACAGGTCCTGGCAATATCCTTGCTGTAGTGTTCCAGACAAGTCACATCTCCAGTCAGGCTGTTTGAGTACAACTACAAAGGCATCTACCAGATAAAGAGGAAAGATACTCAAGTACCTGGTTCAGTAAAAAACACAGGACAAATTCAGTCTGACCGATAACCACTTCAACAGCCTACTCTCAATCATTAAAGTGATGAGAAGTATTATCAACAGAGTGATCAAGTGGTATTTACTCATAATAACCTGTGCTCAGATGCTCAGTTTGGATTTTACTAGCACTATTAGGCTCAAACCTAATTACAACTTTGATCCAAACATGGACAATAGAGCGGAGTTGTAGAAGGAAATTGAGCGTTACTGCCACCAAGGCGAGCTTTGACTGGATGCGAAATCAAGAAATCTTTAAAGTCGAAGTCAGTTCAAATTGGAGGAAAACTTTACGTTAGCTGAGGTCAAACTTAGCATAAAGTCAAATAGGTTTGATTGACCATCATCTCAGCCCAGCTCATAGCTGCAGGAGCTCCTCAAAATTACGTTCAAGGCCCAAACTTCTTTCACTACTTCATACTGGTCTTCTTTTCACCATAAAGTCAGAAATAAGGACTTTTACTAATTGCATCATATTCAGGCCCATTCACAGAGTTTCAGATAATGATTCAGTATGTGCCTATATACTAAAAAATCTGAAGCACCTTCAGGTTTGGGATCGTAAGTGATGAATAATCATTTCCAGCAAGACAGAGTATAAACATATCATTATCACAGTGAAATCCCTCATCATCAACATCCTAGGTTGCAGGGGAAATGGGATCACCAAAGAATACTATAGCTACAAGTCAGAGTTTGGGTATTCTGCTGTGACTGACTCAGATCCTGTCGGCCAAAAGCCTTTCCACCACCCACAAGGAAGAAATCAGGGTGTGATGCACTTCTGCAGCCTTCAAAGGACCAGGGTCGATCCCCCAGCTTGGTGGTAACAGTAGAGTTGGGGATATGCCAGGACGTGAGGTTGCAGATTGTGCTCGAGTACCATTCTGCAACTTTCAACGGACCACATCGCCTCATGGATGCCCAGTCTTTAGTTTATAGATCTGTTTGAAGTCTATCCAAGTTAGCATAGAAATTTACCACACAACACGATGTAAGGTATTATTGGTATGAAGGCAGGAGTTCGTCTTCACAAGGATTGTGCAGTGATTGCTATTATTGATCCTGTCATGGACATATGCATACGTGATAGGCAGATTGGTGAGGATGAGATCAAGCATACGTTTCCCTCTTATTAGTTCTTTCATCACTTGTTACAGACTCAGTCTAACAGCCGTACCCTTTTAGACCTGACCAGCTCTATTAGTAGTGCTGCTAATGAGCCATTCTTGGGGGTGGATATTGAACTCCCCAGAATACATTATGCAGTCTAGCCATCCTCCAAGCCTTGTTCAATATGGAGGAGCACAAAGTAATCAACTAAGGGAAAATGTACATAGTAATCAGCATGTTTGACCTGATCCATTATATTGGATGAGTGCAAATCTAATAACGCTCAATGACAAGGATGTCCAAATGATGGGCACCCACATGCATCACCACCTCCATCACGATCATAATATGGCTGCTATGTTTACCAACTAGAAGATGCACTGAGGCAAAGAGTTAAGGTTAATTTGCTAGGACTTCCCAATCCAGAGCCTATCACCTAAAAGGGTGCAGCCAGCTCATGGAACACCATTTCCAAACTGCCCTAATCTGTGAAAAATAAATTAAAAAAAAAAAATAAAAAATACCTGTCAGATTTTTTGATTTTCATCTGTCTGGCACTTCGTTGTTTGGAGGTTTCAGTCTTTGTTCGTCTGGTTTCTTTTTTGCAATTTTCTTTACAGCTCTCAGTTTCACTCTCAGAGGTATAATCAATGTCTCGCTTTGCTTTTACAGCATTGGAAGAAGTTGGAACCTTAAAGATTAAGAAATTCAGTATGAAGTACATTTCCCGTTAGGTCAGTGTCCACAAAATATTGATTGCTGAAAGCTAATTTAAGTAGAATTAGGCTTAATAGCCATGCAGCTCTTTATTGTTAAAAACATTTCAGGTCACAATGAAATCAATACGAACATAATGATTTATCATCAGTGATGTAAAACCTAAGGAATACTTGGCCAGAATGATAATGTTGGAATACTATATATCCCCTACACTGATTGCTACGGTATTGATTTTAATCTAGTGCAAGTAAATGTCTGTTTGAAAATATCCAGCCCGGTCATATCTGCAAATTCCTCCTTACTAACATGTAGGGGTTAGTGCCAAAATTAGGACAGCATCAGCCTGACATAGTCATACTCATGGAATCATACCTTACAGACAATTTCCCAGACATAATCATCACTATTCCTGGATATGTTCTGCACCAGCGACATGATGGCACCGTGGTAAACAGTCGGTGAGGGTTTGCCCTGGGAGTCCTCAACATTGACTCTGGACACCATGAAGTTTCATGGCATCAGGTCAAACATGCTGATTGCAATGTACATTCTCCCTTAGTTGATTACTTTGTGCTCCTCCATATTGAGCAACACTTGGAGGAAGCATGGAGGATGGCTAGAGTGCAGAATGTTCAATATCCACTCCCAAGAATGGCTCATTAGCAGCACTACTAATAGAGCTGGTCAGGTCTAAAAGGGTATGGCTGTTAGACGGAGTCTGTAACAAGTGACGAAAGAACTAATAAGAGGGAAACGTATGCTTGATCTCATCCTCACCAATCTGCCTATCACGTATGCATATGTCCATGGCAGGATCAATAATAGCGATCACTGCACAATCCTTGTGAAGACGAACTCCTGCCTTCATACCAATAATACCTTACATCGTGTTGTGTGGTAAATTTCTATGCTAACTTGGATAGACTTCAAACAGATCTATAAACTAAAGACTGGGCATCCATGAGGCGATGTGGTCCGTTGAAAGTTGCAGAATGGTACTCAAGCACAATCTGCAACCTCATGTCCTGGCATATCCCCAACTCTACTGTTACCACCAAGCTGGGGGATCGACCCTGGTCCTTTGAAGGCTGCAGAAGTGCATACCAGGAGCAACACTAGGCATTTCTAATAGTGAGGTGTGAACCTCGGGAGACTACAAAGTAAGACCACTGACGTGCCAATCAGCACAAGCAGCAAGTGGTAAACGAAGCTAAGTGATTCAAAACGGATCAGATCTAAGCTCTGCAGTCTTTCCAAATCTTGTCCTGAATGGTAGTGGACAATTAAACAACTCACTGGAGAAGGAGACTCCCTAAATATCCCCAATGATGGGAAAGCCCAGCATATCAGTGCAAAAGAAAAGGTTGAAGCATTTGCAACACAATCTTTAGCCAGAAGGGCAGAGGGGTAATCCATCTCAGCCTCCTCCAGAGCTCCCCAGCATCACAATACCAGCTTTCAGCCAATCAGCCAATGATACAGAGAAATGGTCAGATGCACTCGATACTGCAAAGGCTACGGGCCCTGGAAATATTCCAACAATAATACTGAAGACTTTAAAACTTGCAGGACCCCCCAGCTGACCTGTTACAATAGAACAGCAAAACTGGCATCTCCTGGACAATGTAGAAAATTGCTCAAGCATGTCCTGTACACAAAAGGGCAGGATAAATCCGACCTGGTAAATTACCACCCCATCAGTCTATTCTCGATCATCAATAAAGAGATGGAAGGAATCGTCAATAGTGCTATCAAGCAACACCTGCTCAGGTGATGCTCAGCTTGGATTCTGCCAAGGCCACTCAACTCCTGACCTCATTACAATCTTGGTTCAAACATGGATAAAAGAGCTGAATTCCAAGGACGGCCCTTGTTATCAAGGCTCCATTTGACTGCGTGGCATCAAGGTGCCCAACAAAATTGGAACGAATGAGAATCAGGGGAAAACTCTGTTGAATCAAATCTGGCACATCTCAGCTCTGGGAGATCTCTGCAGGAGTTCATCAGGGTAGTGTCCTAGGCCCAAACAACTTCAGCTGCTTCATAAATGACCTTTTATTCATAAAAGGTCAGAAGTGTGAATGTTCACTGCTGATTGTACACACTTCTGCATCACTTGCAACTCCTCAGATACTGAAGCAATTCATGTCCAAACACAACAAGATCTGGACCATATCCAGCCTTGACACTTTTCAGCCCAAGTAACAATCACACCACCGAAATACCAGGCAATGACCATCTTTAATAACATACAAATCTAACCACTGCCCCTTGACATTCAATGGCATTACCATCAATGATTCCTCAACTATCAATATCCTGGGGATTACCATTGACCAGAAACTGAACTGCACTCACTATATAATAAGAGTCACTACAAGAGCAGGTCAGAGGTATACTGCAGCAAGTAACCACCTCCTGACTCCCTAAAGCCTGTTCCCCCATTTACAAAGCACATGTCTGGAGTGTGATGTAATACTCCCCTTTGCCTGTATAAGTGTAGCTCCAACAGCACTGAAGAAGATGTTTGACACAATCCATGATAAAGCATTTTCCTCTCAAAAATCTAAACAGTGATCTTGAATTATAAAAACACCCACTCAGATAAATTCCACCACAGATCACATGAATCCCATCACCTACCCTATGTTCAAATAAAAAATACCACCTATTTAAAAAAAAAAGAGCATTTAAAAGACAAATTTACAGCTGTGGCCTGCAGGTGTGATCAGGCCAGACCAGATAAAGATGACGTTCCCTCGGGTTGGAAATCAGTGAATCAGATGGGTTTTTAACAGTTAGCTAATTTCATAATTGTTATTAATTAGACCAGCTTTGTTAATTAATTGAAATGAAATTTCCTCAGCTGCTGTCGTAGGATTTGAATACCACTGACTCCAAAGTGCTTTGAGATGTCCAGCGTGTACTGCAATCTCCTGCAAATCCATCAAATGATAACAGCTAAATAATCTGTTGGCTGTTTTTAGTTCAGTAACGTTAATGCTATGGTATACCTCTGTAGACTAGTCTTCACATGGTTGAGAAAGAACAACTACGTCTATGCATAGATGAACATTTTGAAAGTATTGTTTCAGATCTCAAAGAATCATCTCTGATACTGCATTTTGGAAAAAAAAATGACGAGGAAAAATTCAATTATTGTAATTGTGTAGTTATTTGTCAGAATCAATAAGACACGCTTATATGACAGGTATCAATTTAAGATATAACAGCACTCGGGGCATCAACACCAATGAACTACAATGGGCTAACAAGGCAGTTCATCATCACCTTTTCAAGGGCATTTAAGGATGAGCAATAAAATGTTGGGCTTGCGAGCGACTCCCACATCCCATTACAAATTTGAAAAGGCCTAGTCAGGCTAATGTATATAAACAGTACTCTGCTCATTGGCACCTGAATACCAGTAATATTTTCAATGTTAGCAGAATCAAATGAAATATTCACCAATAGTGTAAAAGCTAATAATGAATTGTAAAAGCTTCCCACGGTTTGCTTGACTGTGAAATTTGAAATAGAACAGAGATCTGAAAGGCTTAGGACTGGATTGCAGTCCCACTCCACCAGCATATTTGAAGGTGAAAGGCATGTAAAAACAAAGTAGGTGGCCTTCTTAGCCATTCCTGGCCTTGCTTCCATATTATGGTGGGTGGGAAGGCATCAGAAGTGTAGTGATTGGAACCAGGGCCAGGTGGATCTCATTGACTAGGAGATTCTTGGTTGGGGTTGTTAACCTGGGCCAATCAGGAAGCCCTGGCTGACAGATACAATCAGGGGATTCAGCAAGTCTCCCCAGTCTAGGGACTGGCTTTGAGCTGACTGGTCACAGCCCATGTAAATAAAGGGTGACTTGGCAATGGGATACCATCCTCTGTGTAGTTATTTCAAGCAGCCAACCTGCCTTTAGGCCTGTCAAGGTCTACCAAATGGTCACAGTCTGCCGTCACTGCTATTTTACAAGCAGCACAGGAAGGTGGAGACAAGGGGAGTAGTTGGACAGCTTTCACTGAGCAGAGCTGCTGTTAGGCAGCAAGGAAATGTCACATTCCTCTTTGGGCCTGTATCGATTAAAGGCACATCTCCCCCCCCAAAATCATACATCTCCAGGCTCCCAAACTCATTTAAACTTCTATGCTGCCTTCCTGGCATCCGATGACCAGTCTCATTCAAAATTCCAGACTTACCTTTAGGGTCCACATCACTACCTCTTTGGAACTGCCTTTAGTTCCAAAGAGGTGTTGCATTTTGGTACAACAAACAAGGGTAGGGCTTATACAATTAATGGTAGGGCCTTGGGTAGTGTTGTAAAGCAGAGGGACCTGGGGTGCAGGTACATAATTCTTTAAAGTTGGTGTCACATATAGACAGGGTGATTAAAAAGGCATTTGGCACACTTGCCTTCAATGCCCTGTCCTTTGACTATAGGAGTTGGGAAGTCTTGTTGAGGTTGTACAGGACATTGGTGACTGGTCTTCTGGAATACTGTATCCAGTTCTGATCGCCCAGTTATAGGAAGGATATTATTAAGCTGGAGAGGGTTCAGAATAGACTTACCAGGTAGGTTGGAGTTATAAAGAAAGGCTGGGACTCTTTACACTGGAACGTAGGAGGTTGAGAGGAGACCTGATAGAAGTTTCTAAAATAATGAGCGGTATAGATAGTTAATGGTAGTGGTCTTTTCCCTAGAATGGGAGATTAAGACTAGGGGTCACATTTTTAAGGAGAGAGATTTGAAAAAGGTATAAGAAGCAATTTTTTTTTTGTTAAACAGAGGGTGGTTCAAAAGTGGAATGAACTTCCTGAGGAAGTGGTGGTTGTGGGTACAATTACAACATTTAAAAGATATTTGGATAATTACCTGAATAGCAAAGGTTTGGAGGGATATTGGCCAGGAGCAGGCAGGTGGGACTAGTTTAGTTTGGGATTATGTTCGGCACGGACTGTTGGACTGAAGGGTCTGTTTCCATGCTTAAAGTGGTCACTACTAAATCCTGGTGCTATGGACTACTAAGCTGCTGGTCAGTCAGAAAGTCCCCTCTAACTCAACTAAAAAGGTGCTCACCGCTCAATATCACTGTGCAGCAGCTACATTTCAGGTTGGTAAGCTGACGACTGGCATTTTGGTTTTGATGGGAGGATATAGGCATAAAAGAAAATCTGGTGCCTGTTACATCCAGCCCATAGAGACACTGCAGCTAAATGCAAACTAGAGTAGTTGCAATTGCGAAGCCTAACATAGAAGTTCCGTGCATAATGTTCAGGCTTTACTTTTCGCTAATACAATGGAATTCCATCACTATTGCAGTTAGAAAAAAAAACTTCGGTTTTAAAACACATTTTCAATTTCAGAAAATGCAAAAAGTTATATACATCATTGCAATATATTTCTTAGATTGGAGAATACAGCACTTTTGAGTGAATTTAAATGTTTTTTTGATTTTTTTTTTAAATTTCAGAATGCATGGCTACTTGAAGTGCTTTTGAGGTGAATTGGACCAGGTGGAGGAAAAAAAAAAAAAGTGAAAACATTGGTCAGAACACACTAACCGGAGAATGAATGTTGGGTGCTCCAAACCTAAATAGCAGTAATTATTTTCACATTTACATGTAAAGAAAGTAAGGTCACCATAGTCCTACTTGACTTTAGGGCTGCTGTCTCACTGGAGAGACATTTGGTAGCGGTTTAACCCGAGGGACACCATGCCTCAAAATGGGAGAGATGAGAAGGAGATGAAGCAGGAATTGAATACATGCTGTTGACATCACTCTGCATCGCAAACCAACTGCCCAGCCAACTGAGCAAACCAACCCACCTTGTTGTAAATGAATGATTCTGTAAAACAAGATTTGTTATACATGTTCACTGTCAAATCTCACATAATTTATAACAATTTTATTCATTTATCCTCAAAACAACACTTTCCATTGCTATCATTTTATCGTATAGAACTTGAGCGTTGCTGAAAAAGAGAATCGCAAGAATGCTTCAAGTAAAGTTTGAGGAACAGCTGTTCCCTGATGCACACTCAATAGCAATACCTTGACCAATCAGCATCAACTCATCTGGTTTAAATTTGAAAACCTGGATAGTTAAGTAGTGTATTCTCCATGGTAATGTCTTTACCAGTATAGGGTACACTTGTCAACCAATCAATAGGCTTTGCACATGTTGTTCCCTTTGAGATTTAGTACTCTTGTAATTCTGTCCGAATGAGTGCAACATGAAAAGCTAGGACTCCTCATCTTTTTTTCAGCAACATCCTTCCTATACGCTTGATGCTGAACTTAAGGCATCTGTAGCGATAATTATAAATTAGCATGTGACAGTAATAATGCAAATATACTTTTTCATAAAAGAATTGCCTAATAAGGCAATATGTATTACACAAAAATACTAAAACATAGCTCAAAGAAATTCCCTTTATAGGTAATTTCTTTCCAACAATCACCTGTTGCAATAACTGAGAAATCTGTTTTTCCAGTTTCTTTATTCTTATTTCATTGAATGCGTTGACAGTGTTGTGACTCCTGTATTGCTCCACTTCCAGTGATGAACTGGAGTCTGTGACAGACATTGGTGCTGCAGGATCAGTTCCCACAGAACGCAGACGATATTGAGCAAGTACCTGATCAATCCTTGGAGTGATCACGGGTGGTACCCCTGAAACCTATTTTGATTTAAAAGGGATACAATAAGAAGTGTATAAGAAGTGTTTGAAATTATCATCTATCACAGTGACATTGATGTAACATTTTACTTTTGCATTAAACTGAAGAAAACATACTACATATGTATTTGATATTATACTATCTACAGTATCACGATAATCAATATGCTCACAAACCTCTAAGATTCTTGCAAGACCTTCTGCCGAGTGAGAATTCTGCATTAAATTTCATTTGAACATCCACGCAATTTTCAAAATTTATCATAATTATATATTCTAAGAACATTTTATAAACCACTGAAAATTAAATGACAATGTTTCTTTGAATATGGGAAATAGTTCCTTGACCAGTAAGTTTCAAATGGTCAGGAAAGAGAGATCACATCTGAAGTGAGATACATCGAGTGAGTATATAGTTTGGGCACTTTGGAGACAGCATAGAAGTTATGCAAAAGGGAAGGGGTGCTTTTTGCTGACTTATTTGGCTCATAGTTTGTAGGTTTTTTTAAACGGAATAAATTGAAGCCCAGGATCGGGGGGGACCAGCACAAAACAAAGTGTGACATCACAGAACAACTGTAACTTACTGGTTGGTACTAACTGGTAATTTGATTATCTATTATAGGTTGCTTTCAAATTGAAGGCAAAAAGGAGAAATATTTAAAGATTACAAATTGAAAGATGAATGAGTAATTTGTAAAACAAATTAAGGACGAGGTAAATAAAACAGAGATGCAGGGCGATCAGTTGTACCTGGATGACGTGGGAGCCGGTTGAACACTATTGTGGTTCATAGTGACTGCTTCTGTAGCAAGTGTTGGTTGCTTGAGGAACTCCAGCTTACAGTTGATGAACTGAACTGTGTTTGCGACCATATATATAAAAAAAAGATGTTGACGACCCGGAGTCTGAGCTTCGATACGATGACACATCAGGAAGGAGGAAGAGCTAGCTTGATGCTATGTCTCAGGAGGAAGTCGCACCCCTTCAATTAACTCAATCAAATCCAAGTCAGGGGTCAAGGACAGGAGAGTGTGACTCCCAGCAAGGGAGAGAGAGATCCAGGAGGTGAATGAGCTTCAATCCTTCCAGCCTGTCTAACAGGTTTGAGATTCTTGCTATCTGAGTAGACAAGAGTGGGGGCTGTAGGGAGGATGAGCAAACTGATCACCGCACTTCAAGGGGTGTGTGTGTGTTGGGGAGGGGGAAAAGGGGGGAGAAGAGGAGAGAAATGTAGTTATAATCCGAGACAGTATTGTCAGGGGAATGGACAATTTTCTCTGTGGCCAGAACCGAGAGTCCCCAAAGCTGTGCTGCTCAGGATTTTCCATCACAGCTGTAGAGGAATTTGGAGTGGGAGGGTAAAGATCTCATTGTCATGGTCCAATGATATAGATAGAATGGAGAAAGAGGTTCTGCTAAGGAAATATAAAGAACTAGGAAATAAATTAGAAAACAGAACCAAAAAGGTAATAATCTCCAGATTAACACCCAAGTGACAAGCTACCTGGCACAGGGTCAACAAGATCAAAGAGGTAAACTCAAAGATTGGTGTGGGAGAAATGGATTTGAATTCAAGGGATATTGATGTAGTGGGGAAGGAGGGAGCTGTTCGGATCGGAACAGCTTCACCTGAATTGTGCTGGGACCAGAGACCTAGTGACAATGACGGAGATTATTCTCAACGCGTAGGCGGGACTTCATCTCCATAAGAACTGAGAGATAGTCACACTTACCGACACGATCATGGACAGATGCATCTGCAGCTGGCAACTGGTAAGGATGAGGTCAAATATGTTTTGCCCTCATCACCTGCTGCAGAACCAGTCTAGCAACTATGTTCTTTAGCACCTGACCAGCTTGATCAGTAGTGCTGCCGCCAAGCCACTCTCAGTGGTGGACATTGATATCTCCCACCCAGAGTACATTTTGCATTGTTGCCACCCTTAGTGCTTCATCCAAGTGTTGTTCAACATGGAGGAGTTCCAATTCATCAGTGCAGGTAAGGATTGCATGTGGTAACCAGCAGGAGGTTCCCTTGTTCATGTTTAACATGAGGCCATGAGACTTCATCGGGTCCTGAGTCGATGTTGAGGACTTACAGGCAACTCCCTCCTGACTGTATACTGTACCACCACCTCTGCTGGGTCTATCCTGCCAGCAGGACAGTGCATATCCAAGGATGGTGATAGCAGTGTCTGGAACATTGTCTGTAAGGTATGGTTCCATGAATATGGTAATGTCAGGCTGTTACTTGGCTAGCCTGTGAGACAGCTCTCCCAATTTTGGCTCTAGCCCTCAGATTTTAGTGAGAAGAACTTTGCTGGGTCAACAGGGCTGTTTCTTCCATTTGTGCCTATTTCGATGTCAGGTGGTTGATCTGGTTTCATTTCTTTGAGACTTTATAGCAACTGAGTGGCTTGCTAGGCCATTTCAGAAGGCAGTAGAGATTCGACCACATTGCTGTGGGTCTGGAGTGGCACATGGACTAGACCAAGTGAGGATGTCAGATTTCCTTCCTTGAAAGGCATGAATGAAGCAGATGGGTTTTTCCAACTATTGACAATAGTTGCATGGTCATCAGTAGATACTTAAAACCTTCTGAAATTAATTGAATTCAAATTCCATGACCTGCCGTCACGGGATTCAAACCCGGGCCCCCAGAATGTTAGCCGAGTTTCTGGATCACCAGTCTACCGCTGATACCACCAGGCCATCACCTCCCAATTATCTATAAAAACAAAGGTGGGGCGGGGAGGGGGCAGCAGATGATGAAATATGAGAGTACACTAGATAGTTATATAAAAAGAAGATTACAAGGGTTTCTTTTAGTAGTAATAGTAACGGGGAACAAAGAAATGGTAAAAGAACTGAATAGGTACTCTGCATCAGTCTTCATGGTGGAAGACACCAGTCACATACTGGAACTTCGAGAGTCAGAGAGCAGAGGTAAGAGTGTGGTGGTCATCATGAAGGTGGTGGTGGTGCTGGGGAAGCTGAAAGGTCTGAAGGTGGATAAATCATCTAGATCAGAGACTACATCACAGCATTCAGAACGAGATAGCACAGGCATTGGTGATGTTTCAGGAATCACTGGAGTCAAGGTTTTCCAAAGTGAACGAGAAAATGGCTAATGTAACACTCTTGCTTGAGAAGGGAAGGAAGACGAGAAATGATAGGCCAGTTGTCTCTAAAACTTTACTGATAACTGAGAAGAGCTATTTATTAAGGATGAGATTGGGGTGCACTTGTAAATGCATGGTAAAGTAGGGCTGAGTCAGCATGGCTTCATGAACGGGAGCTCCTGCCTGACAAATCTGTTAGAATTCTTTGTCTAACTTGCTTATTACTCCTCAAAGGAGAGGCAATGGATGTGATCTATTTGGATTTCCACAAGGCCTTTGAGAAGTGCTAAAGATGATGACAGCCCATGGTGTTAGGGGCATAGTGCTGGTATGGATAGAGGACTAGTTGACTGGCAGAAGGCACAGAGTGGAAATAAAGGGGTCCTTTTCAGGATGACAGCCAGTAATTAGTGGAGTTCTGCAGGGGTCTGTGTGGGACCACATCTATTCATGTTATATATTAACAATCTGGATGAAGGAACTGATGGCATTGTTGCTAAGTTTGCAGATGACACAAAGATAGATGGAGGGGCTGGTAGTGTTGAGGAAGCAGGGATGGGATGAGTGCCCCCATTGCTCTATTCCCACTACTCCACAGGTCACAGTATGGTTAAAATGTTTTTATTTTCAAGTTCCAATATGTACGATCATTTCTTTCGAAGTCTAATGTAGTTAAAGCACAAGAGCCATCAACCAATTTAAGAGATGCTTAATTATGATGTTATTATTAAACAAAATCCATTCAATGAAGATGGGCAATTGATTTATACACACACACAATGTGTAATATAAAAATATAAATGTTTGCTCACCAAATAACCCAAAACATACATACAGAAAAGAACATAAGAGCTAGGAGCAGGAGTAGGCCATCCGGCCCTTCGAGCCTGCTCCGCCATTCAATAAGATCATGGCTGATCTTTGTGGACTCAGATCCACTTACCCGCGTTCTCACCATATCCCTTAATTCCTTTATTGTTCAAAAAAAAAAAATCTACATAAAAAAAAAAAACAAATCGACCTTATCTTTAAAAACGTTTACTGAAGTAGCGTTAACTACTTCACTGGGCAAGGAATTCCATAGACTAACAACCCTCTGGGTGAAGAAGTTCCTTCTCAATTCAGTCCTAAATCTGCTCCCTCTAATCTTGAGGCTATGCCCTCTTGTCCTAGCTTCACCTGCCAGTGGAAACATCCTCTCTACTTCTATCTTATCTATTCCCTTCATAATTTTATATGTTTCTATAAGATCCTCCCTCAATCTTCTGAATTCCAATGAATATAATCCCAATCTACTCAGTCTCTCCTCATAAGCCATCCCCCTCCACTCTGGAATCAACCTAGTGAACCTCCTCTGCACCCCCTCCAGTGCCAGTACATCCTTTCTCAAGTAAGGAGACCAAAACTGCACACAGTACTCCAGGTGTGGCCTCACCAGCACCTTGTACAGCTGCAACATAACCTCTCTGCTTTTTATTTCAATCCCTTTAGCAATGAAGGACAAAATTCCATTTGCCTTCCT
>NC_063335.1:79669994-79700174 GCF_021869965.1 Rhincodon typus | reverse complement strand
GGGGGGGGACCGAATAGGACCGGAACAAGGAATGTTCCATGTACCCCATGAAGAGACAGGCATAACTAGGGCCCATGCGGGTGGGCCCTAATTCTGTGGCTGGAGGGATATGTTCAAGAACGAAGGGTTGCACTTGAACACAGTTGGGAGAAATATTCTGGTGAGCAAATTCACTTGAGCTGTCGGGGAGGATTAAAACTAACCGGACAAGGGCTTCGGTACCAAACTGTCATGCTAAACAATATAAAGAAGATTCACAAAAACTGGGAGAGATGGAGTTAGAAACAGTACTGATTTGGGTGGCGCCTTGGAAGATACATGGCAGGTGTTAGAGGGTAGTAGCCTTCAAAAGAACATTGGATAAATACTCAAAGGGAAATAAAATGCAAAGAAACAGAAAAAGCAGGAAAATTGAAGCTTCAAAAAAAACTTAGAAACTGGACAGTATGTCCATGATATAAACTCTGAAATTTGTACGAGGCACAGGATCACAATTTGCATACTTGAGCATCTTCTGTCCATTTCAGGCAATTGCATTCATATTTATAAGCCCACCTTAACATTGCATAAAAATAAAATCAAGGAACTAAAATCCGGAAATCTGAAAAAAAAAGTGCTGGAGAAGCTCAGCAGGTCTTGCAGCATCCGTAGAAAGAAGAACACAACATTTTGAGTCCGAGTTAGTAGGAACTGCAGATGCTGGAAAATCTGAGATAACAAGGTGTACAGCTGGATGAACACAGCAGGTCAAGCAGCATCAGAGGAGCAGAAAGGCTGACGTTTCAGCCTAGACCTTTCATCAGAAATGAATTGGAAAACTTCATCAATTTTGTCTCAATTTCCACCCTGCCCTCACTTTCACCTGGCCTATCTCGGACTCCTCTCTTCCCTTCCTCGACACTTCTGCTTCCATTTCTAGGGATAGACTGGCTACTAATATCCACCAGAATCTAGCAGGAGGGTTTGACAATAATAATCAGACATTTCTGATGAAGGGTCTAGGCCTGAAACATCAACCTTCCTGCTCCTATGATGCTGCTTGGCATGCTGTGTTCATCCAGCTCTACACCTTGTTATCTGACATTGAGTCCAGTGACTCTTCGTCAGAACTGAAAATAGCTGGGAAAGAATTACATTTATGCTGATGATGAGTGGGGTAAGGGATGGGTGAACTGGAGGGCGGAGGGGAGGAAGAGTGTGATTGCAGTACATGGACTCAAAGTGTTTACACTGTTTTCTTTCTACAGATGCTGCCAGACCTGCTGAGCTTCTCCAGCACTTTTTTTGATGTAATATTAACCAAACAAACAGGGTTGAGCTTTGAAGGAGCAGCTGACACTCCTCCGCTTCAGAGTACTCAAATCATTGGCTACTTATTTCTCACATGTAAAATTCCAGGCTGTCAGTTCGTTTTCTCACCTACTTTTGCAATGCCAGCTCTGATGGATTAATCTAAAACTGATGTCCCATTGTCCTAAATCTTTCCCAGCTTCATTTTCAAAGAGTGTATTGTCTCGATCTCAGCTATTCCCCATACAGAAGCACGCTGTTTACTATAGACTTCTGTACCAATAAATGTATAACTTTCTGATAGTGTTACATTTATGAGCACTTGTCAATGACTCCGCAACCACAGTTATTGGTCTTTCCCTCATCATTTTCAAAATTCTTCAGAATATTAATATCTATTTGAACTGTTCTACACTGGTCAAAATCAGTCATCTCCATTTTCTCCAAATAAAAGGTTTCCCATCCTTGATATCAGCCCCTTCAATCTAATGATGGAAGAAAGACTGCAGAAGCTGGATTTAAGCAGACATGGCCAAGAGAATATTTGAAAAGGGTGATAAGAATCATGAAGAGTTTAGATAGAATTCATAAAGATAACCTGTATCTGGATTGCTCCTTGTCCTTTTATATAATGAATCTAAACCATGTGATACTCTTATCATTACTTTTCAGATATTCTCTCATTGGAACATTCCTAATGTGATCTACATCATTCTCTAATATAAGATCCAGCAATACCTCCTTCCCAGTGGCACAAGAGGCACTCATCCAAACAAAAACAAAAACAAAAACAAACATTCTCCTGAGCACACTTGAGAAATCCCACTTCCCCCAACTTTAAAACATTCACTGCTCCATTCAACAAAGTAGCCTATGGACTGGCTGTTCTTTCTGTAAAAGATCTACTTAAAACTTCACAGCAAATATTCCAACTGTGACCTTCTGTTCCTTGATACAGAACCTGATGTGTGTGTAGGGAAAGCAGTAACCACCTTTGGCCAACTCTCAAGACATACAAGAAATAACAAGGACCAAGCTGATGGTCAATGATGTCTACGTTCTCAGCAACATTGTACTGCTGTGAAACATGGATAGCTTACAAGTATTGAAGGACAGAGCTCGATAATTTACATTTTTGCTGCCTACTGCACATATGGGTGTATTCAGTAAAAAAACACACCAATATATGAGACCTCTTAAAGACAGATCTCTCATGTTCATAGCGGTTGTGGGCTGGTATATAACACCATGATGCCTAGTGGCTATGTGGCTTGACAATAGATAACAATGCTGAATACAACAGCCTACAATGGCAATTTATGCTTCATGTTTAGCACTTGTGGCAAAACCTGCTTCTCAAGGATTGACTCTTCAACCATCAGTAACAGTGTGCTATATGAAGACAATCCATCTGAAATAGGCTTATTTTCTGCTTGTTCATAGTCTTCAGTAATGTAAGGATGCCTGTGACGTTTTCATTACTGGAGTTATTCAATTATGTGCATATTTGCATAGGCAATGTAAATCAGTGGGCTTGATTGGTAGTAAACATTTGATCTAGTCTCTACATTTTAGCAAGACGCAGGATAGAGCAAAAGATAGTGCAAATGATGTTTCAGGTAATTAAGACATAAGAGATGTTGCACTTTGGTAAAACAAACAAGGCCAGGACTTATACAATTAATGATAGGGCCTTGGGTAGTATTGTAGAACAGAGACACCCAAGGGTTCAGGCACATAATTGTTTGAAATTTATGTCGCACGTAGACAGGGTGGCTAATAAGGCATTTAGAATGCTTGCCTTCATTGCTCAGGCCCCGAGTATAGGAGTTGGGACATCATGTTGATATTGTTCAGGACATTGATGAGGCCTCTTCTGGAGTACTGTGTCCAGTTCTCGTCACCCTGTTACAGAAAATGTATTATTAAAATGGAGAGGGTTCAGCAAAAAAGTTTGCCAGGATGTTGCCAGGAATGGAGGGTTTGAGTTATAAAAATATGCTGGGACTTTGTTCACTGGAACGTAGGAGGTTGAGGGGTGACGTTATAGAGACTTACAGAATTGAGGGACATAGATAAGGTGAATATGAAGGTCTTTGCCCTAACATGGGGGAGTTCAAAACCTGGGGGACATATTTTTAAGGTGAGAAGAGAAAGACTTAAAGAGGATATGAGGGGCAACTTTTTTGTTTTAAATACAGAGTGGTTTGTGTGTGGAATGAATTGCCAGAGGAAGTGGTGGATGCAGGTACACTTAAAACGTTTAAACAACATTTGGATAAGTATATGAATAGGAAAGGTTTGGAGGGATATTTGCCAATTGCAAGCAGATGGGACTAGTTTAGTTTGAGACCATGGTCAGTATGGACTATTTGGACAGAAGGGTCTGTTTCCAAGCTGTATGACTCTGAGATACAAGAGCACATAGTGGTGATAGGTTTGCAGGGAGGTGGTGGGTGGGGGGAATGTGTTATGGGTCACTAGTGTTGGTGCGGTGGATTTAAGAACATTAGAAATAGGGATTAGGGAAGCAAAGTAAAGATAAATGTTTCCACAAGAACTGAGAGTGAGAAGTTCAGGGTGTTATTGGCAAAGTGCAGTGCTTCGATAAAATGGTATATTTACATGTAAAAAGTTCGTAAATGCCTTCAGTAATTAATAAAATGATTTGCTTCACTTAAAGAAACTTCCAAACCATTTTGTCTGATAATGCGACCCACTGAAGGGTCCTCTGTGACCTGCCAAGCTGTTGTTCAAAACAAGTAAATGTAACGTGAAGATCTTGTAAGTAGCTCCTCCTCTAATTGGTAGTCACTTCTCTCCTGCCTGTGCTACCAATAGGCTCAACCAATTAGCAGGAACTGCAAGAAGGAAAATGCCTGCGATTGAGGAGCAGTGCAATGATAATGGTTTCACTTAGCCCAAAGCATGGAGTTGCATGAAGTGAGCCTCCCTTTCCCTTCGAGGCTCTCTCTCTCTCTCGCCCATCCCACCTTTCAGCTTCCATCATCCTTCCCTGCCCTTGCAACCTTCTCTCCCCCACACCTGGTACACTGCTTTTGGCCCCCTTGTGGTCTCCACCCACCATCCCCTGCACCCCACTTCTCTCACCCAATCCCCTAACAACGTCCTTAGTTTCCCTTCGTTCTCTTCTAGCCTCCCCTGTAAACGCCTGCTCTCCTCCTTCCCTGAAACCCAGCAAAAACCTGCTTTGATGAAAGGAGGGCTCTCCTCTCTGTCTCTCTCTACTGCCATCCCCAACCATTTTCAAAAGTGTGATATAACGCAATAAATTAGGTCAGTTAAGCCCTACATTATTACATGAACATTGGGCCAATTTTGCAGAAATTAGTGATAGCAAATATATTCAGTGGCCTCTTTTGGCAAGCCTTGGAAGAGTTCTACTTATTTCATTCATTGCATGAAATCTGAATTAATTGGAAGTGTGCTAATTTATGTAAATATAAAATCCCAATGACCAGCCAGTTTAAAACATTCATATTCATTAAATGCACAGTCAAAGTACAAAGTAGATATATTACCATCGAGTCTCAGTAGGTTTATTTGAGTAGCGAGCTATTCAATAGAACATGTTTGCTCATCTCAGTTAGGATGCCTGGAGAATCACTACATTTGGCTTAAAACTTGAGTAACAAACAAAATATTAGGCAGGTTTCCCACTTCTTATCATCTATCTTACTTTCCAGCCACTCAGGTTGGAAGTTGAAGGGAGATCATAAACAGGCTCTACTCTGATTGCTAATTTTATCACCTAATAGCCTGGTGACAGTCACTATCAAAGAATGCAGATCTACATAGAGGGTGTCTAATAACCCTGAAACACCAACGATTCAATCCCTTCAAGATGAGGAATCGAGTGTGACAACTACACATTCAGTTCACTTTGTAGCTAATTAATGTAGTCAGTTACAGAATTTTAGTTTTATTAAAATGCAGATTTGTGTCATGTTTAAGAGTACTGATTCACTATACAAATTTACTCCCAATCAGCACATGCCCCAAAATCAAAAATCAAAATCCCAGGCAAAAGACAAAAGCGCTCAGCAGGTTTGGCAGGAACTGTGAAGGGAGAAACATTTAATGTTGACATCATTTGGAATTGGAAAACGTCAGATGTAGGTTTAAGGCAATTGCATACAGATAAAAGAACAAAAGGCATGATTATGCAAGGCACAGTTAGGTCAACTCTCCCGCTCCAGGCAATGTGCTCATTTGTCTAAGGATTGCTGATCACGATGTATGTTTAATATCACTTTAGGGGAAGGTGAGGAGGCAAGCCCCAAGGACCACCTCAGTTGGGTCAGCAAATGAATCTACGTTGCTAGCATCATTTTGCACCAAATCGAGCCATCTAGCTAAATGGACTAACTGACAACATCATGGGATGTGTCTAAAGGAGATGTAAATATACAAAAAAAAAGACAGAAGGACAAAACAAAAATGGTGCCAGAGATTATGATGCGAGATTGTTGAACTAAAGAGAGTCTGGAAAGTCACAAATTGCCTAATCAAGGAATGAGATGCTGCTCCTTGAAGTGACCAATGATGCATCGAGATATAGAGTAGAGGGGAGAATTAAAAAGGATAGGCAACTGGAAGCTCAGATTAATGCTTGTTGACCAATGGGAGCACTCCACTGGTGATCACCCTATTTCTTTTCCGTCTCACTTCTGCAGATGAGATGAGAAGGTAAATTAGTAAACAAGGTACAAGTAATTGAAAGAAGAAATAGAAGTAAATTGCTCTCTTACATGAAAAGAATGCCTGGGGCCTTGGTCAGTGAACAGATGGGAGGTAAAATGGTAGATGGCTTGCATTTGGGTGGGATAAAAGTGCCATGGAAAGGAGTGAGGGTGTCACAATTATTGAGTGAAACAGAGTGCAGAGGAAACAGCCTCTTCAGAATGATGAGTAGAAGATGTCTTGAAGAGCATAGAAGATCAGGCAGGGAAAGGGAATGAAAGTAAAAGTGGAAGATGTAGCATGGACACAGCAGAGGATCTTCTCAATCAGGATACAAGCAAATAGAATGGAGTAGTTACAGGAAGTGATGTGTGAGAAAGTACAAAGTACAGTCAGAGTAGCAGTGTGAAGCAGTGTACTTATGGTGAATATTGGTCAATATGGAGACAGAGAAATCAAAGGAAGGAAGAACGAACCAAAAGGCGGACAATGGAAAGGTATGACAAGGATGAAAATTGGAAACAAAGTTAATGAAATTTTCAAATTTAGCGTGCAAGCAGGAATCTGTACCAGAAAAAGTCGTGAGGGAGACTATCAGAGCAACACTAAAGCAAAAGAATGTTCCATCTATCTCACGAAATGGCGAGCATAGCTAGGGATCATATGCATTTGATAATAATCATTTTTATCTAGAGGAACAGAGTGGTATCAAAAGGAGAAATTGTTTAATGTGAGAACAAATTTAACCAAGTGGAGGAAAGTGGCTGTGATTGAAAACTAGTTGGGTATCCATTCAAGCAAGTTGTGAAGAGCCTACAGACTGTCCTGTTGGGGAATCGTGGTGTAAAATAATCTGTCATCCACAGTGAAAAGGAAATGGTTGGGGTCCAGAAATTGTTAAAGTGGTAGGCAGCATTATCAGGGTTTGAAATGTAGGTGGAAAGGTCCTAAACATGGCAAACAATAAAGTCAAGTCGGAGAAAAAAAACCATCTCCTTGGAGCATGAAGAGGGTGAAATGATCAGTCTATTAAGATAATTCTATTTATGGATCTTGGGAGAGGTAGAAATGAGAAGTTTGTGGTTGGGGGACTATGAAGTGGGGAGCTATGAGGAGAAGATCTTCAAAGGAGGTAGGGTCAAAACAATATTGAAGAATCATAGTTTGATGCTTGGTTGTGAGGCCCTGATCTAGGAGCAGATGAGTTGGCATGCAGCTTCCACTGGTTGTTTCACCAAATACAACACACCAGGCTTGATGGCAACAATTGCATTTGATTTCTGTCTGCTGTGTTGTCTGCTACTGTTCCTCCACCTGTGCCCAACCATTCTTCTGATTGTCAAGGACTAGCTATTCTTCCATGCGTCCAGCTTAATATATTTTCATTGATTTCCTTTTTTTTTTGCAATTCATTCAGATACAAATAATGCAGCTATCAAGATTAACCATGAAAACACTTAGTTTATTCAATTTTTTAAAAAATTAATATTTGATTCCTTTATATCCCTTTTATCATTGCTGTACTGTGGCCTGCTCTTCATCATATTCTGAGTGGGGTCTGACACAGCCTCAGCAGTATGACTGTTGTATTCTAACCCTCTTGAAACAAATGCTAATATTGCATTTGCCTTCCTAACTGCCAACTGGACTAGCATATTAGCCTAGAGATCCTGAACTAGGACTCCCAAGTCCCTTTGTGCTTCAGAATTCCAAAGCTTCTCCCCCATTTAGAAGACAGCCTGTACCTCTATTCGTCTTACTAAAGTATATAATCTCTCACTTTCCCACATTGTATTGCATTTGCCACTTCTAGCCTGTTCAATTTTTTCAGCAGCCTCTCTGCTTCCTCACTACCTGTTCCTCCATTTATCTTTATGTTATCTGCAAACTTAGCAACAATGCCCTCAGTTCCTTCCTTCAAGTTTTAATGTATAACGTGAATAGTTGAGGACCCACACAGACCCCTGTAGAACTCCACTAATTACTGGTTGCCATCTTGAAAAAGACCCCTCTATCCCTATGTTTTGTCTACTGCCAGTTAGCCAATCCTCTATCTATGCCAGTACCTTGCCCCTAACACCATGGGTTCTTATCTTATTCAGCAGCTGCCTGCATGGCATCTTGTCAAATACCTTCTGGAAGTCCAAACAAGGCGTGACCTCCCGTTGATGAAACCTTTCAGACACAGCCCTATTTTTCCACGCACTTCCAAGTCTAAAATTTCAACTAATACGGAGGTCAGGCTAACTGGCCTACAGGTTCCGGTCTTCTGCCTTCCTTCTTAAACAGGCGTGTTACCTTAGCCATTTCCAGTCCTCTTGGACCCTCCCCGACTCCAGTGATTCCTGAAAGATCATCAATGCCTCAACAAGCTCCTCGGCCATCTCCTCCAGGAGGTCTGGGTAGTCCTTCTGGTCCGGGTTATTACTGCACCTTCTAGACCTTGCAGTTACCCCAGCATTTTCTCCTTGGTGATGGCCACCACACTCAACTCTGCCCCCCGACTCTCGAAGTTCTGGTATGCTGGTGTCTTCCACTCTGAAAACCGATGCAGCGTGCCTATTCATTTCCTCTACCATTTCTTTGTTCCCCGTTGCTACTTCCCCAGCCTCATTTCTTGTGGTCCAATGTCCACTCTTGCCTCTTTCCTATCTTTGAGATATCTAAAAAACAAATGCTGGCAATCTTCTTTTATATTACTCACTAGCTTACTCTCAGATTTCATTTTCTCCCCCCGCTTATAACGTTTTTTTAAAAAAAAAAAAGCAATCCTCTGCGAGTTTTTAAAGACTTCTCGATCCTCTGGCTTCCCACTAATTTTCATCACATTGTAGGAGTCAGTCAAAATGAATGTCATAAAACAGAGCTAGAAAGCAACAATATTTCAAGTTTATGGGTAAATTGAATCAGCCATGCACCAAAAACTCCAGATGTTCAAAAGTGATATTTCTTAAGTTACAAAGACAGAAAATACACAGCTACAAGTTCCGTATGAAACCACCTTATAATTGGTCTATTGGCACTAATGTGCTTTCTCTGTTATAAGCCTACAATGGTTAAGAGTAGCACTGTTACTGTTGAACAGAAATGTAGAAATCACTATTGTATGCAATCTATTTAAATTATTCAATTTAGCTAGCTGAGAGAATGCTCCTTCTGGTGCTATAAGTCTCAATTTCTGACAGAATGTTGTCATCATTTGTCTCACCACAATTAAGTTGTTATTTATTTTGAAATATTTATTGCAGCATATTGGTATAGTCATGGAATTATCTGAATGCAAAAGTACTGTGCTAGAAACTTAAGCTGTCAAGCTGAATTCCCAGTTGGGGTGATTTCCTTTGCCCTGCTCTCAAATATCCATGGCGCATTATTTTACATCATATCAGGATTGAGCAACTGGGCAGATGCAAAACAAAGCATTCAAAGAGCTGGAGGTGACCAACCACATATGGTTCAGCTGTTTCAAGTTAAACATGGGAGATGATGGTTTAATAGTAATGTCACATCACTAAAAAAATCCAGAAGCCCACTCTGAAGTCATTGGTTCAAATCCCACTTTGGCAAATGGTGTAATTTACATTCAAACAACAAAATCCAGAACTGAAAAGCTAGTCTTAACAATGGTGACTATGACAGCTGTGATTAATTCTTGAAAAAATCTCAGCCATCCTTACATCTTCCCTACATGTGACTCCAGATTCACAACTGGAAACAAGACCTCCGGGCTCAGCGGACACTACTACTGCACCAGGACGCAAAATGTTCACCATCAGTGGTTCAGCAGCAGGAGTACTGATCTGCTGGTTGGGTCCTAAAGAACATAGTTCCTAGATGGAGTCTGTGGCAGTTGTGAAGGAACTAACAAGTGGGAAAAACATATTTGATATCATCCTTGTAAATTTGCTGGCATAACGATATGGATGTTGGGTGAGGAATGGCTCAGCTTCAATGGGCTACGCTTGAAGAGGCCCTGATAGTCTGTGTCAAAACTCAGATAACTAATGTTAACTTGGCCTAGGTACTAGAGGGCACCAGCACTAAAACTCCCTCCTCCGGCTCCTAGTGCTTTGCAGAAGAAAAATTTGACACCAAGTCACATAAGGCAATATTACAGCAGATGATGAAAGGCTTTGTCTAAGAGCAAGGTTTCAAGGTACATTGTAAAAGGAAAAATCACGAAGAGTTGTAAATGTTTAGCAAGGGAATACAACAGCTGGGGTTTAGGCAGCCAAACAGCAATTACAGAAGGAGAGGGAAGAGGTCTTAGAGGGAAATAAATGATGCAAACTTAAAAATCAAGGCAAGCATTATTTGACCAGGAGCAAGTGATGGCCAGTGAGCACAGCGGTGATGCGTGAACCAGATTTAGTGCAGGCTAGGAGATAGATAGCAGAGTGTCAAGATGACTTCAAGTCTATAGAGTTGAATGTAGGAGAACAGCCAAGAGTGTGCCTAAAAGTCACGTTCAGAGGGAACCAAGGCATAAAGAAACATTTCAGCAGCAGATGAGCAGCGATAGGAATGAAGTTGGATGGTGTTACACAGGTTGAAATAGGTGGTCTTAGTGATGGCCTGGATATGTTGTTGAAGCTTACCGTGGGTTCAAATCTGGCAACAAAGTTGCAAACAGTTTCATTTAGTCTTGTCGCCAGACTGAAGGAATCAAGTCAGTCTTTAAAGAACAGATTTGAGTAGAGAGTGAAGAAGATTAATTCAGTCTTAAATTGGAAAGACGCCAGTACTAGATATCACGTAAGCAGCCTCAAAATTTAGCAGTGTTGGAGGAAGAGAGGTTGAGGTAGAGTTGGATGTCATCAGCATAATTTTGAAAACTAGGGTGCTGCCTCAGAATGACATCTACAAGGGCAGCATGTAGCTTATAAAGAGCAAGGGGTTAAGGGGGATCCACAGGTAACAGCACGGGAGTTAAGTCAAGACACTAGAATGGATACTCTGACTATAAACAAACAAGCAAAAAAGAAAAAAAAAAGACAGACAAGAAATGGAACCAGGGAGGGCAATCCCATCCAGCTAGACAACAGAGAGGACAGGCATTGTAGGAAAAAATGTTAAGTATGTTAAAGACTGCAGATAGAAAAAGCAGGATGATCTAATGGAATACTTTAAAAACACAAGCAGGACAACATTGGATAGCCAAAATTATTGGTTTTAAAACTGAGTGAGGAACAGGCGTGCTAATAAAACTGCTATAAGATGTTTTCTAAACAACTAATTTTGAAACAGGTGGGGCTTGATGCTAGGCGTCCCGGCTCAGAGGTAGATACATTACTACCGCACCACTAGAATTCACCTAAAATGAAATAAGTCATAAAGTAACTGTTTAGCAAAACCATATAGTTAGCTTGAAGTGGCGAGCGGAGTTCTACTTACCACTTAAGTCAGTAATACGATTGTATGATAAATTCAATCTCGTTAAATTGATAAGTCCATTAAGTCCTAAAGAGAAAATAGTATTTTTCAAAGTTATTGTTAACAGCTTTTATGTAGAAACATATCTTGATAAATGTATCCATATAAATTACACATTCACATTTTAATATTCTCGTATACTGGCAATTTATAAATTGGAAATTCTAGTTACAAAATAGTTGTTTGATTTTACTGCTCTGAAACCAGTAGCTAAGTATTATCGGAGCAACACATGTACAGTCATAATTAGTGGCGAAACATAGATTGTCAATTTTCAAGTCCATCATCCGATTTTAATACCCCAGGAACATCATGGACTAACATGGTTCTAAAACAAAACACAGCAATATGGCTACTGTGATCACCTCACTACGGATTAAGACACAGTCAGAAAGCCAATTTGGAATAAAAGAAAGATTGTTTCCTGACACTCCCAAAAATCAACATTGTGCATGTGGTAGGTTCTGTGGATGTACATTTTCACCAGCAAAAAAATGGCAGCATCTAAGTAAGCACAATAAATGTGAGCGAAAGGGATGGAATGACCTCAGGCAAGGATACTGTGCAATCACATTTTGCACACGTTAACTGAAAGTGTGTTTTGGGGTGTCATCAGACAATTCTTCAAATCAAATTGTCTGAAATGAAATTATAATTTTTCCCAAAGATATGGAAATTAGTCAACCGAGTCAAGCGTCATGAAACTTGCATCGGTTTAAATTGCCACTTGTGTGAGAAGTTGCACATATTGAACACTAAAGGGTTGCCTGCAAATGTCAAGTTTGCAAAGACAATGAAGTCAGACTAGGGAGTACACAAATAAACAAATGTTTCCATAGCTTGTTGGCAAAGAAGCAGAGTGAAAGAAAGAAAATGGATTTGTAAAGGATTGGAAGACATTCTCTCCGTCACCTCAAGATCTTGAAAGGCGGCATCACTGATTTAAAAAACATTGGGAAAACATTCATTCACCAAGAATTCATTATTGCTCAGGATACAAGATGTTGGCTAAACAGCCATGGTCTCAGGTTCAAATACGAGAACTCAAAGAACTTTTAAAACTGCATATATTTTATTTTCTTACTGTACTAGGTACTGTCACTGCTTAAACTTTATACCCGTGTTCTGGTGTGTGTTTGATGTCACATTTTGTGCCATTTTTACTCAGGGCCAGCAAGCAATAAAATTACTCTTCCACTCAAAAAAACTTTGTAAGTGGCTCCTTAATTTTGACTACTATGTTTTAATTGAAGTTGTGTGCAAAAAAGAGATTTAAAAATATTTGTTGTAAGTGACTGAGAGGGAGTTAAAAGGAGAGAAGCTGATTCTCCTTTTTGTAACAAGACACTTATACATCCAGAACAGGTGACTGCACATGATTACAGTGAATAATGAAGAAGAAAATGGAATCAGAGAGACATTCCTTTACACAGTGTTAAGAGTTTTATAGTACAGATGGTCCCTTGGCATGGTATGTCTGCGCTGGCTGTCTGAATAAGTTATCTTGTGGGAAAAATCTAACACCATTTAAAACATCACAAGCTTTTCTAACCCGAAACCTTGTCAGGTTCATACACAATTCTCTCAGTTCTAGCAAAAACTCAGTTTCTCAAGTATCTATTCCTACTTTCAACCTCTCAATTCTTGCAATATTTTAGTTAAATCCTATTGCACCTTTCCCATTAATAAATGTTCGTTCCACAAGAGAGTGGCCAAAACTGTATTCAATAGTTAACGGTAACATAAAACAAGGTCTGAAGTAAAGAAAACAAAGCAGAATCAGCACATCTCAACAATATGATAACGTCAATGTTTTACATTAGTTTCAGTGAAATGTCATTTACAAACCTTCTACTTTGGTTATAAAGTTACAAGATAGATTTAGTGTGTGTAAGGCCACCAATCTGTCCAATCCTTCAATACGCGTAATCCGATTGGAGGAGATATCAAGGTGTTGCAACTGCTGCAATTGGCCAAGGGCTTCAATTCTGGTGATTTGATTACAGTGAAGATTGAGCGTGCGAATCTTTGGGCTTAAAGGTACCTCTAGCAAGCTATTAAAAATTAAAACAAAATTAATTTGCATAAATTCTGGATTCCTGTGTTTTATAACAATATTGGAAAGACTGAACAAAAAAAGGAAGCAGAGAAAACAAGTTAATATGTTAAGTTCAGACTAGTCATCAGAATTTATTTCAAATATATACTAATAAATTAAGATTTATGAATTAGACCACAGTAAATCAGAATTTCAGGTGAACTGAATTTGTGAAGTGAGGATATGATCCTTTGACAGTGATCTACTATTACTTCTTGAATACATGTATTTGACAAATTAAATTAAATAAAATTAAATGAGCAAACAGTCTTTTTGTATTCGGACTGTCTTCACAACAGATCATATAAAAAAAATTTCGGAAATAAAAAGATTTGTACTTTTAAAAGGATTATTTTCCTAATTTAAAACTTTCCACCCACCTTTATAAGGGCACACAGCAGTTTTACCAAAAAGCCAAGTATTCTTCTTATTCACATAACCCAAACATGGAACTGGAAAAAAATCCTGTTCACTCTACAAAACCATATGTTGTTCGATCTTTAGATATTAGTCAACTATATCAAGAATTTTGAAACAAGTAGAGAAACACCATTAGATTGTAAAATTAACACCGAGGTTCACAAAATATCTTCTGTTTTACTTGGAAAATTTGTACCAATTTTGAAAATAATTTTTTGGGTGATTATTGGCTTTTTTAAAAAAAAAATTAAAAATCAGCAGGCGGTCTTATCCTTGTACTCAATGTTTATTTTAAATCCAAAAGCAAAGTATGTATTTCTACAAGCTCCAAGTTCCTTTTATATAGAATTTTTTGAGGAGGTAACAAAGAAATTAGACAAAGGAGAGCCAGTGGATGTGATGTACTTGGATTTCTAACTTCCTGCGCCACACAGGAGGCTGCTAAACAAAATAAAAGCCCATGGTGTTAGGACAAGGTAGCTGACTGACAGAAGGCAAAGAATAAGGTTAAGGGGGTCTTTTTCAGAATGGCAGCAGTGACTAGTGGAGTTCTCGAAGGGTCAGTGTTGAGACCTCAACTATTCACATTATACATTAACGATCTGGATGAAGGAACAAAGGGTGTTGCTGTTACATTTGCTAATGACAAAGATAGGTGGAGGGACAGACAGTGTTGAGGAAGTGGAGAGGCTGCAGAAAGACTTGAGCCAGGCTAGGAGAGGGGGAAAAGAAGTGGCTGATGGAGTACAATATGGTTAAGTTGAGGTTATACTTTTTGGTAGAAAGAAGAGAAATGTAGACTATTTGCTAAATGGGGAAAAAGCCTTTATAAATCTGGAGTCCTACATTAGGACTCTTATAAGGTTAACATACAGGTTCAGTTGGCGGTTAGGAAGTCAAATGCAATGTCAGTATTCATTTCAAGAGAGGTAGAATACAAGAGCAGAGATGTAATGCTGAGGCTGTACAAGGCTTTGGTCAGATCGCATTTGGAACATTGTGAGCAGCTTCCGTGTCTCAGGAAGGATGTGCTAGCATTGGACAGTTTCCAGAGGAGGTTTACAAGAACAATTGCAGAGATGAAGGGCTTGTCATATGAGGAGCAGTGAGTACTCTCGACCTTTACGCGATGGAGTTTAGAAGATTGAGGGGAGGATGTGATTGAAACTTAGGAGTACTGAGATTTTTGGATAGATTGGGCACAGAGAAGATGTTTTCACTTGTAGGAAATACTAGGTCCCTAGGGCACAGCCTCAGAGTGAAGGGACAACCCTTTAAAACTGAGAGGAGGAGGAGGAATGTCTTGAGCTAGAGGGTGGTTAATGTGTGGAATTCATTGCCACAGAATGCTGTGCAGGCAAAGTCATGGAGCATATTTCAAGATCAAGAGCGTATTTCAAGATTACATTCAAGTTAGCTAGGTTCTTGATTGGTATGGGCATTAAGGGTCATAGGCAGAAGGCAGGAGAATGGAGTTGAGAAACATCTCAGCCATGATTGAATGGCAGATCAGATTCATTGGGCCAAATAGCCTAATACTGCTCTGATATCTTATGGTCTTATAGTCGGCTTCGTACATAAGAGAGTGTATGTGACAAGCATGGAAAGGATTAAAAGCATAGACATTGATGAGTAAATAATGGAATTGCTAGGGGATGTGGAGTAGGGAGGGAAGGGAACTGGGGAAAGAGAGACAATTGAAAACCCAGCCTAAGAATTTTTCTTCAGTATCACTTTTAAGAAAAAGCTTATTTTTGACTTGAGGCAATCAGGACAATTTTCAAGAAATACCAGGTAAAAGGGAAGTCATTAAAATGCTAATTTTCAAGACATATCTTTGATAAGTCAGTAAAATTCAACAGACTTTTCATGTGATTTAGCTGCCCTTCTCCAATAATTAAACAAACTGTTTTAACAACACCACTTGCAGTTTCAGAGCGGAATACCAGAAAATAAGTTAGAATAAAAATTCTATCATAATTGTACCAAAAGGGTAAAACTCAGATCCTGTAATTTGAAAATGGCAGAGTTATTAAAGCCATTTGTCAGCACGTTGGACAGACAGACTTGTCATATGATGAAAACTAAACAAGGACATTTAATAAAGCACATTTTTGTAATGTCAGAAATTAAAGTTCTTGACTAGAAAAAGAACAATACCTTATCTAAAAGCTATCAATAGGCAGAGAATTTGGGTTGGCCTCTATGTGAGGGAGTTGAACCAGGTTCTCGTTAAAGAGATCGGAAATGCACTTCACTGAAATGGAACAAATCTGCCACTGCAGCGAACAAACCACAAGAAATTAGTCTTCTTAAAATCTATTCTTTGTGGACCAAAATAGAATCACAGGCGTCCAATGTTTCAAGACCTCATCTTGAGAAAATAGTTTGATGGAGAACTCTTGAAATTGTAGGACCAAACTACATACCACCTTTAGTAATGGCAAATTTTTCTGAGTGTGTATCTGCATCTGTATGCATGAGTGTAGCTGCAAATATTCTTTTTTGAAACCTATGAGAGAACTTGTCATTTGTGTGTGTTGTAACTGATGAGAACATGTCTCTGGTTGACCAAGAAATTGGAAACAGGGGTAAGATTCCCATCGTCTCTCACTCCTGCCTGTAACAAGAGCTATTTGTGATCTATTTTGCAGTGGAAGGGTAGAAGTTTCCTGCTGTCATGTATTCTGGTCTTTAGCTAACAAAGGAGATGGCAGAGACAGGTGTTGTAATAGCAGCAAAATAAGGGTAAGAAGCAATCCAAGTTAAAGAACACATTAGTTAGATTCAAGATAATGCAGCACAAATTTGACAAGTCTAATTTTAGAAAACAGTTTGGAAATAGTAGATAATAGTGAAAGTTAGAAGTAGGCATGGGCACGGTTTACACCAGTTTTGAAGGTCAAGTATTTTCTCAGATACTGTTTTCAGTGAAGACAAAAAAAACAGATGATTTCAAGGAAGGCAAGCATTGGGGATCTCTGAAGCCTTGGTGGGAAAAGAAGATCTACATAAGAGTGAAAGTGTCAAAAGGTGTAAAAAGGTAAAGGCTAAGAGAAATACTGAAAGATCAATGAACTGCTTTTCAAGATGTTTAACATAATTAATGACAATTAATGTGAACTTAGATGGGAGCTGTGTAGCCAAAAAAGGCAACATTAATAATAATAATGTTAGACTCACTAAATTTTGATCAAGTTCAAATAGGCCAATGTGTCATCCTAGATGAAGGTTTAGGTAGAGAGAGAATTTTACATGCAGAGGAAATTGGTATGCTCAAGACTGCAGTACAGAAATAAAGGATGTTCAGAGGTTTACGCAGAGATTAATTACTACAATGCTGTACAAGCAAGTTAATTAATTGTTTCAATTTCTAGAGCTGACCTCATTTTTAGAAGTGTACATCCAGATAAGAGTTCTTGTAGCACAGTGATAATGTCCCTGCCTCTGGGCCAGAAGGCCCTAGTTCTCATGACTTGTCTGAACAAGTTGTTTCAAAAATACTTGCATTCCGAATAAATCACTTCTGTTTTCCTACTTCTAACTTTCACTATTATCTACTATTTCCAAACTGTTTTCTAAAATTAGACTTGTCAAATTTGTGCTGCATTATCTTGAATCTAACTAATGTGTTCTTTAACTTGGATTGCTTCTTACCCTTATTTTGCTGCTATTACAACACCTGTCTCTGCCATCTCCTTTGTTAGCTAAAGACCAGAATACATGACAGCAGGAAACTTCTACCCTTCCACTGCAACCTTAAAATTTCAAAATTTGAGACATCAGGGAACACAATAATACCACTTGATTAAAAAAAGCAAATATACAGAGTCAACTTAATCACAGTAATCATTTATTCATCTAGCAAGTGGGTATATTACATTTAGTAGAATGGTATGCTGTAGCAATAGTGCCCCTACCTCTGGGCCAGGAGGTCTGGATTCAATGCTGTGTCCCACTGTGACATCACATCTGTGAACAGGTTAATTAAAAATACCTAAAACAACTAGTGCTCTTCATGCAAGAAGATTTCAACTTTTTTTTTTTTTTTATAAAATCTCTGGCACCTCATAACACATCAATGTCACTGTCTCAACCTGTCTTTACATTTATTTGCGAGGGAACTGGCAGATGTCTTGCATTGTTTTAAGAAAATTATCTTCAACAAAGCTGATTTTCATTGTTAAGACATCTAATTAATTAGCTGTTCAACATCCTGGAAAGCAATTCATTCACATCATTGTGAATGAGCACCAGCTTGAAAAACTTAATTAAGGTAAATGATTTCAATAAATGGTAGAATATTTTAAAAGCAATGGTGTCAGCAGCAGTGATTAACTGTTGAAATAAAGCAATTCTAGTAATAATTGCCTAATTGCTGTCAATTTATTATTCATTTTAAGAATGACACATTTATTAGTACATTAGACATAAAACGAGCAGACCAACTGTTTGCCAAACTTGGAAGTGCTAACTAAGAACAGGGAAAATGAATGAACCTGACTTCAGTCCATGCCCACTGCAACATGATGAATGTCATTAACAAACAACTTCAATGTCAAACCAAAGAATCTATCGTAGATATACTTTTCTTTCAGCTAAACTTAAAGGAACTATTTCCCAGAAGAAATTAAAGTTAAAACTGTTCAAATATGAATTAAAAAGGCACTACTGGACTAAGGTCAAGAAACTAGAAAAATTAAACATCCAATTCCTCTTCCAACTCTAGACATAAATCAATTAACAAATCAGAAAAGTTTAATGCACCCAAAATTTTCAGGAAGTGTCTCAAACTGGGAAAAATATCTTGGCCTAAATATTCTGATGGCCAGATAGTCATTGCAGCAGCACAGGCTGAAGTTGAGTGTCAGGACCTTGCTGAAGCCCAGACACAGCAAACTCTATGGCAATTGCCTGGGAAATTGAATTTTGCAATGGGCAAATCACTTGCACCTGGAACCCTTCAAAAGAATCCATTAAAGTTGGAGAATTTGGAGGATTTTGCTTCAGTTAATCTAATTACCCCCAGGAAATGTTAGAGGATTAAATCCCAGTCTAACTCCTGGCTAACTATTTATTTGATATCTGCCAGTTCTTTTGTGCTGCTGGATATTTAAATCCCAGAATACAACACAAACACTGCTGTAAAAGAGGGCCTTGTTTGGCTTCCTCTGACTATTGGGCATTACAAGTAAACTGTTTATATTCAGTTATGTTCTGCATTTCTGAAGCGGCCAAGATGAGAACTGCTGGCTGGAAATGCAGAGCTCAAGCCTAATGGAAGAAGCTAGGAGCAGAATGGTAATCTAACTGTGATTACCACTCCTGAGTATTTATTCTTTAAAACAGTGGCGAGTGGATTGGACACAAAATCACTTCAAAAGAAAACTTTCTAATAGGAAAAAACAACAGGTTATTTTTGTGTGGGCCAAACTTCCAAACAACATTCGTCAAATGTTAGCTTAGATTAGCAAGAAGTGCTGCCTCCAAGTTAGAAGATAATAGATTCAAACCTCAATTCGTCAGCTGGAACATAGGGCCCAAGCTAACGCTCTCGTATCGTTCCTTATCAAAATGTTATCTTATGAATGAAAAATTAGACAGGACCTATCTGTTTAGCTTGATGTCAAAGATCTCATGGCTTTATTCAAAGTTGACCTGGAAAGTTCTCACTGAATCTTAGCCAACATCTATATCTTAAATAAAAGACCTCAATACTGATTATCAGGCTATTTATCTTAAAGTGAACAAACTGGCAGCCTTGTTTACAAAGTAGCAATTCAGAAAGCAATTTTTGGCTGTGAAGTGTTTTGGATATTCTGAGGATATGAAAGGTGCAATAAAAATGCAAGCTCTTTGTTAGATTTAAACTATTCAACTGCTTATAAAACGAAGCTTGGCCATGCAGTTGCTGTTTAGTCTTCACAATTGGTAAATATTAAAACAGTAGCAGAAGAATCCAGAGGCAAATTAACACTGACAGGTTGGAATGTAGATATTTCTATAGATTAGTCCTATATGGCAGGAGGCGTTTCCTCACAACCCATATAACAACGGATGAAAGGACGGTACTCATACCCAAATGGACACAAGAGGTTTGCAGGATAATTCATGAAACTGTCAAGCATGGATTTTGGACCATACAGCAACTGACACAGAAGCTAAATTGGTACCATTAAATAAATAATTCACTCACTACTTTAACCATGAAATAGCATGTAATATATTGACTCATACAGGTTGCATTTTAGTCTTTTTCCTTAGAACTACCATTTACAATTAGCTTAACAGATAATCTATTCCATTTCTGCCAGTGCCACTTTTCAACATTTCTGCAGAAGATATCAGAATGAGCTGGTCCAATCCGCCTTGTCCCACAAAACAGTGTTTCATTACAACTTTCAGTACACAGGAAAGCTGACATTACGATCTCAACAGGTGGGAAAAGTCTAAGGAGAGACACTGCATGCTTTCATTGAGTGATAAAGTACATTTGTATACCAGCATTCAGAGAGCTGCCATCTAAGCCAAGCCTTTTAGAAGACAAGTTGAAACCAATTCACAAAATAAAATGAGCAATTGGACAAATCCAGTTATAAACTTCCAAGTAGCCAGCTTAACATGAGGCTTTGAGCGAAGTTTGAAAGAAGACCTGTTTACTGAGTGTTAACTTGCTTGGGATGAATTGGTAAAATTATAAAAATAAAGCAATAAACTTCATTTCATTCTTCATTTTAAAAAAAAACTTTAAAACAAGACTACAAAACATTTTTAATAAAAGTACATAACTAATGTACGATGAAAGACGATGACACTTCACAATCATTTGTTTTACTTGAGATTGTTGGGTACATGCAATGGTTTCCTTGCTTGACTGGAACAACATTATATGCCAGTAAAAGTCAGATCAATCCTCTTCACTTTAGTGGATTTACATAATGTTTTACTAGGAAAAAAACTAACGTACAGTTTAAGAATGTTTATCTCTTGCTAGATAGTCAAAGTTAGCATAAAATACTTTTTAAAAATCTAAGATCCATGAAGAAAAGTTCTTCAAACATTAGAATATTTAATACAGTAGAAAATACTCATGTACCTGGCAATAGTCTTATCTATCAAACACAGCTCGTGTGATGATTGATCATCATATGCCATTCCACTTCATTATATAGTACAACCGTCAGCTATTGGAAAGCTAAATGAGAAGGGAATAAAATTCAATTTACTTAAATGCTATTGCAGCAGATAAACTGCACAGTCCTTGAATGATAAACATATACTTTAACTTACTACTTCATTTTCTTGGAAATACGGTTCTACTGTAATCATTCAGCTTAAATTACAGAAATAAAGTCACAATGTGTTCAGTTTAATCCTAAACAGGTAATTATTTAGCACATTTTAACAAAATAAAACATTCTCTAATAAAAGCCACCAGACCCTTTGCAGCAAGAGGAGAATTTGGAAGAATAACCAAAAATACAGTCATCAAAAAATACTGTTTAAAAGACAAATTGAGGAAATTTTTTTTTGCTAAATACTTCCATACCATTATTTTGCAAGTCAGTAACCTGCTACTAACCAACTTAATTAACATACTAATACAATGAGCCAGGTTCAAGTCTCAATTAGTCCAGAGGTGTACAATGACATCTCTGAATAGGTGGATTAGAAAATATCTAGTCTTCTTATCCCCTTGATCACTAAGCATGCTTGTCTCCACCTCTGCCAGTGAATCTTTAACTTTTTTCCTTGCTGGTCTCATCTTCCTTAAACTTCCCCTTGTTTAAACCTCTGCATGATTCCTATCCTGCACTAATTTCCAAATGTGTACCAATCCAATCTTTTTAACTCTGTTTCAGAGGTAGTAGGAACTGCAGATGCTGGAGAATCAGATAACAAGGTGTAGAGCTGGATGAACACAGCAGGCCAAGCAGCATCAGAGGAGTAGGAAGGCTGACGTTTCGGGCCTAGACCTTGGTTTTCTGACACACTGTGTCATTGCTTTTCCTATTCTGCCATTAAAGTCAACACTTTTTCTTTTATCATCCCATTGAATAAAAACTCATTTCTTACCATTTTTCTTTTTGATCAACCATTTCTCTGTTGTGTTAATTTTCCCATTGTACGTAATGAAAGCCATCAAGCTGTTTTTCATGCTAAAGTTTCTTGATGAATGGAAATTTTTTTGTGATTTTTAAACTAGTGTTAATATCAAATGACTCTCATTTAAGTGTCTCTTAAATGAGTTTTTCTAATTTGAAACATTTTGGCAAGTATTTGTAATTATAAAGTAATATTGTTATTTAGTAATGCTATTTTTAAAATCACAAAACTAATCAAAAAGAGCCCCTGGGAATGCAGTCGGTTGTAATTGAAGCAAGCAACAATTGTAGGACCGAAACACTTGCATTACTTAAAAACATTAGATGCTGCCTGGCCTGCTGTGTTCCTCCAGCTGCACATGGTGTTGCATCTGCAGTTCTTTCTATCTTGGAGTGATTCAGATTAATACTGTGATTGGGGACAGGGAGCAAATTAAGCAATACAGGAACAGAGTTTGTAGAGGAGGCTGCAGATAATGGTTTTAACTTTCCCCACTTTCAAAAGAGAAGGAAGCGGAGATTCATTTAACACTGGAACAGAGAAAGTCAACAGATGAAGGATTGGTGATTATCTGTGTAATGTGGAAGCTGGATAGTATCTACAGTTGATGTTGCTGTGGTCAAAGCTCAGCATGAAAGTAAGGCTGAGAAGATTGGAAAACAAGGATCACTGGCAACTCCAGAGGTGAAGGTTAAAACTTCCCAACTACACAATATTTTTCCTCTATTGACTTCCAAATATTTAACAGCTTATTTAATTTGTTATTATGTTACTTTTTAAACTTTCAGGGTTAAGAGAAATCACTTGGTGTTGTTGATTGTGCTGTAACTGATCAGAGGTGGAGATGCTGATTTCTGCCTGACTGAACTGCTGGGGATTAACTGAGTCTTCCAGTCATGGAAAGCAACAAGTGTATGTTGAAGCATTAGATACAAAAAAAGAGACCCAGATGTACATGGTTAAGTACTGGATGAGAAAAGACTGGTGAAAAAAAAAAAGTAGATTGAAACAATTGGTCTGGAAAAACATTCACCCACATACCTAAAAGGTAAGAACGAGCTGTGTAAGGTTGGGAAATAATAAGATGTAAGGAAAGGAGGCTTGTGAAGCAGTAGAATATCTGATCAGTGACAAGCAATTATCAACAAAACAATGGCCTGGTATTCAGCAATGAGTTCATGGGCTGAAGGGAGATTGAAGGAATTATTAGAAAGAAAAAAGTCGCACCACCGAAACAGTAGCATTCTCTTCGCATTAAACTGTCAGCCAGATTGCGTTCTGAAGTCCCAAGTGTAGCAATGAACCGTACCTCTTGACTCAGAGGAAAGAGCGCAACCACTGATGCAGGCTGACAGCTAAGGTATCTTGAATAGTAGGTAATAGAAGGTCTAAATTCAAAATAGGAAGGTTGAAACCTCAGCTAAAGTCAATGATTCAGAGTTGGAGACAGGTGTTGTGATTGAACAATGACATGGCTATAAAAGCAGCTCTTAACAAATGCAGTCAAAGGAGGAATGAGATAACAATTAAAAGGTGAACAGGATTAAGACAACAATTTATGAATAGAACAGAAATGGGAAAAGGAATGGAACTTTGACAAAGTTTCCAAATATAAGCCTTGAAGAAATCCGGCAATACACCTAACATAAATATTTAGATACTAACTCCATCCCCTTCTCTAGTTACTGTCCAAGAATTGAACCAGACTGTTTGCAATCTTGGAATCCTATCTGACTCTGGGCCAGGTTTTCCAAACCTATCTCTGTTCTATCATCAAAAGCATCTCCTTCCAACTCCAGAATATCCCTGTCTCCACTTGTGTGCAAACCCTCATTTCCCTCTTTTTTTCTGCAAGTAACTATTCCAATGATTTCCTGATCCTGACATACTCCATAATTTGACCTCATTAAAAACTCTGCTTCCCACATCCTAATTTGTATCACATCCATTCACCCATTAGCATACAGTGCTTGCTGACCTATATTTAAAATTCTCATCTTAGGTGTCCAAATCTCTCACCGTTACTATATTGGTAACCTCCTTCATGCCAACACCTCCCCAAGATCTGGCCTCTTGCATACTCCTGACGTTAATTTGCTCTAAATTAATAGGCACACTTTCAGCTGCCTGGCAAACATCAGCATCCTTCATTGCCAACCAAACTTAATGTATTATGAGACTTATCACAAGTTCCAACCTCCAAATGATGCTCCCCTACAAAGTGTATATTTGTTTTTGTGTTGCCATCTTCCCATACATATTAGTAAGCCAATAGTTGTGACTAATTGGTAGTGTTTTAAATTGGAATCATAAGGTTGCACATTTAAATCCCATATCAGAGGCTTAAGCACTAAAATGTAAAGATGACCATCCAATATAGTACTGAAGCAGTGCTAGAGGTATAATGTATCGAACAAAATTTTAAAATGTGCTCTCTCAGGTGAATGCATAAGGTCACATGATTCCATTCAATGACAACCAGGATAATTACCATGGTGTTGATTATTTGGTAAATATCACATTGCCATTGCTGGGAGTTTGGTTTGGATTGGATTAACCTAAAGCTGCTTTTCCTACAGCAGTTATTGCACTTCAAAAGTATGTTATTGTCTGTAATGTGCTTTGCGACATCCTGAGGTTATGCAAGGTGTTACCTAAATGCTAGCATTTGTATTGAACAGACTATTCATTATCACATGTGTGCAACTGGTCAATATGTTGTGTCTATTGTATGGGCGAAGTTATCATGCTTCATATATTTTGTGAGCTTGATCTTCATTTTCAGCCTATACAATCAGAAAAGGAAAGCCAAACTGATCAAGGCACAGCCCCTCAGTTTGAAAACACAGTTGAAGAGTTGCAAATAATGACTCAGTGACTGGGTCCCTCGTGCCTGCAGCTGAAGCTTCTGTGAAATCAGAGGATTGGCCCCTAGACATACAGTGTGAAAGCTCACCTGCAGGAGGGCTCACCCTGGCACTGATGAACCAAAATCCCAGCTATGGGCAAATAGCTCATTGCCTGTGGATATCTTAGGAAAGTTGAGGCTAAGGGAGTAAACCCTGACATAATTTGGAGCAAAATGCCAAAGGCAGCCTGATGTCTAAATATTCCAGCATTTCAACAACTAAATATCACACCTTTTCAATAAGCAGGAGCTACATGTGAAGTTCTGTATTTATTTGGATTTGTAGAAACAGTCCAGTGTGGACCCTCATGTTTGGGCAGCACAGGATCTTTTGCCCAGTTTCACAGCATAGTGTAACACAACACAGGTCGTATAAGTAAGAAGTAATAAGGCCAACTCAAACGTCAGACCAGGTGCTGAGAACGGTCTCCAGTGAGAAGAGGGCCTACTGTGTCTCAGTGGTTAGCGATGGCCTCTCTCAAGTTTGACAATCACAGCTAGCAAGGCGCCAACAAATTCACAGTCCAAATTCTTCAGTGGATGTTTGGAGTCCAGAATCTATGCTCAGGTAATGGATGGATTCTATCACACCAGGCAAACAAAAGGAATGATGATATCAACTCTTCAGCTGGCGAGCTGGAACATCAAGAACACGTGTACAAGCCTGACAGATGGCTTGCAGCCAGCTAAGAATGCACAAGAAAGCTGAAATCAATACAGAACTTGACATAGGCTGAATGGTTCACACAGGTTCCCAACAAGAGACTTGCCAAGAGTGCATCACTACAAGAAAAACGTTACAAGTGTCTCAGACAGGAAAGAGTTCAGAGGAAATGTGTGAATAGGATGTGGGCTTTGCTATAAGGAAATTGCTAATCTAAATTATAGAATTCTGACCACAAATCCTTCAGATTATGTTCTATCTGCCTTAACTGAAAGAGGGTCTATTAACCGTGAGTGTCTGTAT
Source organism: Rhincodon typus (assembly GCF_021869965.1). Classification (NCBI taxonomy): domain Eukaryota; kingdom Metazoa; phylum Chordata; class Chondrichthyes; order Orectolobiformes; family Rhincodontidae; genus Rhincodon; species Rhincodon typus. Next base: position 79,674,248 of record NC_063335.1, on the reverse strand, counting down.
TCACATACTGTGCTCCAGCACAGAGGCAGAAGACAAATTTTATGAGGAGCTTGACATTGCTATCAGCAGAATCCACAAGTCAGAACATGGTTATCTACTGGGAGATTTCAATGCAAGAATGGGCACACACCATGAGAACTGGCCCTACTGTCTCAGGCATCATGGCTTGAGAAAATGAAAAAAGGGCTGAAACTATTTCTGTATTTTTGTTGTTACAATGAGCTTTGTGTAAGTAACAAATTTCAGATCAAACCATATCAAGTGGTGTCCTGGAGACACCCAAAAATCAGGACACTGGCACCAGCAGAATACGGTCATCACCATCCAATGCAACTCTCAAAAATATTTCCAACACACATAGCTACCAAAGTGTTGATTGTCATAGCAATCACTCCTTACTGTGTACAAAGGATTTAAACCATTCAGTTTTTTTCATTTCATGCAGAAAGGCTGCACTTGCACCAACATCAACCATACTGTCTACTCAGATAAAAACCAATAGTTCCTTAACTTGATTGAACAGCACTCTTGGTATTCCTATTCAAGAGTGTAGAAGCCTAATTTGATATATTTCAAGACACCATCCACAATACTGCACTTTTAACATGTAGGAATCAAGGGTAGTGAAGTTAACTGGTATGAGGGCAACATCATTGCGTTGGAACCCGTCATTAAAGTCAAACAATCTGCTCCTGTTAATTACAAGAAAGATCTTAACAGGAAGAACTGAAAGCACAAAACATTGCTAGGTACTGCACCAATAACTGCTAGTTATAACTTTGCCAGAATATCCAGATGATCTTTACCATTGGGAATTTCAGGACATGCATGGTTAGATCAAAAAAAACACACAGGAGCATCAGCAAAACAAAAAACAAATTCTGCTGAAAACGAATAAACTGAGACTGCAAAAAGTAATGGAGAGATGGATGGCAAACCAACCTTGAATTGTACTTTACTGAGCAAGCTCTGGACACCAATGCATGCCCGTCATTTTTTCTCCCCTTGTCCAATCCCTTCCCACTCTGATGCTTTACATCAGTTTCAGAATTTCCAGTTTGCGAGCTCCAGCCATCACCACTATACCATGGACATGCAATCCCTTTACATGTCAATCAACAATCGGGATGGTCTCAGGGCTCTCTGCTTCTTGCTGAATAATAAAGGCCTGAACTATCCCCATCCACCATCGCCCTCCTCCGCCTGGTCAAGTTCATCTTCACCCTGAAAAACTTCTCTTTTACCTCCTCTCACTTTCTTCAGGTCAGAAGGGTGACCATGGGTACCACATGGGCCCCAGTTATGCCTGTCTCTTTTGTGAGGTACATGGAGCATTCCTTGTTCCAGACCATACCTACAACTCTTTCTCTGGCATATTGATATCATCGGTGCTGCTTCCCTCTCGTCTGGAATTGGAAACTTTATCAATTTTGCTTCCAATTTCAACACTTCTCTCAGTTCACCCGGTCCATCTCTGACTCCTCACTTTCCTTCCTCGACATCTCCATTTCCATTTCTGGGGGTAGGCTGGCCACCAATATCCACTACAAACCAACTGACTCCCACAGTTAACTTGACTCTGCATCCTCACACCCTGCTTCCTGTAAAGACTCCATTCCATGCTCCCAGTTCCTCCGTTGCTTCCATTTTGATGATGCCAGTTTTGAGGAGCGGGCCTCTGAAATGTTCACCTTTTTCCTCAACAGCAAATACCCCAGCACGGTAGTTGACAGGGCCCTCTGTCTGACTCATCTCCCACATGTCAGCCCTCACACCATCTCTTCCCTCTCACAACAGCAATAGGGTCCCCCTCCCACTCCACCAGCATCTATAGCCATAGGATCATTAGCCACCATTTCTGTCACCTCCAACGAGACAGCACCACCAGACACATATTCCCCTTCCCTTCCCTCGTCAGCCTTCTGCAAGGACAGTTCTCTTCAGGAAACCTGGTCCACCTCTTCTTCACTCCCAACATACCCCATGGCCATGTGGCATCTTCCCCTGCAACCACAAGTGTAACAACTGGCCACATACATCCTCCCTCCTCAGTATCCAAGGACCCAAGCACACCTTCCAGATAAAGCAGTGCTTTATCTGCACTTCACTTGACCAGTCTACTGCATTTGCTTCTCAGAAAGTTGTCTCTTCTGCATTGGGGAAAGGAGGCATGGACTGGGTGACCACTTTGGAGAACACCTATGTTCTGTCTGCAAAAAAAAAGGACTTGGAGCTTCCAGTTGCCTGCTATTTTATGCACCATCTTGTTCTCTGACCAAGATCTGTCTCAAGTTTGCTGCAGTGAAGGTCAGCACAACTTGGATGAACAGCACCTAATTTTCCAAGATAACAAGGTGTAGAGCTGGATGAACACAGCAGGCCAAGCAGCATCCTCTGCTGTGTTCATCCAGCTCTACACCTTGTTATCTCAGATTCTCCAGCATCTGCAGTTCCGACTATCTCTGACCTAATTTTCCACTTGGGAGCTCTAGACTTCATATAGAGTTCAACAATTTGAGGGCAGCAAGCACCTTTTCCCTTGATCTTACCCCATTGTTAGTCACTATTCATCTTCCTAGGCTGAGCGTTATCCACTACCTTGTCTGTCCAACTGCTCGTCTGTCTCTTTTGGGCTCTACCTCCACCTAAGTTTACTCCTTACCCCTCGACAACTTTTTACTGGCTACCAGAGCCGAAACGTTAACTGATTATTTTCTTCACAGATGTTGAGCTTTTCCAGCAGCATCTGTCCCCGCCCCACCCCAGCTACCATCAGTTCTGAGGAAGGGTTACTGGACCTGAAACGTTAACTCTGATTTCTCCCCGCATATGTTGCCAGAGCTGTTCCCAGAAGTTTCTGTTGTTGTTCTAGTCGGAGCAAAGCTGGTTATGAAACCAGGTAACTACACCCACCCTGTTGGCATCACTCTGCTTCGCAAACTAGCGGCCCAGCCTCCTGAACTAAACGGGTGGGAATGTGCCGTTCGTTTGCAGCTCAGTCCTGCGAACGGATGACAGTATAACGACAGCCTTACTGTTCAGGCCGCGCAGTTAGAATTTGAAACGCGGTCTCTTTCCTCATTTACTCGCCAGTCCGGAGCATTCTGCTGGCTGCAAAAAGGTCGAGCCGCTTCCGGTCCCGTCTCCACAGCGACAACGACAACACAAAATTCGACCAACCGTTCTTCCCTTAAATTTCCCGCTCAAACCCGGTGCCCCGACCCGTTTCCGGGTCCCGCGAGTCCGAGCTCCGGCTGCTCCCCGAGCCCCGCACTTGAGTTCCCATGCTAACCGGCCGCCCGTCGCGCGAGGAGCGATCCGTTCAAATCTTCCGGCGGTTGGTGCAGGCCTCACGGGCACCGAGAGGCTCAGCGGCTGTCCGTGTCTGAAACAAACAAAACACTGTGGAGACTGGAAAACCTGAAATACAAACAGACAGTGCTGGAGAAACTCTGCAGGACCGGCAGTATCTGTGGAGGCGGAAACCCATAGCTAATGAGATAACAAGGTGTAGAGCTGGATGAACACAGCAGGCCAAGCAGCATCAGAGGAGCAGGAAGGCTGACGTTTCGGGCCCAGACCTTCGGGTGGCATTGTTGTGGCACTGCAGGAGGCCCAGGATGGACATGTCATCTGAGGAATGGTTTAGAGTCCTGACGTGTTAAAAACAATCAGAACCTGTTTTGTGATATTTATGCACATCATTAAGCAGGCCAGTTTATCCAAAGACAAAAGATTTTAGATGGAGCTGCTGTCACTGAATAACATAATCCAGGTGCTTCAGCATCACTAGCATAGCACAGGCTCCATATATAAGATTTAAATGCATATGCCTGTTCTTCCATGTTTCGAAACAAACTTTCAATCTAGTTTACAGAGTCACTTGAGTACAGCAGCATCGTGACAGGCATCTGAGTATATATTTTCCCCTTGGATTAGATTATCTGGCCGATTACAGTTTCTAGATGTAAACCTAAGCTTTAATAAAACTTTATATTGACAGTACGTGTTAACCCCTACAGAGTCAAAAATGTATATTTCCAAATGTCTTGCATTCATTAAAAGTTACACTTAAAGGATTGAAATCTGTGCTCCAAAACCAATAAGTATATTTGTAATTATTATATATCAAGAATTTGAATGCATTCTAGTCTATTAGTTTTATTGCAAGCAGTTCTTAAATAAATTTAAACATCTTTCTTCGTAGCTCTGGAAACTCTGGAATATCAAGCTCTGGAATATATTTTTCCTGAA
>NC_063335.1:79537845-79654994 GCF_021869965.1 Rhincodon typus | reverse complement strand
CCTTCTTCAGAAATTTCTGAAGAAGGGTCCAGACCCGAAACGTCAGCTTTCCTGCTCCTCTGATGCTGCTTGGCCTGCTGTGTTCATCCAGCTCTACACCTTGTTATCTCCGATTCTCCAGCATCGGCAGTTCCTACTATCTCTGAATCTATTACTTTTTGTTTCCTCTCATGATAAATACGTCCGTTCTTATAAAACAGGTAGGATAGTCTGATGTGGTGCACAAAGATCATGAAGTTAACTTATAATAAGCGAGGCCATGTAACTTTCCTTTCAAGGATTGAATTCCCTAAGCTTTGCCTCCTCTACCCTGTATAGCAGACTTTTTAAGTGTAAATTGTTATGTTGGAAGAGCTATTTTCTGAAATTCATCCCAAACTGATTTTTACTTCTTTGCACCAATGTGCCATCATCTCATATTCTTCAGATTGTGAGCTGGTTTAAGCTTTCAACAATAGCTTTTATTCAGAAAGTTTTTTAAATTTACTAACACAGTTTAAGGAACTTTGCAGGAAAACAAAATTAAACAAGCCTTGACACTGGCCATCAAAAGGAGATATTTAGATGCAAATTTTGGGCACGGGTAGTTTTTAAAAGTAATCTAAAAGAAGGAGAGACAAGTAGAGAGGCAGAGAAGTTTTGAAAGGGAATTCAAGAGCTTGGACCTAAGCAGCAGAAGGCATGGCTACTAGTGGTAAAAATCAAGGATGCAGAAGGAGCTAGAATTAAAGAACTTCAGAGGTCTTCTTGTGTGGAAGGGCTAGAGTGAAGGTCACATGGCTGGTTTGTAAATAAGGTTGAAATATTTTAAAAATTACTCTGCTGCTGGACCAAGAATCAAGGGGAGAACATTGTTTCAATTAAGGTACAGACAGCAGCATTTTGAGCGATCTCAACTTTACAGAAGGTGCATGGTGGGTGGCCAGCCAGAAGACCATTGGAACTTCTACTCCACTCAGCATCTTACATATTTCAAAAAGATCGATTCTCATTATCTTCCTTTTAAGAATTTTCTCACATTTTGTCATACAGTACTAGTCTTAGTGATGGGCTATTCTCCACTTGCCTGGATGGGTGTGGCTCTAGCGACACTCTAAAGGATCAATACCATGCAGAATAAAGCAGCCTACTTGATTGGCAATATATTCACCACTTCAGCATTCACTGCCTCCATCACCAGTGCACAGCAACAGAAGTGTCTACCATCTACAAGATGCACTGCAGCGATTGACCCAGTTTTCTTTGACAACACCTTCCAACCTTGTGACTGGAAGGACAAGCGCAGCAGATGCATGGAATACCACACCTTTCAAGCCACACACCATCCTGACTGAGAATTATATTGCCATTCCTTCACTGTCATTGAGAAAAACACTTGGAACTCCATTCCCAGCTAGACTGTGTCCATATGTGTACCATATGGAGGTTAGCAGTTCAAGAGGATAGCTCAACACCATCTTCTCAAGGGCAGTTAGCAATAGGAAATAAATATGGTCAGCCAGTGAAGGCCATGTGTCATGAATATTTTTTTAAAACTGTAAATGGATGTTGAAACAATTTGAGTAAAATTTGGCAGGATTGTTATAAAGTAGTAAGTTATCAGTTAACAGGAGACAAGTGCAAATAATCCCAGCTCCCGATGAAAACCCCATTTTTCGTGATCACCTTAGGAAGCCAAGCTGACTGTTGAAATATCTGAACTCTTCTGAAGAACTAGACATTTCCTCCACACCACCACCTCTCCCCCCTCCCTCCGCCACTGAAGTTAACTTAGTCTAAATTTTCTTTTTCACATGTGCTGGCTTGAAACCACTGTGATCCCAATGATGCTTGTTTACCTCATTCCTAAAGAGAACAGTGATTATTTATAATAAGTTACATTGCCAAAGATCTCATACTTTTTGGCAGGGAACCAGCCCCCTGGATTTCAAACAGTTCTGAGCAGGTGGGAAGTAAGCAAACTGAGAAAATTGTGATTTTTAGTCTGCTCCTCACACAGTTACTGCTTGCATAACCACCAATGCCAGCTGGTATATGAATTTTAGGATGCACTAGAAATGCAAGGCAAAAGCATAGGCTGGAAAATTTTTCAAAGCCATTTCCTCTCTGCTGGAATTGCTTCATAGGAAGTGTGATGCAATCCCCATTTACACGTTTAAATACAGTTTCTATTTCCACCATCTGCTCTCCTTGCCTTGGTACTTTTCTATGCATGTGTAGGAGATACATAACATGTTTCTACACCTTTCCCATACCACTGTCCAATGTGCCATACACATGTGGGTCAGCTTATAACTTCCAAAGTGAGGGGGAGGTTTGAATGTGACCAAAGAGTTAAATCCCTGAAAAATGTCAGTGTGTTTGACACCCAACGTAAAGTCACAGAGATCATAAACAGCATGGAAACAGACCCTTCAGTCCAACTCATCCATGCCAACCAGGTATCCTAAATAAATCTAGTCCCATTTGCCAGCATTTGGCACATATCCCTCAAAACTTTTCCTATTCATATACCCATCCAGATGCGTTTTAAATGTTGTAACTGTACCAGCCTCCATTACTTCCTTTGGCAGCTCATTCCATTCACACACTATCCTCTGTGTGAAAAAGTTGCCCATTAGGTCCCTTTTAAATCTTTCCCCTCTCACCTTAAACCCATGCCCTCTAGTTTTGTACACCCCCATGCCAGGGTAAAGACCTTATCTATTTACCCTATCCATGCCCCTCATGATTTTATAAACCTCAGCCTCCAATGCTTCAGGGAAAATAGCCCCAGCCTATTCAGGCTCTCCCTGTAGCACAAACCCTCCAACCCTGGCAACATCCTTGTTAGTCTTTTCTGAACCGTTTCAAGTTTCACAACATCCTTCCTATGGCAGGGAGACCAGAATTGCACGCAGTATTCCAAAAGTGGCCTAACTAATGTCCTGCACAACCACAACGTAGCCTCCCAACTTCTATACTCAGTGTACTGACGAATAGAGGCAAGCATACCAAACGTCTTCTTCACTATCCTATCTACCTGTGACTTCACTTTCCAGGAACTATGAATCTGCACTCCAAGGTCTCTTTGTTCAGCCACACTCCCCAGCTGTTCCTTTACTTCATTATATCCCATTAATTTCTTGGTTTAACCAGGATGCCTTCTAAGACCTGCAGGCGACCCTAATGGTTTTATTGGAATTTAAATATTTAAAATTCTAATTACTTTTGCCTTTAAACCCAGAACTCTAGCTTTAACAGCCAGCACACATTTCATGAATTATATGGAACTTGCCAGGTTCAACTGAATGAAATCAATGAAGCTGATCAGCTGAAAATCCTTTAAGTAGAGAAGCTGCATAGTAGCTGCCCTACCTATTTGAAAGGCTTGTGTTCATAAGACAGTTCTGAACATGTGTTTTCAATAGGTTACAGGAAATTTCTGACTGATTGGAATTACTTTCACTCCTCTTGGGCTTTGTTTGCTCTGCACATCCCTGCTATTATGATCACTGCAGTACAGGAACAGTTTATGCAGCTATAACATGGACATGTGATGAGGAGCAACAGGAGCAGCCACTCTAAACCCAAGCACCTGCGGCCACCAGCAGGAACAACAAAAACAATAGGATCTACATTTTATGCATTCAGATACAAATCCACAGGACAGAGGGACAAAGAAAGAACAAAGTTCCACTGATATAAAGTACATCTTACAACCACCAGCTGTTTCAAGTACTTTACAGCCAATGAAGTACTTTTGATGTGTGGCCACCACTTTAATGTGTGATAGATAGTAGCCGATTTGAGCTCAGCAAATTCCCAAAATCACCAATGTAATAATTGCTGGTTAGTTAAACTGTTTTTTTTGTGATGCTCAATTGACAGTTAAATATTGGTCTGGATACCTGGGATATCTCCTCTGCAGTTCATCAATATAGTGCCACGGGATCTCTTACATGTGCCCAAGCAGGCAGTTTGAGCCTCAGTTTAGTGTCTCATCCAAAAGAGGACATCCCCAACATTGCAATGCTTCTTCAGTACTGCACTAGATTGCTAGCCTTGATTCTTGCACTCAAGGGGTCAGAGCACTTCAGTTTGAAGAAGCCTATTGCCCCCAGCGGGAGGTACATGGGCAGAGCTGTTCTGGGAAAGAGTCATGTTGGACTTGAAACATAAACTCTGTTACTCTCTCCAGAGATACTACCAGATTTACTGAGTTTTTCCAGCACTTTGCTTTTATTTCAGAGCTCCAGCATCTGCAGTATTTTACTTTCTCTGCTTGTCTAAGAAGAAAGTGCAAGACTTTGAGGAGAAACAGAAAACTGAGAGGGATGAGGAAGTACCCACTTAGCCACTTTAACCATTGAGATGGAAGTCTTGGGGCAGAATCTTATCAGGTTCTGAGTGACTATGGTGAGATGAGTGATAGAATCACACAGGATCTTTGGTGAGTATGGCAAGCATTTCTTCTTTTCTGTCGGGAGACCAAAATACTGTAGTGTGCATATTCCAGGCGAGGTCTCACACAGGTGCTATGCAATTGCAGAAAGACATCTTCAATTCTGAACTCAAATCCTCTTGAAAAGAATGGTAACACAACACTTTCTTTTCTAGATGTCTCTACAAGTTAGTCTTGAGTGACTTACGGACAAGGCCACCCAAATCCCTTTGGACACCCGCACCTCCTAACCTCTCATCATTTAATAATTTAATCTGTCAGTTTTTTTTCTAGTAAATTAATAACTTCACATTTTTTCACATTATATTCCATCTGCCATGTTCGACCTCATTTGGTTCTCACATTCAAATTATTTATATATGAACAATGGTGGACCCAGTACTATTAAAGCGCTAACAGCCACCCAATCTGTGAATGATTTGTTATTCCAACTCTAAGTTTTCCGTCTGTTAACCAATTTTTATTCTTCCCCTCACACATTTTACTCTTATGTCTATACTACATGTTTGCCAAGCAAGATTTTCTCTTCGTAAATCCATGTTAACTGTGCCCAATGTTGCCATTTTTTTATAAATGTTCATTTAATTTTCACAGCCTTTATACTATATTCCTACAATTTACATATGGATGTCAGGCTAACAAGTCGATAGTACTCCACTATCCCCCCAGTCCCACTTGTTAAATAATGAGATTACATTTGCTGACTTCCAGTCAACAGGAATTATGAATACATCCACTAATTTTATTGCTCCTTCCTTCAGCACTCTGGGATGGAGCTCATTTGGTTAAGGAGATTTGCCAACACTAATCCAACAACAATTTCAAGGACTGCCTCTTAAAATACACTTATTTATTATTTCTCTCATCCTAACTTTAAAAATTTCAGGATGCACTTCCTCAAAAATATCCTTGCATTTTCAAAGCAGTCTGTGAAGTAATTCATTGAACACTTGCATGAATTTCCATTTATTATTTACTGACTTGCTATCCCCTCCTCTCAGGGACTACCAACCACTAAGTTTCATTCTAATAGTATACTTCTTGAATATTTTGAAGCTTACAGAGTCAGAGTCATTTACAGCAAAGAAGGAAACCTTTCAGCTGATCATGTCTGTGCCAGCCTACAAAGATCTAAATACTCTAATTCAATTTCCCGCTCTTGGCCCATAACCCTGGAGGTTATGGCAATGCAAGTGAATATCTAAATACTTCATCGATGTTATGATAATTTCTGACTCAACTTCTATTTCAGGCAATGCATTCTAGACTCCCACCCCACTTTGGGTGAAAAAAAATTCTCTTCAACTCTCCTCATAGCCTCCTACCTCTTTAAACCCATAACCCCCATTGTTGACCTCTCAACTCTAGTTGTGGCCTAACCAGCATTTTATATGGTTTCAGCATAACTTTCCTGCTCTTGTATGCTATGCTTTAGCTCATAATGGCATCAATGTTAATCTTAATATTATTCTTAATAGCCTTATCTATTGACCTGTTGCATATGCACCTCCAGGTCCCTCCGATGATCAGTACTTTTTAGGGTCCTCCATTCATAATTTAATCCCTTGCCATTTAACCTAATCCAAATGCATTACCTCACACCTTCTGCATTGAATTCCATTTTCTGCAGCTTTGCCCACCTGATCAGTCTGTTGATAAACTCTCACAGTTTACAAATATTCTCCTCTCCACTGAGGGGATGGAAACAGACCCTTTGGTCCGACCAGACCATGCAGAAATTAATTCCAAACTAAACTAGTCCCACCTGCCTGGTCCTGGCTCATATCCCTCCAAACCTTTACTACTCATATACTTATCCAAATGTCTTAAACAATGTAATTGTACCCACATCCACCACTTCCTCAGGAACTTCATTCCACATGTGAACCACCCTCTACATATAAAAAAAAATTGCCCCTCATGTCTTTTTTAAATCTCTCCTTAAAAATGTGTCCCTGGTCTTGAAATCCCCCATTCTAGGGAAAAGACAACTACCTTAAACTGTATCAATACCTCTCATTATCTTATAAACTCTTATAAGGTCACTTCTCAACCTCCTATGCTCCAGTGGAAAAAAGTCCCAGCCTTTCTGGCCTTTCTTTATAACTCAAACCTTCCATACCTGGCAACATCCTGGTAAATCTCTTCTAAACCCTCTCCAGTTTAATAATATCGTTCCTATAACAGGGCAACCAGAACTGGACACAGTATTCCAGAAGAGACCTCACCAATGTCCTATACAACCTCAATGTGATTTCCCAACTCCTATACTCAAAGGACTGAGAAATGAAGGCATCTGTAATCTTCTTGTCTATACCCTCTATATTTGTCCAAATCATTAATATACACCACTAAGAGCAAGAGCCCAACACTGAGCCCTGCAGAATCCTGCCAGAAACAATCTTTGAATTTTAGAAAGGTTCCTCTACCATCACCCTCGGCTTTCTGCCTCTCAGCCAATTTTGGATCTAACATAGCCTTGAATCCCATGGGTTCTTACTTTCTTGACCAGTCTGCCTTATCAAAAATCTTATTATAATCCATTAGACCACATCAAATGTATTATCTTCGTCAACCTTTCTGGTCACCTGTTTAAAAAATTTGATCAAAATTAATGACGCAACAAATAAATTCATGTCGACTATCTATGATAATCCATGTCTTTCCAAGGCAGATATATTTTGTCCCTCAAAATTCTTTCTAATCACTTCCCTACCACCTAGATTAGACCGACTAGCCAGTAATTTCCTGCTCTAACCCTTTATCCCATTTTAAATAATGGGGCAATGTTAGTAGGCCTCCAGTATTCTGGCACACACTAGTGGTCAGAAAAAAATTGAAAATTACTGCAAAGGACCCCTGATATCTCCTCCATCAACAGCCTGGGATACATTTCTTCTGGGCCTGCAGAGTTATCACTTTTAAGCTAACCCCGATAGTATCTCCTCTCTCTCCGTATTAATTCTGATATTTCACAGTCCTCCACTCTTACGTTTGTACCTGGATCATGAAGACTGATGCAAAGTATTCATTGAGGACTGTGATCACATCTTCCAGTTTCACACACAGAACCTCTTTGGTCCCTAATGGACACTACACTTTCCCTAGTTGGTCTCTTGCTTCTTATATATTTTTTTAAAACCCTTTCAGTTCTCCTTTATTCTATCAGCCAATGCTTTCTCATGCACTGTCTTAGCTTTCCTTATTTCCATTTTAAGTCCATCCTCTGTACTTTTCATAATCTTTTAGGGACTCAATATTGAGCCATTGGTTCAGCCATAAGTCTCTCTTTTTCTTTTAATGCTAACCTCTATGTTCCTTGACATCCATGGTTCTTCGGTGTTGGCCCCACATCTTTTCAAGATGGGAACATATTTGTTTGCTGTATATTTCTTGAATGGTTCCTGCTGCTATGGCACAGTTTTTTTGCAAATAGCTGCCTTCAATCTACCTGGGCAAAATTTTATCTTATCTTAGTAAAATCAGCCTGACCCCAGTTTAGAACTTTTATTTCAAGTCCATCCTTATTCTCTTTCATAACAATCCTAAATGTAGCTGACCTGTACATCTCAGATGTCCTCATTTTTCAAGGACCGCAACTTCCCCCCCTCAGTGGTCGAGAACGCCCTCGACTGTGTCTCCCGCATTTCCTGCAACTCATCCCTCACACCCCCACCCTGCAATAACAACCAAAACAGTATCCCCCTCATCCTCACGTACCACCCCACCAACCTCCGGATCCAACGCATCATCCTCCGACACTTCCGCCATCTGCAATCCGACCCCACCACCAAAGACATTTTTCCCTCCCCACCCTTATCTGCTTTCCAGAGGGACCAATCTCTCCGTGACTCCCTTGTCCGCTCCACACTCCCCTCCAGCCCCACCACACCTGGCACTTTTCCCTGCAACCACAGGAAGTGCTACACCTGCCCCTACACCTCCCCCCTCATTCCTATCCCAGGCCCCAAGAAGACTTTCCACATCTAACAGATATTCACCTGCACATCTGCTAATGTGGTATATTGCATCTGCTGTTCCGTTGTGGCCTCCTGCTCCTCTGATGCTGCTTGGCCTGCTGTGTTCATCTAGCTCTACACCTTGTTATCGCTGTAACTGACTTATGGTCACTAGCGGAGGCTTGGGGACCGCTTTGCAGAACACCTACGCTCAGTTCGCACTAAACAACTGCACCTCCCAGTCGCGAACCATTTCAACTCCCCCTCCCATTCCTCAGACGACATGTCCATCCTGGGCCTCCTGCAGTGCCACAACGATGCCACCCAAAGGTTGCAGGAACAGCAACTCATATTCCACTTGGGAACCCTGCAGCCCAATGGTATCAATGTGGACTTCACAAGCTTCAAAATCTCCGCTCCCCTTACCGCATCCCAAAACCAGCCCAGCTCGTCCCCGCCTCCCTAACCTGTCCTTCCTCCCACCTATCACCTCCTCCCACCACAAGCCCCACCCCCATCTCCTACGTACCAACCTCATCCCACCCCCTTGACCTGTCCGTCCTCCATGGACTGACCTATCCCCTCCCTAACTCCCCACCTACACTCACCTTTACTGGCTCCATCCCCGCCTCTTTGACCTGTCTGTCTCCTCTCCACCTATCTTCTTCTCCATCCATCTTCTTTCCGCCTCCCCCTCTCTCCCTATTTATTTCAGAACCTCCTTCCCCTCCCCCATTTCTGAAGAAGGGTCTAGGCCCGAAACGTCAGCCTTCCTGCTCCTCTGATGCTGCTTGGCCTGCTGTGTTCATCTAGCTGTACACCTTGTTATCTCTGTAACTGACTTATGGTCACTATCTCCAAAAAATCTCCCCTGTTGATATGTCTTTCACTTGCCCAGGCTCATTTCTGTATATTAGTTCCAGAGCTCTTTCTCTTTGTAATGTTTAAAAGGGTTCTACTGGATTTCAAGAATTTTGCTCCCTCCGTATCTTGTAACTTAACCTATGCTAGTTAATATCTGGGGACTTAAAATTTCCTACTATTATTGGGAGCTGGTTAGCTCAGTTATTTGAATAGCTGATTTGAAATACAAAATGATACTAACAGTGACATGCTGAGTGGATTCAATTCTTGCACCGGCTGAGGTTACTATAAAAGTCCTGCCTCCACAACTTTGTACCTTCCCTGAGGTGCGGTAACCCTCATGTTAAGGTCACCACTAGTTGTCACTATGAGAGAGTGAGACTTTGTTGACTTTATTGTTCTTTTATTTTTATCTGAAGTTTGATTACATGTTTGATCCTCTATTTCCTAACTGTTTGGGAACCCATAGTACACTCCCAATAGCATGTTTGCCCCTTTGTTTTTACTTTTACCCATATAGCCTCATTTCATAGTCCTGTCATGTTATCATCCCTTTCATTACTATAATCAATTCCTTGATTGATATTACAATCCCCCATCCTCTTCTATTCCCCTCCCGATTTCATCTAAATACCCTACAACCAGGAATACTGAGTTGCTAATTCTGCCTTTCTTTCAGCCAAGTCTTGGTCATAGCTATGATATCATGCTGCCACATTTGTCTCCTCAGCTTGTCTGACTTATTCCTCAGACTCTTTGCACTAAAATATATTCCATTTAGCCTTACTAAACACTTCTCTTTCGTATCACTTCCACATCTAGACTGTATTAAGCTCGTTTTCTGGCTCATTTTAATCTATATTTTAATGCTTTCTTCATAATCCCACTTTGCTTTTGTTATTCCTCACATTCTGCTGATTTATTGTCATACCAGCATATCCCATATGCCTCTGCCTTCATTTTTTTGTTTATAATTTATTCATGTATCTAAATTTTGAGCTCGTTTGTTTTAGAAATAATATATATTTATTCTGCACTTTTTAAAGATTTATATTGAAACCGTTTTATTGTTGATTTATTATGTTAAGAAATAATTTTTCTTTCATTCTTACCTCAAACAACTCACTCCTCACCCTCTACTTTCAGCTCTATTCAAAATGACACCTTTTTTGTGTATTAAGTTTTTCTATTTATCTTTAGACCTTTAAACTTACCTTATTGAAGTGACTATTCCTGAACTGCTCAGCAACATGTAACTCACTTATTCGACCTATTATATGACCATAGCATCTCCTCTTACATCTCTGTCTGCAGTTTTGGAATAAAACAAATAATAGGAATATTGCAAATTACTTTTAAAAAAGCTGCATATAAGATTAGAGAAAATGAAATATTTGATCAAAGGACTGCTATGATGTAACGATGTAATAAAATACCATCTGTCTATGAGATCTTTGTGCTATGAAGCTTACTGAAGGTTTGGCATGGATTTGTCAAATATTACAGAGGCGTGATTTGCACTGCTGGTGATCAGAAAATGCTGCATTCCCAGATGAATAAAACTATACCATAATATTTATTCAAAAATCCATCATGATTGTATTAATGCTTTGAAATTCTGTGATAAGATCATTATACTTTGACTTATAATGGTAATAAGTGAGTTTCACTGTAACATACTTAAATATTTATGCAGTAATAATTTTATTTTCTTTCATGTTGAGGAAGTCATAAAATAAATTTCATTAGCGACATAATAATGAGAAAATTACTAAGTGATTATTGGGAAATAATTGACTTTGAAAAGGTGTTAGGATTGATTTGCAAATTATCTCTCAGTATAAAATTCATAATTTTAAAAAATTTTGCTTGAGGCTGTACTTGCATTACCACTCGGGAAAGATTTTTTTCCTGTAACATACACTGCCGCCTCATGAAAGTCAAAAAAGCCTGTTCCCTATAATTAAATGTCTGCCATATGTAAGGAAGAGTTAACATTGCCTGTTGAATCTGTACTCTGCTCTTTTTATTATAACTCAGTCTTAATCTTCAAGATATGGAACTGTACTTAATGAAGAATGATAATAGTTTTTGAAAACAAGTTATTATCAACTTAAACACAGTGGGCAGGGAATTCAAAAAGAATGACAAAGGATCTGCAATGTGTGATGATGCCAGACTCATTGATTGCATAGTGGGTCACACATCAACTTGGCTCTGTCTACTCATTCCAATGAGTTCAGCATGCAGTCAGTGCTAACTCCACTGTAGATTGGCTAGACCCAGCAGCAGAGTCAATTTCATAAGGAGCTGCTGGCATCATTTAAAGCTATCTGAATGTGGGAGTCCTTGTGCATAAATCAAAAAAGTTCAGCAGATAATAGGAAAGGCAAATGGAATTTTGATATTTATTTCAAAAGGAACAGAGTATAAAAATAAGGAGGTCTTGCTAAAACTATACAAGGCCCGGTTTGACCACAGTTAGAGTACTGTGAACAGTTCTGTGTCCCTTATCTAGGAAAGATATACTTGCATTAGAAGCTGTTCAGAAAATGTTCACTAGATTGATCCTGGGTATGAGGGGACTATCTTATGAGGAGGGGTTGAGTAAGTTGGCCTGTACTCACTGACGTATAGAAGAATGAGGGATGACCTTATTGAAACATGTAAGATTTTTAGGTGACTTGACAGGGCAGAATGGTTGTTTCCCCTTACGGGAGAGTCTAGGACCATAGACCATAACTTCTGAATAAGGGATTTCAAATTTAAGAGTTGAAAATTACCAGATCTCATTGAATGGTGAAGCAGACTCGATGACTGAATGACCTACTTCTGCTCGTAAGTTTTATTATCTTATGCCTGAAATGGACAGAGCATTTTTGTTGCAGGATGTTTTGGAAATCATTCAGGAAGTAGCTCTGACAGCAAGGACATTGGTGAGAGACAAAACCTGAAATAACTCATGCCCCAGGGCTATTAGATACTCCACTGAAGTCTTATTGGAGGAAGTAAAAGGTGGTGAGATGTTATATATCCACAAGCATGTAAAATCTCTTGAGACATAGGCTCAAATGATGGTGGGAACAGATATTCATAGAGTTCAATGTATGAGTAAAGATTTGAAGATCTAGATGTTGTGCCACAAGCAGTTCAATGTTGGTGACCAGGACTTGTTTATGGATGTGGTGCCACTCAAGCATGTTGCTTTGTCCAGATGGTGTCAAGCAACTTGACTATTTTTTGAGCTGCATCATACAGGCAACTGGGGAATATTCATCCATAAGTATCTACTCCCTCCACTGCTGATGCTCAGTAGCAGCAATATATGCTATCTACAAGACGCACTGCAGAAATGCACCAAAGATCCTTTATTAGCACCTTCCAAACTGACAAACACTACCATCTAGAAGGAGAGGGCAGTAGATACATGGGAATACCACCACCTGAAATTTCCCCTCTAAGCCACTCACCATCCTGACCTGGAAATGTGTCACCATTCCTTCAATGTTGCTGGGTCAAAATCCTGGAATTCCCTCTCTAAGGGTATTGTGGACTGCAGCAGTTCAAGAAGGCAGATCACCACAAGCTTCTCAAGGGCAACTAGGGACCAGCAAGCAACAAACATGTCCCATCCGTGAACAAAAGTATACAACACTGTTAGTTCAAGATGTTCTCATTTGTAAATGCCACTGTTGTTTGCAATGCCTACAAGGCTCAAGTCTTTTGGATGTCGCATAGTGCTAGGTTTAAAGAAGTAGAGCTTGTTGGATGATATGAATAACCAAGTTGTACGTGATCGTCTGACAAATCAATGCTTGTAAAGTGCATCGTAGTGAAACCTGCAATTTTGATGTGCTCTATAAATGGAGGCATTAAATGCAATGTTATATATATATGTAAATTTTTTAATGAAAAACCTATATAAAACATTTAAATTCCCCTGTGACTATGGCTTCTGAAGGATGTGACATTTGGGAGGGGTTAGGATTAAAGAGGGACAATGAGGCCTAGAAACAGGATAAGCACCATGCACAATGATTTCTCTCCCTAACCCTGTAGTCTGTAGCTCTTTCCATTTAAATCATATTCTACTTTTTA
The DNA here is from genome assembly GCF_021869965.1 of Rhincodon typus. Lineage (NCBI taxonomy): Eukaryota > Metazoa > Chordata > Chondrichthyes > Orectolobiformes > Rhincodontidae > Rhincodon > Rhincodon typus. The sequence continues at coordinate 79,641,629 of NC_063335.1, read as the reverse complement.
TTTTTCCTGTCTAATTAGACAACCTCACTTTTTCCTACATTATAATCCAGCTGGTAATATTTTTTACCTTTGCAGACCATTTGGTCTGAATTTTCACTTATGGTTTGGAACAAAACGAGGGACAATTCCTGACTTGGCAAACCCAAACAGGAGTAAGTAACCTGGAAGTTGGGATTTTTGTTCTAGGATCGCTGGATATTATAGGAGTCAGGCAGGTGTCCCTAGAACGTTTGCAGTGGCTGTTGTTTGCAGAGACAGCTGTGCAAAAGCTTTACCTTAGTGCTTCACATCTGTGTTTTAGTTTTAATAAAAAACAGTAAAACAAAAACCAGCACTCCAACTCTCACTCTTCACACCCTCAACTGCCACATATTCAAAAACTCCATCCATACTAACCTATACTGCACTATGCTCCCATCCCATAGTCCCTCAGACCCTTCATCAGAACTTATGCCCCAGTCCTACTCGGGCTGCCACCCACAACTCTTTTTCTCTGCTGTCAATGGATGAGTAATCCAGAAGCTCAGGCTAAATTTCTGGGGATATTGATTTGAATCCCACCATGGCAGGTTGTGAAATTTGAAATCAGTAAACAAACCAGTCTAATAATGACCACTGATGTAAAAACCTATCTGGTTCACTCATGCCCTTTACGAACAGAAACCTGCTGGTCTGGCCTACATGTGACTTTAGATCCACAGCAATGTAGTTGAGTCATAAGTGCCCTCTGAGCAATTATTGACAGATGATAAATGCCAGCATTGGCAGTGATACCCGCTCCCTTGACTGAATGAAAACAATTATTACAGAGAAGCTACCCAAAATTCATTTTGAATGGTGTATTAAATGGAAAATATAATACTCACAGTATCTCGCTAAAGTTCATGAGCTGACAGGAAGTCCAAATTTGGTTTAATTATGTAAATAATGCAGGAAAGATAAACTTGCATTTAATCACCGGGCCAAAGAGACCATGAAGGAGCAACACTGAAAGTGAAAATAAAACTCTTTATAAACTGTTTGGTAGGCAGTCTGTGGTATGAGTGACTAAAGATGAGATAAGAAACCCTTTCAAATGAACCATATAAAATGTTCTCCTTTCTGCCTGCTAATGCCAATAAGAGTGATTGATATTAAGTTGAAGCTATGAAAATACTTGTTAAACATGCTAATACTTGTGATTGCTTAATATACAGCCTTATCAATCCCAAAATCTACTCAGAATCAATAATTTTAACTGATAGGTAGCACAATTTTAATTAATTAAAGATCACCATTATCAACCTACTCACTCAGTCCTGCTTCTTAGTGTGTCTAGGTGTAGATTAGGGGGTGCTTTTGCAGCATGAGAATCCATCATCAGTCAGAGGAGCCATTTATTCCCCTCAGAGGTGTAAAGAAAAAGCCACTGTCGTCCTTGCAGAGCAAAGAACTACATCTACTTGCCCAGTGTGGGTAACAGTAGTTTTACAGTATGGCAAAATTTTCATAATGGAATGGTATATATTTTGAAATTAATTTGTATGACCCTCTACGTTCACTCACAATACCACAAAATCAAAGCAAAAATTCTGTGACTGGTCAATTGGTTTGCAAACATCAGTACTGAACTTAAAAATTTCACTTCATAGACAGCTGATTTGATATATTTGTTTTGAGGCAGTGTATCAACAGTTGATACAGATGATTCTTGATGATGAACGCTATTTTCTTTCATATAGCACTTGGCCCCTTTGAAATATTTAAAGACAGACAAGCAACCACAAGAGAAATTGATTTGTGGAAGCAATATTTCAGATGTCTAGATAGGTCCGTGGACTTTGCGCTGTGATATGCTGTCACTTTAAAAAGATTATTTTGTTCTGGGTTTTTTTTGAAGAGAGGTTGTAAAGGCAGAGGTGTAGAACTGGCTACTGGAGACAGCCCAAGTCAACAATTTGGAAGGCCTTCAGGCTTTTAATAAAAAACAGTTGTAACAATGGAAGGGGAGTGGCCAGTTCTCACAGACCAGGCTTTCTAATTTTTTTTTAGCTGCAGCAGTCAGAAGCTGTTTGGGTTCGCAGAAGTGTTGGAAGCTTCAGTAAATGATTTCTAGCTGCAATATTTTCTGAAATCTCACTTGACGTTGGATTGGAGAACTGCGTCTAAGAATCTGTGTCTGAATTTACCTTTTTGCTAGGGAGTGTGGTTATGGGATGTTATTATAATGGAATAGTTAACGAGTAATAGTTACTGTATCTATATTTGGTTAAGTTTTCTAATAGGAAAGTTATTCTAAATTCCTCTTTCTTTTGCTTATATTTTAACTACAGTGATTAAATAAATTGTGTTCTGCTTAACCTTAGTGGTTTAACATGTCGCACTACATCTGGAACATGCACTTCACGCCTTTAAATTAAGAAAAATTTAGGGCCGAGGCTACCTTGTTAAAATATTTTGAGGGGGTTTGGTCTGGTCCGTAATAGGACTCAGTATTCTAGATGAGATTCCATAGACAGAGTTATGTAATGATACAGTACAGGAAGACGTCAGTTGTGGGCAAATGCTTAGATCATAATAATCTAGGGGCTACTAAGTATTCCCTTGAATGTTCACTGAAATCAATAGAAATACAAATGAAGAGAAGTGTAAAATCAGGCCGCCAACTCTGAATGACCAGTTTTACACTAATGCATAAAAGTTAAGATCAAATGTTAAGACCATTGTTGTCAGGTGTGTGCACAATGAGTTCAGGACTGTATGTTAATCTCTTAACAATTTAAGAAGGATTGATGAAATGTCTGACCCCACACATAAAGGCCTGTACTACCATAGTGACACTTTTGAAATCTTTATTAAGCTTATTTAAACTTGGTCTATCTTAGAATATACTCAAGCTGAGAATCTTTCTATAAACATGCATGAGAAAACCATATTCCTTCTGCCCTTTTTCCATTTTTATGTAATATCCTCAGTGTCTTACAAGTTCCTTATTAAAGCTAAATGAAACCATGAAATCACAATCTGGCATAGAGAAGATGCAGAGCTGAATAATTACCTCAGCTGGCACGAGGATTGAAATCATCCTGTTGATGCATCAAGTGCCACACTCTTAATTGCCTGAGCAAACCATCCTCACTGCCTTTTACATTTTCATAAATAATAGATTTTTTAATCTAAAAGGTTATGTGACAGCTGTCTTGCAATATGTCAAACAGCCTTTACTCACTCAACTAATTCTTCAATAACCTTTCCCACATTCTAATTGCCACTCTTCTCAGAGTTCACAAAAAAACTCTCTCACATTCAATATTCAGTTTATGTTAGCACTCTACTCCATCCCTCCAGCTCAATTTGTCATTCTTGTTCTAGACCTCTATTTAATTTCTCATTCATTCACCCCTGCCTTCCAACTTATCCCTGACTCGTCCACTCTGAGTAAATGTTTGTACTGCCCTTCCCTTCCCAATGTTGACGCTCCCATTGAATTTCACCACCATTTCAGAAGAGCTTCTGTTTTCTAATTAGGGGGTTGGAGATGTTATGGGTGCTGGGCCAGAGGAAGAGAAAATCCTCAGATTAACGCAAACACCAAGAAATAGTCCTTTAGTATATTGTGTTGTCTTATCCATTTCTATCCATTTCTAAATTTTGTTGCCTGAAATTAGCAAGAGCTTTTGTTTCCAATTTTGTCATTTGATAATGCATCATAAAATATTTAAATATGTTTATTTAAATATGTATATGTTATGTAAATATGTATAATTTCTGTGTGATTTGTGTATAAGATTACCAGAAGCATGAACAGGCTGGATAGAAAGCACTGTTCCGCTTATTTGAAGGGTCAATTACAAGGGCATAATTTTAAGATGAAAAGCAGGAGATTTAGAGGAATTTAGGGAAAGCGTTTTTCACCCAGTGAGTGGTGTGAATCTGGGGTGCATTGTCTGGAATGGTAGTAGAGGTAAGAAAGCTCATAACCTTTAAGAAGTACTTGGGTGAGTACTTGAAATTTCATGACATTCAAGGCAATGGGTCAAGTACTGAAACGTGGGACTGGTATAAATTTAGAGTAGTGTTTTGGTGATGCAGGCCTGAGATGCTGAAGGGCCTGTTCTATACTATTGGATTCTACAATTCTATGAATATTTCCTTCTGTCAATATTTAAATTTGTTTGTTTCAATTTTCTCATCTAAGCCCCTCGTTAAAAATGTAGTTATTAAAATTTGTTATACTTTATATATGACATTTCATATATTGGAGACCAATATTCTAATTTTCACAGATTAAAAAAGGATAGCTTTCATTTAGAATAGAATACAAATGATCTTATGGCGTAAAAGGTCGTGAATTCTAAAATTTGCCTGGAAATTGCCAGAATGACCTTTCATATTGAGTTCCATGACTCTCCTGCTTAAGCTATTATAATAATTCATTAATTCAATTCTCACCACATAAACTTGCTTTTTATAATAGTCAGATTATATTATTAGTGTCACCTGGCAATATTTCAGCAGTAAGTGTATATTGTAGCCTAGGGATTTTTTTAAAAATAGAAACTACACCTATGTCAGTCAGAATTTTGAAAGTAGTAATTCCATCTTCAATATAATTCAAAGTATGCTAGCTATTTTACAAAAAAACCATTGGAATCTAAGACATGTTGCAGATCTCTCCCCTGCAAACACTTACTGATTTCTTTGCTTTCCCATTGCTACTAGAACAATCCCCCAAGGCCAACGATGATTAGAGCTACAGATATTAACATTACACTGTAATCTGTACGCTGGGGGATTTTTTCATACTCAGGTTGTTCAAGATGCTCAGGACCAAAATAACAGCTTTTGCTACAGTGTCTTTCATCAGGTGGTGCACAGTCAGAATACGGTGCACAACATATCCAGCAGAAGGTCAATATGTTAAAAACAGGAACTGGTGGTCTGACAAGGACTAATTCTAGTCTAAACAATAAGAAAAGCAGAAAGTGAGCCTTGTGACCTTGTTAAATACAAATCTCTTCTCCAGCTAATGACAAGGCGACCCTAAACCAGCATAACACAGACAATCCAATGTAGAGAGGATCCTGCACTCCAAACATACAATTATTGAGAATTCCTTGGGGAATTAGATCAGAACTTTGCATGAAAAGCCAAGGGACAGCTGTTGCGATGGAAAGTAGTGCTGCTATTGCTTGTGATGTGGCCCTTAACTACATCACAATTTTACATTAAATGGCCAACTAAATGCTGACAGGTGGCGGGAATGACCACTTTGGAGATGGAGAAAAGTATTGATGCAGCAGATGGTGCTGACGGAAGTGCTAAGGGCATTTTATAAAGGGCTGTCACTACTTTCAGAATGCATATGCACCCGAACGGCCTAGTCTGACCTGAAGGCGTGACTATCCAACTTTCAACCAGCACTGAAGGATCAGACTGCCCTAAAGATCCAGTCAGCACTGAATGTCCAGCCAGCACTATGATTACTGAGATCTCCCATCCTTTAGAGGTTAGCAAATGGATAAGTGTGAGCATTCAGTTATTGGAGAGGGAGAGCCAAACCAGTCAATGGGAATGGATGCAGATTTATCGAATAATGCAAATCTGTCAGTGGTGATATTTGCAGTGGATAGTTGGGTGCCACTCACTTAGCTAACTACCATTCTTCTTTTTGTGTATAGGAAAAGACAGCTGACAAAGAAAGGAAAGTGTCAACAGGCTGGCTAACCATGGATAATGAATCCTCCCCTTGAAACATTTCTTTCTTATTAGAATATATCTATTCTGTGTGTCCTGAAATTTCCCTTTCACTGCATTTCTATTGATCTATCCCATAACTTAGTTTTGCCAGTTCACTTTAACTAGGTCTGCTTTCATATCTTCATAATTGACATTATTAAATTTGAAATACTTCTTTCTTACTAAATGTAAAATTCAATTGCATTATGGTTGAAGTTATCACAGAGTGCCTTCACAATGAGGTTGTCAATCAATTCCACCTCATTGAATAATACCAGGTCTAGATGGAACAGCAAGCAGAGATAAAGTATAAGTGGGAAATTTTCAAGTTCAGAGATGTAACTAGTAGAGTTCTATTCGGATCAGGCCTTGCTGTTAATTTTTTTTACATTTTGTATAGTTCTATGGATCGAATATACAAGTTGCGATGGCCTTTGACTTGAAAGCAGTGCAGTGATTGAAATTTCTAATTTATTTTAAATGTTTGTGGAATTTTTAATTGATCTTAGGAATGTTTGCAAATGAATATTAAAAGTTTGCATCAATTATTTGTAACTTTCTTAAATAGTAAGAAATACTGGTTGATATGACCTGTCAACCCTTGACCTGGAAGCAGTACTGATAGAAGGGACATTATGAAAGTTGGTAGATTAAAAGAAAATCTCTGAGCAAAGTATTTCTCTAACAGGGGCAGAGCAAAGAAGGCACATTTACAAGGAGCTGTATGTGTAATACTGTTAAAAGGTTTAGAAAGTGAAAGACAGGATTCAGCAGAGACTGCAAATTGGGAAATTCTATGGCTAGGTTTCAGATTTGATGACATGATTGTTTAATTAAGTGCAATAACAGAGTCAAGTAAAGGAGTCTCAGGATCTGTGCCAAGAAGCCGATAATTTGCATGGATTCTGATTTGTGTTAAAGTAAAAGCTACAAAAAGTAGAAACTTGTTCATTATTTCTTCAATGTCGGGGTGTCAATCAGTAAATTTCATTATTTGGTTTATGGTTTTCTAAGGGATTGTAACAAAATCCAGTGACAATGAAAAGCAGGGCAAGATTACAAGGCAGGATGAAGACTTGAAGAATGTTGGTGTAGTATATTAGCATAGGTAGAGGTTTTGTTTAACTAATAGGAGACAGACCATTGGGATAAGGGAGGCATTTTCAGAATGAGGAGGAATTTCTTTTTTTCAAGGGTAGTGAGTGGGTGGAATTCTTCACCGCAAAGGACTGTCGAGATTGGCTCATTCAGTATATTCAAGGCCAAGATAGACAAACATTTAATCTGTAAGCGATAATGCAGGATATGAAGTTGAGGGTTATCAGATCAACCATGATCTCATTGAATGGCAGTGTAGACCAAGTGGGCTGAATGTCCTACTTCTACTCTTATGACTTATGGTCTTAATACAGATGATTGAAATGAATGGAAAACAAGTTTGCAGATAGAGTGAATTGTGGGAAAGTGTTAGGTTATCGACTTTTGTATTAATATAGAAATGCTGACCTTCAACAGGTATGAAACTTGTATATATTGACCTTAACACACCAGGGTTGGATATACTCATATAAAGAAAGTTGCCATGCAGGTAGAGCTTGCTATTAGGATTTCAAATGGCATGTTAGATTTTATCACAAGGGGATTAGAGTGTAAGAATATTAAAGCCCTGATGACTTGGATGACAGAAGTAAATATTCTATTATTAAGTTTTTGTATGATACAAAAATAGGTGGGAAGGCAAGTGGTGAGGATGACATGAAGGGGACATAGTCTGTAAAAAGGGATATAGGTAGTTTAAGTGAGATAGGGCAAAAACTTGACAGATACAATATAATTTGAGGAAATGTGAGGTTATACACTTTGGCAGGAAGAATAGAAAAGTGCAACATTAATGGAGAAAGACTGCAAAAGCTGCAGAATAAAAGTTAGCATCCAAATTCAGTGGGTAATAGGGAAGGCAAATGGAATGTTGGCCTTTATCTCAAAGGGAATGGAATATCAAAGTAGGGAAGTTTTGCTAAATCTGTGCAAGGTACTAGTCAGATTACAACTGGAGTACCCTCACAGTTTTGGGCCCCTTATTCAAGGAGAGATACACTGGCATTGGAAGCAGTCCAGAGAAGGTTCACTAAGCTGATACCAGGTACGGAGTGACTGTCTTATGGGGTGAGGTTGAGCAGATTAGACCTGTACACATTGGAATATTGAAGAATGCGAGGCAACCTTATTGAAAACATTCTTAGGGGACTTCACAGGGTAGATGTGACAGGGTGTTTTCCCTTTGTAGGAGAGTCCAGGATCAGAGGGCATAATCTCAGAATAAGGGGTTGCACATTTAAAACAGGGGAGGAATTTCTTCTCTCAGAGGGTTGTGTATCTGCGGAATACTTTACTGCAAAGGCCTGCTGAGGCAGGGTCATTAAGTGTATTCAAAGTTGAATATACATTTATTTTTAATCAGTAAGGGAATTAAAGGTTACGGGATAAAGGTAGGAAAGTGGAGTTGAAGGTTATCAGATCATATTATATCATTATACCATTATATCATTGAATGGCTGAGCAGAATCGATGGGCTGAATGGACTGTTTCTGCTCTTACATTTTATGCTGTTACTGTCTAACCATGTCGGAGTCTAATGTGATTACATTCTGGAATACTATGTGCATTTTTCATCTCTCTATTTAAGGTAATTTATTCTTGATTGAAGGCTGTAGACAGTTCAGTGGACTGGTTCCTGGATTGACAGCTTTATTCTATGATGAGAAGCAGAGTAAAGTGGATATACATTCTCTGGAGGTTAGAAGAAGGGGATTGTGTGGAAAGACTTTGATTCTCTGTCTGCAGAATCTAGAAGAGAAGTCTCAGGAGACCAATCATATAGAAGTGCGGTGAGCAGTAACTCCTTCACCAAAATGTTTGTGAGTCTTTGGGATTTTCTATACCTGAGGGCCATGGATCATCTATCATTCAATATATTTAAGGCTGAGATGGACAATTTTTATTCTGTCAGGGAAGTATGAGAAATGGGAAGAGAGTATGAAAGTGAAATTGAAGCTGAAGTCTTGTTATGATCATACTTAAAAGCAGAGCAAGCAGTCAAATCCTGCTCCTATTTCTAATGTTCCTATGTAGTTAAGATTGTTCTTGCAGACTACCTGTACGGCTAAGACCTGTACATCCGTCTGTCCTGTAACAATGCAACGAAACCTTATATCCCATCAACAACAAAAACAGAAGTTGCTGGAAAAGCTCATCAGGTTTGGCAGCATCTGTGAAGAAAAAATCAGAGTTAACCCAAAACGTTAACTCTGATATTTTCTTCACATATGCTGCCAGACCTGTTGAGCTTTTCCGGCAACTTCTGTTTTTGTTCCTGATTGACGGCATCCGCAGTTCTTTCAGTTTTTATTTAATATTTAACTCACTGCCACATCTCTTCTAGGCATGCCCACCTTGAAGAAGTTCTGCTCCTCTCTCTTACAAGTTCTGAGGAAGGGTCACTGGATCTGAAATTTAACTGATTTTTATTTTCTTCACAGACGCTGCAAGACCTGCTGAGCTTTTCCAGCAACTTCTGTTTTTGCTCTTAACCATCTGCTGCCCAGTTGCCATTATTTAGCCATTTTGGATTTATGTCTTGTCTGCTGGCATGTAAAGGATCCTCAGGAATTAAAATAGTTTGGACATTGGGTGTATGTTACAGGTGCTGCACAATGTAGTACTAAAAAGGGACAGCAATGGTTCAAGATGGCAGCTCATCACTACCTTCCCATGGACATCTAGGGATGGGCAATAAATGCTGGCCCAGCCATCAATGTGTACTTCCCATAAATTAATTTTAATAAATAACCATACAACTTGCAGTTAGTTGCTTTCCCCACACTGCCTGAACTTTATCACATGCTTTGTGCAGGAAGAACAGTAGTGGTCAAAATACTGCAAAGGATGAAGGTTCCCAAACAAAGTAAAATGCTGCACATTTGTAATAAAACAAAAAAAAATCTGATACAAAATGAATTGTATTATTAAATTGAAACTTAAGTGCATCAAAGAAGTGATCAAGGCATGATAGAGCAACACATATTGATATTACAACAGATCAAAAGGTAAAGAATATTTTGAATTCATAGTGTCCAATAATACGGAGTTTTGGATACTGATCACAAAATTGTGCAAATAAAAAAGGTATTCAGTCCTATCAGTCCTATTCAGTCCTAGGTATTCTAGTCTATCAATCCATTGGCCTCCTAATTCACCTTTAGAACATACAACTTTCTTAAATGACTTCAATGATGAATACTTAACACAATTCAAATGCTAAACTGCATCAGTTCTCTGTATTGTTTCAGCCATAATTCCTTGACTTATATTTTACTATAAAGCACAAGTAATAGTCTTGTGTTTAATACGCCGATTACTGATCAACAGTGAATGGACACACTAAACCCAAGATTATGAATAAATTGTAAGTTTAGTTGCTGTATTTACATTACACTCTGCAGAGATGGTTTTCTTTCAGATGACAGTGAAGGATTGGAGCGGACTGCCCAACCCTTGACGGAAATCTGAGATAGACACGTTTTTGTTAAGCAAAACTATTAAGGGATATGGGCCAAAGACAGGTAAATGGAGTTCGACCACAGATCGGCTATGATCGCATTGAATGGTGAAACAGGCTTGAGGGGCTGAATGGCCGAGTCCTGTTCCTATGTTCCTAATGAAAGTCAGCTGGTAGCTGATGCAATAGAAAGAAGTCTGTCTTGTAGATATAACATGCTACTGGCTGGCTTAATGAGGACAGAATGGGACTTCTAGGATTTAGCCAGCAATCCCAGAACTCAGTAGTGGCCATTGCCAGGAATTGAACCCTCACTGTCAAAGTTACTTTGAACTACGTCCTAGTCAACTAGCTAATCAACTGAGCTAACCAGTACCCCTTTTAAATGCTATTCACCTGTAATAACTTACAGTCCTGACGCAAGTTCTATAATTGAAACTTTAGCTCACTACTGGGTATATCTGGCATTTCCTGGTTTTATTTAAATTTGCCATTGATATTTAGGATGTATAATGAAATAAAATGTAAAATTAAATATTTCTTATATTCAGCTTTTTGTAAAAACTAACTTGAGTCCTAAGTTCATTGTGCCAAGTTTGAAGGATTCAAGACCTCTAGCACATTTTTCAAATTGCTGAGATTTTCCCAATACTTTAACAATAATAATGCATTTGAGAACAACCTTGTCACCGGTGTGACATGGCTCAATTATACACTTACCTGAAAGTCATATTATGACTGAGGAGGTAGTTCAATGGTTTTATTCCCAAATACCCCAAAGGCATAAGATGTGCAATTTCAGTCAACATGTACCGTATAGCATTGCAGTCACAGATATGGTTTTATGATCCCTGTAGAGACCAAAAATATTTTTAAAAGAAAGGAAACCCATGGTTAGTTTGGGAACATGGTTAGCATTGACTAGTTGGACCGAAGAGTTTGTTTCAATGCTGTATGGCTCTATGACTTTATAACAGGATACCTCTAGACAAAACTAGTTCAACTCCCCAACAGAAATAAATCAATGTATTTCAAATATTTATTAACAGGTGAAGGATATTTCAAATAAAAATGTAAATTTCACTTTAAATAGTTGATACACAAAAGTTATACCTCATGTAATTACAAATACTCACATTACTTCCCATACAAATGTGGGACCATGTGCAATCTCGCTGTCTTTCCAACTCAGATTGTTTTATCGGATTTCTCAGTGTCCATCTAATCATTTCAGTTCTAGAGTTGCACTCACCAGCAGCTGTACTTCATCTGAAGCCCATGAACATAGTTACTATTCACAAGGTGCAAATCCACCAACCTGCTCACAATAACCCTGGTCATACTGGGTCCCCAGAGACTACACATTGGAAATCGAAGGTCACATACATATTTTTGGAACCTATTGGTGTCATAATCAGGAAACCAATTAATCTTCTTTCAAAATACTCCCCGGCACATTTACTTCTTAAAGGTACATTACACAAAAGTGTAATATATTGAATTGAGGAGAAACTTCTTTACCTGGGGAATGGTCATCTTGCACAATTCCCTGCAGCAGAAAGCAGTAGCAGTCAATACATTGAACATTTTCAAGAAGGATTTAGATGGTTTTGAGGGCTAATGGGATCAAAGGGTATGCAGTGAAAGTGAGAGCAGGACACTGAGTTGGATGATCAGCCACCGTCATATGGAATGGTGGGCCAGGCTCAAAGGGCCGAAAGACCTCCTTCTGTTCCTATCTTCAATGTTTCTATATGAATCGTTGCAAAAGTATTAACTCAGCCAGGTTCCCAAAAATTAAATTGGAGCTTTAATCAATGGCAAATGTGTTAGTGCCAGTTTTGTGTTCTTTCTAAAGTTGAATTTTATGGCCAATATTTTAAATTTAAGAACTTATCTTATAATGCTGCTGATATCTTGCAACTAAGATTAAACCACATGTGGAAGATTTCTTCACTGCTGAAAAGGGTGCAACATGAAGACAATGCTTTAATCTTGGAATTCATGCTACTTGGCTCTGCATTGCTTTATCTATTAAATATTAGTATGAGATGAGTAAGTGCAGCAAAAGGCCAACCTTAGTGATACTAACAAATGTAGATTACAGATTAATATTGTATGATGGAATCAATGTATTAAATTCATATACACTGAATTATGTCCTTACTAGTTCTTTCTTGCTGAGTCAGCCATGTGTTTGCTCCTCCTTCCTAGAATTATTGCACTTCTTTAATACTAAAAGTTCCTCACTATCCCTCTCTTTGACACTAGTTGGAAGAAAACAACCACAGCTTATAATTTAAAAATCCACCCTAAGAAAGTACCATTTTCCCACTGAAATAATATATTCATTTTCAGCAAATATTAGTGACAATGTTATAATGGTTGCATTATTCTGATTTTTGTATTCTGTGGTACAGCTTGTCATTCCTGAAGATGCTGAACTGAAGCAGGCAAGCTGTGATTTGTTAAATTCTAGGCTATCAATGAAGGTGTAATACCATCATTTTTGTTCATGTTCTTTTATTTAATACTCTGTCCTTATCAATACAAAAGTTCAGATGTTTAAAAACTGTGGGTACAGATCAAAAGCCAATGAATTGAAGAATATCCTGAAGGCTTCCTCAATCATTAACCATAAGCCATCACTTTTGAATCACCAAAAAATCAAATTAGCACTAGTTTTCAATGATCATAAAATTATCTCAATTTCTTTTAATACAACAAATGTTTCAGCTAAACAATCATATATTTTATCCACAAACATATTGAAATTTAAATCACAAGAAATGAAAATTTGCACAATAGTGATTATTAAACAGTGCAGGAATTTTTAAAGAAATGTTTGCAGATTTGTAGGAAAGTCAGTAGAAATACTTGCGTTCAGACTGGACCATCCATAGGAGCAAACCCACATGTTAAAGCATTTTTATTCATGCACATGCGGCCAGGATAAAATAAAACATGGCAAGATCTTTTAATTAATTTTGAGAGTTCCATTTCTGATCTGAAGAATCTAACAGAAAGACAATGCCTATCTCAGATGTTCTTGTCTCCATAACCCACATAAAATTGTTTGCTAATTAATGAACAGTTTATATAGAATTAATCTGTGCTAAGTTGCACCAGTGCTGGTTATCAGTGAGGCATTTTTTCTGCCTTCCTGTATAGTTTAGAAATTACTTCCACTGGTCTTAGTGTGTGAACACTTAAAGTGATTTTGTTAAATTTCATTGTATACTGTTTAAATGAAGAAATTAACCTATTTATATTAAGTCAGCTAATGCCTTCCTTATAAAAAGAGAGAGAGAATTTGGTTTGAATGCATTAAGCCTTTCTACAAGAACATTTTCGACGATAACTTTTAACCCTATCAAGAATATTTTAACAGCCTGCGCTGCTTCAACCATGATCTTAAAATTTTCACATCTTTCTTCATTTACTTCTCTCTTTGAAAATTACAATTATTATTGATGTATTCAACAATTACTTTTATTTTCTCAAACACTGAATTTCACGAGAATTTAAATTATTCATGAACAAGGATGATACAAAACAATAGGAAATAGCATAAGGAATTGCAATAGAATGAAATAGTGAATGAAACATACATGCAACTCTATTTGGAGTCTGACCAGTCTTGCATATCAATCGAATCTAAAATGAGCAGTCAGCTTATCACAGGTCTAAGCTAGTTTTTTCTACAGGGGAGAAGAAAATGGCTCTCATTTTCTTTTTGACAAAGCTTCCCTTACTGTATCACGGTAAATTTGAGTGACTGCAAGTACTATTTATGTCTTTTCATCACTGTCTTGTGTTAATCTATCATTATTATCCTGACATTCCTAGCTCCACACTCATCATCAAAATCATGGATTATAGCTGCAAAACATAACTTGTTTAATGGATAAGTAAAAATGAAATAAGTATAAATTTATGTCCTGCTCATGCCAAAGAGTTGCCATTCTAATTTTCCTTAGTATTATTGTGAGTTCTTAATAACTCACCTTACATTAAAATATCATTTTTTTTTCTCAATTTGTAAAGTTTTATATGTTCAGGTCTTCAAGCTAATCAAGGAAAATAATAGCTGCTATAATATATGTTGCAGGTCAAGGACAGAAAATGCTGAAAATAAAATACCATTTAAATGATTTTCTAAATTAGAAAGATATTGCACTATTTTATCAGAGCAGTAAACTAATTCCCTCAGGTGCTGATCAAACTGCTGTAAATTGTTAACATTTTTATTCCTGTTTTTGTACCTTCAGTTTTCACTTCCTTTTTATTTCAAATACAATAAAGTATATTGCTTAATGGGAAAATTCCCATATCCACTGGAACAAAATTTCTGTTCTAATTTGTTTTGCAATATGGTAGACAGTTTCATCACCAACTAAAAAAGAACACTAACCATGTATAATTGGCTAGCAGCTAGACTTTTGCCGCAGGATTTTATCGTAATCCATATACATTCACAACAGGTAACAAAAATCGTATAAAATTTGAACAAAATCTCATCTAGTGACACCCCTGTTTATTACCATATGCAATGGTAAATCTACTGCATATCAGGAAACCTGGGATGATATTCTATACAAGCTTTTATGATTAAAAGCAAATGGATATTTTTGGTTTGAACAATTTTTCTTGTTCATGAGGTTTTTCTTAAAACATACCAGGAGCTAGAAATCTTATGCTTAGATTGAGAAATGCCATGTAGTGATAACGTAAAACACTTTGTCGTACCTTGTAGTAATTTGGAGAATGTAGTTGCTGACTGATGTCTCAAAGTTTATTTTTAACAATAAGTAATTTGCTTTGCTATCTTTTCATATACAACATCCTTGAATCTGTGAAGGTAGCAGGCAATGTCTGACATTGTTGAGACGAGAGAAGGAAAACTGATTGTTAAATGTTTGACCTTTCCTTTAGCCATATCAAGTAATCACTGAAATTGTAAAACATTTCCCTTATTGAAATGATTTACTTCTGCCATACTATTGGGGTTACCTTCAAAAATGATTTACCTAGTTAAAATAAAATGAAATAAAGGCAAAACTGAATGTTAGCGTAAATCACTTTAAAACCTTCCTGTATCATATTCCTTCTGCAGTAGTCAGCCTCTGCAAAAAATATGCTAATTGATGCACTTAACAGAGATGTCAACCTATGGGAGGAGTCTTCAGCAGTAGGAGAGGAAAATAAATATGACTAATGAAATAACTCCACAGAGGCTGGTGTCCTGTCACCTAGTCACCCTTTGTTTACACGTGGAGATTCCTTGTCACTGATCAAGCTCCCTCAGAACCAGCTCTCAGAGTGAACAGGATGTTTGGCACTCCTGTTTTTATCTGTCAGCCAGGACTCCCTGATTGGACCGGATTAACAGCCCCAATCAGGGAACTCATATTCCATGTGGTCCTCCTGGCTGACCTCGTTACAATCACTGCAACTAAAATCACAGCATAGTGAGGCTCAGTGCTGGCCAAAGAGTTAAAACAAAAATTCCTGCAATCACTCACTATTATGAACAACACTTGCTTTATAATTTCTTTATAATTTTTTTAACCTCTGCTTTGGAATTCAAAAGGATTCAGAATTTTGGGGTTAATGACAGGAAACATGTTGGGGATGGTGTTTCCTTTTTATTGCCATGTTCCTTTCATACGTAATTATTTTCCACAATCATCCCAAAAGGACAATCCTAAAAGGGAAGTATTGAAGTGGCTCCCCGCTACAATTCCTGCACCCCGCCCTTTCCAAAACTGTCCTGGAAAATCTGGTTCAATGCTTTAAGTCAGAATTTACTTACGGACATTCATATTAAATTTTTGGGGCAACCTAACCCATCTGTCGGTAAGCTGATGGATTCAGATACAATGTCACCTGATTTTACTCTCCATGGAATTGAAGGAGAGTAATATTGTGGAAGATGTAAAACTAGCATTTTACTCCTTCCTGAGGGTTTCCTGATGGGCAGATTACTTTAAAATTAGTCCTTAAATTCAATAATAATGTTTTATTAATAATATGGCCCCTGAATCTGCTTGCTATGTGTTGTTAATGCAAACATATACTTTTAAATTCACTGGCTCATTTAATGTAACTCACACTTCCCATTCAACAAAACAAAACTAGGTGTAATTTGTACATGATCAGTCAGATCATGCAATTGCTGTAACACACGTAAAGCCAAGACCACATTACAATTTCAAACATCACTCAAACCTAAAAACAAGGTTTGACAATTAAAACATGCTGATATCAAAATAACTTTATCCCAATACTATACGAGTATAATTTCTGTTAAGATTCCTTTACAGAGCCACATTAATTTCTCACGGGCTAGCTGTAAAAGAGGTACATGTGATTTTGTTACATTTAAACTACTGAGAATATATGTTTTAAAAAATTGTTCCACAGTTATGGCCATGGAAATCCAACAAGCATACAAATTAGATAGAATTTAAACCTGATGAAAGTTTCTCCCTTGCAGGTCACAAATGTAATCTCCAACAAAAATGAAGTAGCTCCCACATAAGATAGACTATCAGTCTTAATATATTGTACATCTTTTCTTCTGTTGTTGCTCAAGGTAACACTTAATTCGAGATTCCAGCCAGTCCATTGTCATTGATCACCATGACTCCTTCAGTTTGTTTTAACTGCAAAATACAAAATGGACAAATGAGGGCATGTTTTAGTCAAGGCACCACTTACTAAAAGAAGATTTGTGAAAAAAAACCCACAAATTTTAATGAAAACCATTAAAACAATATTCACTGTTTTCAAAAATAAATATTTTGTCCAAATAGAGAAATGCAGTCAAACACTTTGATATAGATAAACTAGTAAAAGCCACAGTTAGATATTATAAATATGTTGCTTGAAATGCTTGTTCACACATTTGACAGAAAAGCTACATCTGACTGCTTCTCTTGATGGTATAAAGCTGTTCATATAGCTTTTTGCCTTCTGTTAATCAGTTTCAATCACTTTCTTAACAGCCATCATTTCCTCTTCTCAGAAGCATAGGTAATGAACAAAAAGCTGAGCATTAAAGTCTTTCTCACTGTTTTTAACCTACTCTTCATCGTACAATAATGAGAATCTTACTGGGGTCTGAACAATGTGGGCTATGATGAGAAATGTAGTGACTACAACAGAACTCCAGCAAGGCCAATAGTAACATTGGGAATCATTTTTAACTACATTCTAGGTGTTGAGGTGAGATTCTCACTAAGCAGTGATGGGTTACTTATTAAGAGGAGTTATTTGCTTCCTAACTGCGGATCTCACCTCATTAATATGTAGCTTTCTACTGTTCTGCCTGTTGTCCGCAAATAGATGTCAAGAATTCTCAACATAAAAGTTAGAGAAGGGGTCTAGCACCTTCAGCTCACTACTGGTTGCAAAGGGCCTCTGTGTTGATCACCATGCAATACTATCTCAGGGCACGCTCCATGGGTGCTGGCAAATGCCCCCCAGATCCATGGCCACTGGCATTTGACATGTGCCAGCCTGTAAGTACTCTCATGGCACATCTCCACTTACAGTGCACTTCTGGAATTTAACGTTGAACTTTGAGGCACAATGGTAACAATCAATGTAATGCTGTAGCAAGTACACTTTGAGCTCAGGGATGCATATCCTGCTCATGGACTGGAGTAGGCTGCATGGCCAGCATGTTTCGTTGCTCTTTTAGCGCTCACTCACTTTGGGCCCACCTAGTGCTCACAGCATCCCTCCCTTGAATCGTCTTGTCTTTTTGAACCTTGCCTCTGAGCCAGTTCTCCAATCCAGGACAAAAAAAAAATCAAGAGAAAATTCAGACAAGAGTAGCAGCCACAAGATGTTCACTGAAGCTTTCAACTCTTTTGAGACCCCAATAGCCTCTGCCTAAAGCTAAACCCAAAAACTCAAAAAAAAGCCTGGTCTGTGAGAGCTGGCTACACACAGGCTGCTTCCATTGGCTCAACTTTAAAAAAAAACCCAAGCCGTCACAAGCTGTTTACTCCATCGGTCTACAGTAGCCTCTGCCTCTGCCTTACAACCTCTCTTCAAAAAAAAAACCCAGGACAAAATAATCTCTCGAAAGCCACAGCGTTGTCACAAGAAACTGTTGCCACTCATAAAATGATCAAGAGTGATAGAGCACAGATTGGTTTTCAAAAGTAGCAAATACAATGTGAGGGAATGTTTTCACACAGTGGATGCCAAGAAGTTTGATAGGAGACAGGTCAAATTGAGGCATTTAAGAAGACATTAGATGTTTATGTGAATAGGGCCAACAGGATATGGAGAAAGGGTGGAAACACAGCATTAAGTCACAATGCTCTTGCGGATAGCCACTGCAGACACAATGGGTTGAATGGCTTTCCTCTGCACAATGGAAATGCTGTGACTCTGCCAGTTTTATTAGCGTGTTGTTAACAGTCGTGACACCAAGACCTTAATAAGTAATTGGAAGCCATGCATTTATCTTGATGACAAGACCAATTTACACTAACATGGAATGATGGTTTTCCAAAGGGCTAGTGCTCACACCAGCCATTTTCTGCACCAGTCCCCAAATGTTGTTCTAATCACATGGCATAGTACTACTGACACAGGCATAAACACAAGTCGGATGGTAGCCAATGAGCTGTCCTTACTGCAATGTTTCTTCTAGATGTGATGCCTTAACCTCAATCCAGAGACAGTTTTGTCTGTTCCATTTGAAGGACAACACCTTGGGGAACTTGGGGAAAGTATTCAATGTTTCTTCCTGTGCAAGGGAACTTACTCATGGTTCCCATCGAAAACAGTTTGCTCTCGTTCTTTCGGGGACTCTCAGCTGTTGACATTGTATCATCAAACCCAGCCAAAAAGTAAATATTGTGGCAATCTTGTCTAGAAACTCATTGGAATATCACAGGGGAGCAAGCCACAATACTTCATATTGCAACAGTCATCCTAATTTACTCTGCTGCCAAATGCTGCCCCATTGCCCAGGCCTGCAGAAACTCCACAGAAATTGTGGATGTGCAGCTATACACCAGTTGAGGACATGGTTAAGGATATTTATGTCCAGTTTAACTAAGTGGAGCCAATGCAGTCCCAAACACATTCCATTCACCACAATGCCATCGTGCCTTTCAAAGAAACTTGCAATATCAGCTGGAAGCTCTTGAAGTCATGCCAGTCATTCAGAGAAACAGCAACCAATATTTGTGCAGCTTCTATCAACCCACTGTACAGGTGGATGTTGTTATGGGAAGCATAAAACATAAAAAAGATCCACCTTATAACTGAGCTGATAGCAGAAATCCCTGGCTGAAGACAAGGTACAATACTCAACCCAATTGCTCAGGCATGAACAATGTGGTCACCAGCTGCACTTGGAAAAATGAGCAAGGACCTGAGGTGTGACTGTAGCTGTGAAATCCATGCAACGTATCACATGACCTTCCAACTAAGTTCTTTTGTAGAACATCATTTTCCGATTAGCATTTACAGAGATCAGCAAATGGATTACCAGACTAAATCTCCAATTTTAACATAAGATTGTATTAGTAATTGCAGAGAAAATGGGCAACTCAACAAAGTAATGAATGAAAATATTAACCTGTTAATAATGTAGTGTAATTTCATCTTAGTTGAATTTAACAATATTAAAACATACAAGGAGCTTTAAGTTCAGTATGAGACATACACAAACCTATGATTATCAACTCATCACTTCAAATGTACAACATTTTCATTTAGGTGAAAATCAACCATCCTTTTCATAGTTAATATCAGTTCAAATTTTCAGTGAGTTATTCAGCTCGAAGGCTACACTTAGTCCTTGTCTGTATTTAGTCTAAACTTAGATGTCATGCTATTTATTTTTAATAAGCTTTAAATTCAGAGTTTTCAGAAATCTAAATGACAGTTTCTCTCAACTCACCTGCAGTTTAAGTATTGGCTTCTTCCATTAGATTGTTACATTTGGCTAAGACTGCACCACACAATTATTTAATGGAAAATCTATGGGTAATAAACAGCCTTGCCAGAATCAGCCCATAGCTGAAATCAGATTTTACACACTTATGGCCAGTCAAAAGACAAACCTGGACTGAGGTTCCACAGATACTCACTTTGTTTGTTAAGTGTAACATCAGTCTAAAATACAGGAGTGACAGCATAAGAGAATAAAGTGAGAAAGTGTGGAAGCACTTGCTCCAGTCCTGAGGAATGATCATCATCCTGAAATATTGGACTTGCATTGACAGAGGTGGGAAGCAGAAGCTTGGGTTTCCCCTCTTGCCACAGAGTTTTAATTCTGTTGTGTGTACCCATTTAGCGTTTTAGGATTGCTGATTGACAAGCTTGGCCCCATATCGGATGGAAAGCATTTTGGAACAACCCATGGCCCTGTGGTGCAGCCTTTGAGAGTGTATATTCCATTCTTCCGCTTCCTCATCTTCTGCTCCCAATTCTAGAGACCATTACATTTCAAATAAAAGCAAAATACAGCAGATGCTGGAAATCTGAAACATATATCCTGATATATATGCCTAATATATCTCTCAGCACAACAGACCCATTTTCTCTTTTTCACACCTTCATTTCCCAATTAATGTCTCTATCTCTTCTTTATCACCATTAGCATTCCCTTTCTCTGTTGCTCTGGGCACTCTCACAATCTGTTCCATTCACTCCTCTTCCCCCTCTGTCATCAGCATAAAGATTATAATTTCCAATCCCTTTCAGTCTGAAGAAGAGTCATAATGCCCTTAAAACATTATTGCTGGTTCTGTCTCCACAGATGCTGCCAGACCCATTGACTTTCTCATAGAATCCCTACAGTGTGAAACTGGCTATTCAGCCCAACGGGTCCATACTGAACCTCCAAACAGCATTCCATCCTGACTTACCCCCCTAAACTATCCCTGTAACCCTGCATTTCCCATGGCTAATCCACCTAACCTACACAGCCCTGAACACTATGGGCAATTTAGCATGGCCAGACCACCTAACCTGCACGTCTTTGGACTGTGGGAGGAAACTAGAGCACCCAGAGGAAACCTGTACAGATATGGGGAGAATGTGAAAACTCCACATAGACAGTTGCCCTGGGTCCCTGGTGCTGTGAGGCAGCAGTCCTAACCACTGAGCCACTGTGAGCCACCGTGCTGCCTAGCACTTTCTATACTTATTCCATCTGCAAGTACATTAAGAGCAATAGAGCACCTAGAAACAGAATACAGTCACAGAATCCCTACAGAGTTGGAAGAGGCCATTCAGCCCAACAAGTCCACACTGACCCTCCGAACAGCATCCCACCCAGAACCATCCCCCTTACCTATTCCTGCAATCCTGCATTTCCTGTGGCTAATGCACCTAACCTACACATCTCTGAACACTATGTGCTACTTAGCATGGCCAAGCCACCGAACTTGCACATTTGTGGACTGTGGGAGAAAACTGGAGTACCCGGAGGGAACCCATGCAGACACGGAGAGAATGTGCAAATTCCAGACAGTTGCCCGAGGGTGGAATCAAACCCAGCTATCCACTGAGCTACCATGCCGCAGGCCCCTTAAAGATCAATGAAGTCATCGATGTGTTGAAACTCAGGAGACGAGAGAGATACCCCCTTAAAGATCAACAAGGTCATCGATGTGTTGAACCTCAGGAGATGGGAGAGATACTAAATGTATATTTTGCAGCTGTTTTTACTGTGGAGAAAGAAATGGAGGCTTGAGAAATTGGGGAAATAAATATTAACGTTTTGAAAACAGTTCACGTTACAGTACAGCAAGTGGAGGTCTTAGAAAACATAAAAGTGGATAAATCTCCGGGACCTGATTAAATGTATCCCAGGACATTGTGAGAAGTTAGGGTAGAAATTGCGGGGCCCCTAGCTGAAATATTTATATCATCTATAACCATGGATGAGGTGCTGGAGGACTGGACGGTGGCTAATGAAACCTGGGAATTATAGACCTGTGAGCCTGATATTGGTGGTAAATAAGTTTGTTGGAAGTGATTCTGGAAGATAGGATTTAAATGCATTTGGTGGGACAGAGATTGATTATGGGATAGTTAGCATTGTTTTGTGCAAGGGAAATCATGTCTCACAAACTTGATTGAGTTTTTAGAGGAAGTAACCAAAAAGATTGATGAAGGCAGAGTGGTAGGCATTGTTTACATGGACGTTAGTAAAGCCTTTGACAAGGGTCCATATGGTAGACTAATTAGTAAAGTTAGATCACGTGGGATCCAGGGTGACCTTGTCAACTGGATACAAAATTGGCTTTACGCTAGGAGACAGAGGGTGGTGATGGAGGATTATTTTTTGGAACACAGGCCTGTGACCAGTGGTGTTCCACAGGGCTCAGTATTGGATCCACTTTTGTTGTCATTTATATAAATGATTTGGATGAGAATGTAGGAGGCATAGTTAATAAGTGTGTGGATGACACCAAATTGATGGTATAGAGGACAGCGAAAAAGGTTCTCTAAGATTACAAAGAAAACTTGATCAATTGGGTCAATGGGCTGAGGAATGGCAGATGGAGTTTAATTGGGATAAATGTGAGGTGTTGCATTTTGATAAAACAAACAAGGAAGGGACTTATAATGGTAGGGCCCTGATAGTATTGTTAAACAGAGAGACCTAGGGGGTTCAGGTACTTAATTCTTTGAAATTTACATCAAAGACAGACAGGGCAGTTAAGGAGGTATTTAGCATGCTTGCCTCCGGTGCTCAGACCTTTGAGTATAGGAGTTGGGATGTCATGTTGAGTTGTACAGAACGTTGGTGAGGCCTCTTCTGGAGTATTGTGTGTTGTTCTGGTCTTGCTGCTATAGGAAGGAAACTATTAAGTTGGAGACGGTTCAGAAAAGACTTATCAGGATGCTGCCAGGAATGGAGAGTTTGAGTTATAAAAATAGGCTTGGACTTTTTCACTGGAGAATAGGCAATTGAGGGGTTGACCCTGTAGGAGTTTATAAAATCCTGAGGGGCGTAGATATAGAGAATAGCAAGGGTCTTTTCACTAGGGTGGGTGAGTTCAAAACCAGAGGACATATTTTTAAGGTGAGAAGAGAAAATTTTAAAAAGGACATGAGGGGCAACACTTTTCTACACAGAGAGTGGTTTGTGTGTGGAATGAATTGCCAGAGGAAGTGGTGGATGCAGGCACAGTTACAACAATTAAAAGACATTTGGAGAAGTTCATGAATATGAAAGGTTTGGAGGGATATGGGCCAAATGCAGGCTAGTGCGACTAGTTTAGTTTAGGAACATGGTTGGCGTGGATTATGGTTGGATCATATGTATGACTCTATGACTTTTCCAGTTTGTAATATCCCCTTAAAACTCCTGAATTGTTACCATGCTGCTGAACTTAATTGGCTGAGAAATTGTAAATAATAAGTCACATTGCAAACATAAACAGGATCTATGGCCTAACCTCATATTGGTGTCTTTAGCATACAACCCTTAATAACTTAAGCTGACAAAAGAATTTCTCAATTTTAGATTTAATATCTCACTTGAACAATATCTACCATAGACTAGGTTAACTATTGCTCACCATGTATATACACAGAATCACAAAACTGTTATGGTGCAGAAGGAAGCCATTTGGCTCACCATGTCTTCACTGGCTCTCCAAACAAGCATCGTTACCTGCTTTCTTCCCATATCCTTGCAAACTATTTGTATCCAAATAATCATTCAATGCCCTTTTGAGTGCCTGAACTGAAGCTGCCACCAATTCACTTGTGGGCACTGCATTCTACACCCTAACAACTGTCTGAGTGAAAGGTTTTTTTAACACATCATGCTTGCATCAGTTGCACATCACTTTAATCTATGCGCACTTGTTCCCATTCCTCTTACAAGTGAGAAGAACTTCTCTTTCTCTACTCTATCCAGTCTGCTCACAATTTTGAAAGTCTCTATGAAATTTGCTGTCAGCCTTCTTCTCTCCATGGAGAACAGTTCCAACTACTTCAACCTGTCACAGAACTGAAGTTTCTCACTCTTGGAACCATACTTATTAATCTCTCTGCACTGTCTCTGATGCATTCACATCTTTTCTATAATGTGGCACCTAAAACTGTACATAATATAATACAAGGACAGCTGAAGTTTGACAATTGTCCTGTAGAAGTTCACAACATCACTTCCTTGCTCTTGTACTCTCTGCCGCTAGTAATAAAAGACAAGGATATTATATGCTTTATTAATTGCTCTCTCCACTTGTCCTAACATCCTCAATGATCTGTGTAAAAATACACTCAGATCATTCTGTCCTGCAGCACCTTGAGAATTACATCCCCCTATTTTATATTGTCTTTCAATGTTCTTCCTACCAAGGTGCATCACATCACACTTCTCTGTACTCAAGGTCATCTGCCACTCCACCAACTTGTCAATAATCTTTTTAAAGTTCCACGTTGTTCTCCTCACAGTTTACAATTCTTCCAAGTTTTGTGTCATCTGCAAGTATGTGCTGATTTTACTCAGGAATAACAACAGCTGCAGAAATTGTTTTGGTGTTACAGTAATACCATGTTTACATTGGACAGAAAACAATGGAAATAGAGTTACAGTTGATTTTTCTAGTATTTATTGCAGGTTAATTTTGTCTACCCTACGGTATTGTAGTTGAAATTGCTTTGATGAAGTAACTCTGTGTACTTTTCATTTCATCTTTTCAAAGTCCAGATAATTAGGAAAACGATTTTGTCAGTAATAATGTGACTCACAAGGTGATTTACGAAAGCTATAAATGCAGTCAGACGTAAAATAATAGCAGTAATGCGTATTCATAACTACAAAGAATGTTATGAATTTATCATTCACCCAATTTATACGTTTTAATGGGCCAAAAATTGCTGGAGTGGCAAATTTTGCAGCAAACGATGTGATTTGGAAATATTCCCTCATCCTTCAGGTCAATTAGTTTTGCTCTGTAAGTTGCTGGAATTGGTAATCACAAACTGAGGTCAGTGGGGCATCTGAGATCTTGAAATTTGAAAATAGAAGAAGAAACAGGACAAACAATGGAGAATAGTATGAATCAGGGGCAAAGAGGAAATGAAATATTGGAAGAAGGTATATATTTTATTTTTGAAATCTAATTTTTAAAAATAGCTAGGATTAATTTAAAAACCTGCAGGAATGAGACACCACAGTGTCATTATTCCCTTTCTGGACTCTGCTAAATTTCATGTCAAAACAATAAATTACATCATTAATACAGTCCTTTCGACAAGAAATTGCTGCTTTACATATCAGTGCTGAATTATTGGTAGTTACAACACAAGCACAGATGCAACAATTTTTTTAAAAGCCATGGGGTATGTAACAGTGAGCTCTCATTGTGTTGATGTGAATGATGGACTGGCACAAATTGTCTGCATTTATGACCATCCTAAAATATATACAGGACAGCATGGTTTGTTTGCTCTGTCAAATGTATGATTCTAGTACAAGCTCTGGCACAAGACATTTCTAGGCCTAATAAGGTGTGAACTCATGATCCACATCTGAAACAACTGTCCATACAAAACTTAACAGTATGTAAGCCACAAGATGATTTTCTAGGATTCATACAGAAATGGAAGGATCTACCATTGGGTCTGTCCTTTTATACACATTGGTAAGAAACATCAGTTGCCAAGAGATAAGGTCTGTAAACAGACATTTGAGATAAAAGGAAAAATAAACTTTAAATTAAAAAAAAATACACACATGGCTAAACAGGATGTTAAACAAAATAAAATGGTCATCCACTGAAGGAATATTGCTCTACTTCCAAGTCTTAGAGAGAAGAAGCCATGGTTATTTCTGCCTGTGGGAGATACTTGTGCACTATTAATAGATGTTTGTTTACCTTCCATAAAAGCAAAATACTGCAGACGCTAGAAATCTGAAATAAAACAGAAAAAGCCTCAGAAGTTCTGGCAGAATTGTTTTAGGACCCATCAGGGTAAACAATGGGCCTTCAAAGTTTGTTAGGTACTTCTGGAACTTGTGTTCTTATTTCACGATTAGGGGAAACACCAAGAGTTGGAGAGTCATAGAGTCATGCAGCATGGAAACAGACCTTCAGTTCAACTAGGCCACTCCGACTATGTTTCAAATCAAACTGGTCCCATCTGCCTACATTGGGCTCATATCCCTCCAAACCATTCCTATTCATGTACTTATCCAAATGACTTTTAAACATTGTAACTGTACCTGCATCCACCACTTCCTCTGGCAGTCCATTCCATACATGAACCACTTTCTGTGTAAAAAATATTGAGGTTGAACAGGATGTTGGGGAGGCCTCTTGTGGATTACTGTGTGCAGTTCTGGTCATCCTGCTAAACGAAGGATATGATTAAACTGGAGAGGCTTCAGAAAAGATTTACCAGAATGTTGCCCGGAATGGAGGGTTTGGGTTATAAAAATAGGCTAGATAGGCTGGGACCTTCTTCACTGGAACATAGGAGGTCGAGGGGTGACCTTATAGAGGTTTATAAAATCACGAGGGGCATAGATAAGATGAATAGCAAAGTTCTTTTCTTTAACATGGGGGAGTTCAAAGCTAGGTGGCATATATTTAACATTAGAGGGAAACGATTTAAAAAGGACATGAGGGGAAATTGGTTTTCCACAGACAGTGGTTCATGTGAGGAATGAACTGCCAGAGGAACTGGTGGATGTAGGTACGGTTACAATGTTTAAAAGACATATCTGGATAATCATGAAGTGCTTCGAGAAGCTGGTCATGGCACACAGCAATTTTAGTCTGCCAACCTGCCTTGATCCCCTTCGATTTGCCTAATGACATGACAGGTCCACAGGGAATGCCATATCCCCAGCCCTGCGGTCATCCCTGGAACATCTGGACAACAAAGTAACCCACGTCAGATTCCTGCTTGTTGACGACAGCTCCGCCTTCAGCACCATTATCCCCTCCAGACTGATCTCAAAAGTGCCGTGACCTTGGTCTTGGCTCCGCCCTCTGCAATTGGACCCTCAGCTTTCTGACCCATAGGCCGCAATCAGTGAGGATAGGTAAATGCACCTCCTCCACAATAGCACTTAACACTGGAGCTCCCCAAGGATACGCCCTTAGCCCCCTATGGTACTCCTTGTACACCTACGACTGTGTTGCCAAATTACAAACGAACGCCATCTACAGATTCACTGACGACACCACCGTAGTGAGACAGATATCTAACAACGACAAGTCAAAATACAGAAGGGAGATAGAGGGCTTGATGAAGTGGTGCAATGGAAACAGTCTGTCTCTCAATGTTGGTAAAACTAAGGAACTGATCATCAACTTCAGAAAGAAAGGAGGAGAACATGGCCCCATCTACATCAACAGAACTGAGGTTGAGAGGTGAAGAGCATCAAGTTCCTTGGAATGACGATAACCAACAACCTGTCCTGGATTTCCCACATAAATGTGACAGTCAAGAAGGCACAACAACGCCTCTTCTTCCTCAGGAAGCTCAGGAAAGGACCCTCACTAACTTCTACAGATGCACCATTGAAAGCATACTGTCTGGGTGCATCATGGCCTGGTACGGCAACGCCTCTGCCCAGGACCAGAAGAGACTACAGAAGATGGTGTGCACAGCCCAGACCATCACGGAAGCCAACCTTCCATCCATGGGCTCTATTTACATGGCTTGCTGCTGCGGAAAGGTGGCCAACATCACCAAAGACCCATCGCACCCTGGTAGTGACTTCCTATAACCTCTCCCTTTAGGCAGAAGATACAGAAGCCTGAACACACACATGATAAGGTTCAGGAACAGCCATCTTTCTGGCGGTTATCAAACGGTTGAATGGACCCTAGCCTCAAATAATGTAACCTACAATGTAACCTGTATGCCTCTAAGTCTTTTTGATCTTTTGTACATCCTTTGTTTGCTGTGATCTGCCTGTACCGCTCGTAAACAAAATTTTGCACTGCATTTTGGTACACATGACAATAAATCAATCAATCGATCAATAAGTACATGAATAGGAAAGGTTTGGAGGGAAATGGGCCAAATGCAGGCAAGTGTGACTAGTTTAGTTTGGGAACATGGTTAGCAATGGACTAGTTGGACTGAAGGGTCTGTTTCCATTTTGTATGACTCTATAACTCTTGCTGTATTTATTGTTTTTGTGTCCAGGTATTTCTCCTATAACACAATAGTTGCATTCTTATGCAAACTTGCCCTGTAGAAAATTGCATTATAGAGAATTCGTAATAGAAAGTCGTTATACTCTACAGTAGAAAGTTTGCATTATCCAAACAGCGTCCACTATTCATCAATCGCGTTACAACCAATTTGTGTTAACAAAACACGCATTATAGCGGAAATACCTGTAATATCAACTATACCTCCACAGTCACCAATAATCTTGTTCCTTACTTACCATTTATTGACATTGTATTATTCCCCTTCTGATAGCACAGCAATAAAAAACACAAAAAAATGTACGTACCTAGAGGCTTGACTTCAGACTGAATCACCTAGGTTTGAGCAATGGCGGTTGGGACTGACTGCTAACAGGAACAGCATGAGCAAAGAGTCAGAGCTGGGAGCAGGAATGTGGGTATCCATTAGAGGATGGCATATGTGTATTGCATCAAACTAATACCATTCTCCCAGGTGTCATCATCTGTTCTAGTCATCAGTTACAGGGAAGATGACTGTGACTCCTTGGAAACCACACCTCCCCTACCATTCTGAACCAGTATGCTGGCAGTCTGAGTTAGCAATGTTACCATTGTGATAGAAAATGTTTAAGCTGCAAAGGTAACAATGGTATTGGCAATCTGATGCAGGCTGACCATCTATTAGAGTCTTAGAGTCATGGAGTAATACAGCTTGGCAACAGGCCCTTCAGTCCAAACTGGTCCATGCTGACCATGGTGCCTAGTTTCAGTTGCCCGCATGGTCCATAACCCCCTAAACCCTTTCCATCCAAGTACCTATCCAATTGCTTTTTAAATGTTGCTATTGTACTCGCCGAAACCATTTTCTCTGGCAGCCCATTCCATATATGCACCACTCTCTGTATGAAGAAGTTGCCCCTCAGGTCTTTCTTAAATCTTCCCCCTCTCACCTTAAGCCTATGCCCTCTAGTTTTCAATTCCCCATCCCTGGGAGAAAGACGATATGCATTCATCCTATCTATGCCTCTCATGATTTTATTCACCTCAATAACGTCACCCCTCATTCTCCTACATTCCAAGGAATAAACCTGGCCAACCTCTCCCTATAACTCAGGCCTACCAGTGCTGACAACGTATATCTTCTTTGCACACTTTCCAGTTTAACTATGTCTTTCCTACAACAGAGTGACCAAAACTGTACACAATACTCCAAGTGCGGCCTCACCAATTACTTATACAACTGTAACATGACGTCCCAACTCCTATACTCAATGCCTCGACCAATGAAGGCCAGCATGCTAAATGCCTTCTTCACCACCCTGTCTACCTGTGATGCTGCTTTCAGTAAATTATGTACTTGTACTCCTAGGTCCCTCTGTTCCACAACACTCCTTAGGACCTTACCATTTACTGTATAAGTCCTACCTTGGTTTGACTTTCCAAAGTGCAACACCTCACACTTATCTGTATTGAATTGTATTTGCCAATCCTCAGCCCACCTCCTCATCCGACCAAGATGCCTCTGTAATTTTTGATAACCTTCCCTGCTATCAACAATACCTTCTAATTTTGTATCATTTGCAAACTTACTAATTATGTCTTGTACATTCACATCCAGTTTATTCTATGTTGGTAAGGTGGAACTCCAAGCTGGGAGAGCCCAATGTCAAGTGGGTATGAGGCTTGCAAAAGCGCAAAGCATGTGAGGCTGAGTTATACACATCAATGGATTGAACACTGATCAATGGATTGAACACTGATCGATGGAAATTGTTTGTAAGTGAATGATGAAGTTAGTTACGCTGGGAGATAGCAAGAACTGCAGACGCTGGAGTCAGAGTCAACACAGTGTGAAGCTGGAGGAACACAGCAGGCCAGGCAGCATCAGAGGAGCAGGAAAGTTGATGTTTTGGGTTTACACCCTTCATCAGGACTGGGGAGGGAGAAGGAAGCTGGTAAATAAATGGAGGGGGGTGGGGCTGGGGGAAGGTAGGTGGGACGGTGATAGGTGGATGCAGGTCGGGGGTAGTGGTGACTGGTCAGTGGGAACGGTGGGGCAGATAGGTGAGATAGAAGATGGACAGGTTGTGTCCGGGCAAGGAAGTGGGGATGAGAGGGAAGGTTGGATATGAGATGAGGCCGGGGACAAGTAGATTTTGAAATTGGTGAATTCTATATTGAGGCCATCGGGCTGTAAGTTATGCTGTTCATACAATAGGTCAATTGCAAATGAATTCCCTCATTTTCACTCGTGACTGTTTCAGATCATTCCCGCTTTGAATCCATGCACTTGAAGCTACTCTGAGGGCATTGAAATGTGTGGCCATTTCATCCCGCTGTCTCCTGAACTGATGTCTAGAGTACCTTGAGCATTTCCCTGCCCCGCTGTCACCGCCCACTTCCCACTCCATGCATACAGGATGTCCTTCCTTCTGTCCACATTCTACACTGAGACCAGCACTGCACTGTTAAAAGATCACAGTGTGCTCTCTCACACCTTCAACCATTTGCATTCCAAATTACATTGGCCATTTTTCGCATCCATCATGTACCTCTCCTTTAAGAAGTGCAGGCTGCTTTAATGTAGCATCAATCTTGCACAATATTGGGTGCAGCCATTGTGCAATAAGTGTAGATATTTTTAATCAGTCTATTCAGACCCATTATTACATATCTCAGGAGCAGTTGGGACTTTGATTCAGGTCTTCTGGCTTAGAGATAGGGTCACTACCACTGCACAAGAGCCCTAGCAGGAAGGGTATTGTTGGCTGAACAAGCAGTCAATTAAAATTCAGAGCTTAATGTATTGGCTGCATCTGTATAAACAGGCACATGCTAAACATGTATTTTATACTTATTTTCCAGGGTTCTCCAATTTAACTCTCCTTCTGTATGTAAGAAATAGCACAATATTTATTTTTTGATAACAACTTGTGAAGCTATTTTCTTCTTCATTGTCTCAAAAAGCACAAGCACACTAACATTAAATATAAATGGCAATGATGGAACTGTGCCCAGGGATATTAATTCAATGGAGTGAAATGATGATTTGTGTCAATGAATGGCAGATGAATTTAGTGACTAATGGTGCACAGAAATGCATAGCATATGTGTATTTCATAGTGGGATAACTTAAATCACAAGTCAGGCATTGAAACCCAGTGTGCAATCTTATATTGGAAATCTTTAAGGCCATTACTGCTGTTACTGTGAATCTCATAGCATGTAATAGCAGTTAATTGCCTTCTCCATCAGAACTTTCACAGACAAATTTCGTATAATCATGTTTCTGAGAATTATTCATGGGATACAGTTTTAAATTGTAGCTTGACAAAATTAAACAAGGGTTGCCTCAAAATGGAATTATACATAAGGAATGTTAAAGCATAGAACACACTGGTCCATTCTCGCTAATGAGCGGATTTCTTGCATTTTGGATGGGGCCTACAACTGATAGTGTAGATGCCCACAGGATATAGGAACTTTATATGGTAATGGAAATTGGGGACCCGTCATGTCACAGGAACTGCAGTTTAATTTTTAAATGGTGTTCCATGCTTCCCTTGGGATTCTTACGTTGTCTCAGACAAATTCCATCAAATTATCCTCACTGTGCCTGCTTTGAACATCATGGAAGCAATCCTATGAAAATAAACTCAATTGTTTGTGAAACATTTTGTTGGTGGTGGTCATTGAGTTTATTTGGGAATATGAATGAGGAGAGGAAAAATCTAGTTCTTAGATGGGTGGAGGTGGGAATGGTACAAAGGAATTAGGACTGAGCCCCAATCAATAAAGGCAACATGTGAGGGAGATGCCCCATCTTTCTAATCTGAGGTTCAAGCTGTAATCCACTTACTAATAGACTCCCATCAACCTCAAAGCTGCAGAGAGACGTGACATGATGTTCCCCTTAAGTAGCTATTAACTGATGTTTTAAAATATATGGCTTATACATTAAGACGAACAGGTTAGACTAACTTTAAATCAGCAATCCTGCTTTGCGGGTGTTACTCCCATTATGGTCAATCATATTAGGTCATCATGGATATATCAGAGTCATATAATGTTATTGCACAGGAAGAGGCTAGTCAGCCTAAAATGTCCAAGCTCGGTCTCTGCAAGGTGAAACTATATCTAGAGAAGTAATAGAGCATTTTAGAAATTTGATTGGTCAGTAGAAATTTGATTGGTCAGTTGAAATGGCTTGGCACTTTGGCCTGACCGCGTGCAAATTTTACTGGATTGAAATTAGAATGAAACACCATAAAGACAAGTTTGTTTTCAAGGGCAAATAAATATTACATTTGGAACAATAGCATTTAAGTTCCCATCATTTGGTTACCAACACACATGAAACTAATAATTTTTAGTGATGGTTCATGTGCTGATCTTCCTGAAGGTTATTTTACAGCAGTTGGTTTCACAATATTTCTTATGGATAAAAGTGGGAAATAATGTCCTTTCACTTGTAGATGAAGAATTTTTTTGTTTTAAAAAAGTTTGTTGAAAGTACTTCAGCTGTTCAAAAACTTAGCTGGGTTTTATGGTGGTAGCATTCGTCCTTTGGCCAGGCTGCTCACCACCCTGACATGGAAATATATGCTGTTCCTTCCTTCAGTGTTGCTGGGTCAAAATACTGGAACTTTTTTCCCTAATGGCATTCCTACAACAAACGGAACTGCATCAGTTGAAGAAGGCAACTCACCATCACTTTCTCAAGGGCAACTAAGGATAGACAATAAATGCTGACCCAGCCAACAACACCCAACTCACATGAATGAACGAAACAAAAAGCTGTCTGCTTGTTTTAATAAATGGAGCGCATGAAAAAAGAAACTCCTAGGTGTAGTAGAGAAGGGGCACTTCACACAATCATGTTTTGTACAGAATATAGATTCATGGATATAGATTTAGATATAATTTGTTTTGAAATTGGGTCTGCATA
This sequence comes from Rhincodon typus, assembly GCF_021869965.1. Classification (NCBI taxonomy): domain Eukaryota; kingdom Metazoa; phylum Chordata; class Chondrichthyes; order Orectolobiformes; family Rhincodontidae; genus Rhincodon; species Rhincodon typus. Next base: position 79,608,247 of record NC_063335.1, on the reverse strand, counting down.
TCAGCTCTAATTTTTACTGAAACATGGGGAAATAAATCTTTTAATTGCATAGATTTTCTTTATTCATATGTAAGTGTTAGCTGTTAAGTAGAAATTGACTTAATCTACCTATGAATGGGCATAGACACTTGTTATAAAACAAATAACTGCTGATGTTGGAAATCTGAAACAAAAGCAGAAATTGCTGGAGAAACTTAGCGGATCTGGCAGCACCTGTGGGAAGAAAGCAGACTTAACATTTCAAGTCCCGTGACTCTTCATCAGAACTATGTTACAATAGTTATCTGCAATAAATATTTGTTGGATTCTTCAATACTACTATATCCATGCCCAGTTTGTGCTAAGGGAGATACCATAAGTATTGCCACATTCAGTAAAGTACCCGCTGGGAGCAAACTCATACCATGGTTAGCAGAGGTGGACATCTAGATAAAAGACTCTTGGGCCAACTAGACAACAGCTTTGGATAACAGAGAACCGAGACAAGCAGCAGCATCAGTTTCCATAAGTAATTAAAACTTTTTAGCTCTGTAGCTTCTTGGCCAGCAAGAAGACAGTGTTAATTTCTTTTGATTAGAGTATACGCTCTTTCAGGATAAAATACACTTCTAAAATGGCCTCAGTTAAAAGATAAAACAAACCAGCAGACCTTTTTGTAAGCAGGAAGCCTGGCATGCTTTGCTCCTGAAACTGATACCAAAGTAACAATCAGTCGTAACAACTGCAGAGTCTGGTTCTTAAAGAAGAAGCACTTTTAACATCTGCTGCACAAGTCAACTTAAGGGTGCAGTGCAATGTTTGCGGTGCTGATAATGGATAGCAGAAGCCTCATTGTGGAATGGGCATTTAGTAAAATCTTTACTGAATTGCAATTGTTCAAAAAATGTATGCAGTTCTATTTTATCGAACAAGAAATAGATAGTAGATAATCCGGAGGAAATAGCATTAAATATCCTACATGCCATTGGCCAGGAGGGACTTTACACAAGTAGCACATCTAGCCTTCCTAGCAATGATCTGAAAGATCCAGAAAATATCTGGAAAGTATTTGAAGGGCAATTCAAGGTAGGATTTAATTTCAGCATTAACAGACTTGAGCTCATGTCATATAAACAACAACTTCAAGACTCTATGGACCAGTTTGCTGGAGGATGCTGGAGCAAAGGGCACAAGTGTGACTTTTCAAAGATAATCTTCCAGTGAGACTCACTGAGTTTGTTGTTGCCTCCACACTAAGTAAAGCCTTTAGTAAAGATTTATTGCAGAAAAACAAAGGCATTGGTTGAGACCAGACATAGCAGCAGGACAACCACAATTACATGCTTTACAAGCAGCTAACATTATTGCCATGATCAGCAAAGTGCACCAAACTGTAAAGGTCTAAAACAGATTTTCTAGATACCGACGAAGCATGTGAAACCAAGGGATATTAGGCATGCATGTCTAGGAAATCTAGTTCTAAAGGCCATGACAGACTCCAGAACACAAATAGGTGATTAACAAGATGGTACAACAACACAACATTGACTGCAAAAGAAATGTTACAAAGGTGCACACGTGCATACACTTTGAAGAGTTTCAGAGGTTTCCAAGCAAAAGGCAAATTTTACAAGATGACCAAGCTTTCTGCACTGCTAATCTCACTCACTGTATTGATGGTATAAGGCAATCAGAAGCTTTTACAAGCAGTAGTATATGTCCTGAAAGGCAGGACAAAACACCCTAAAACCAAAATCAATACAGGAGCCACTCACAATGTATTACCACTGCACATTCTGATAATCAGGTATCTTAGCAAGTTATGCTCCATGGTAGAGCCTGCAAGAGTTCAATGTACAATAAATCAGAAATTCTGTACATTGGCAGAATCATGCTGCAATGCTAATATGCATCAGCCTGGCTACCTGAAATCTACCTAGCGAGTATCAATAGTTCAACAGTGGCAGGACTGCCAGTATACAAAGATTTCTGTCACAATTCACAAGATTAAAACCACACCCACTCTGGTGGAACTGACCAAGTGTAATTCAACTGAATCACTTTACCAAAGATGGAAATCTGTAGAGTGATTGGACATGATTGGCAATTTTAAGGTTGATGTAGAATAGCATCTTATGAATGATGCATCTCTATTTATTGAACCTCCGAAGAAGCGCAGTGTGAACAATCAGGAGCAATTACAAGTGGAAGTGAACATGATGGAGCAAAATGGTTCACCGCTGCACAGATTGATATAAACCCCATTGCATCGTGCGCAGATATTTAGAATTCTTTCTCAGGATAGTCTAGTGCTTGTTTTACAAAACAGAACTGCACACATTGCGTTTTAAAGGAAGATGGCACCATAAATGTATGCCTACGTTCTAAATTTTCCAGACCAAGATGGTTTTTCCAAATGAGATATGAATCATGGCTACAGGTCCAGCCATTTTGGAAAAAAATGCCAGGAGCTGACAAAACTTAGGATGTCGCTATGTCAGTACTGTTTCAGACAGTTATTATTTTTACTGTCAGGTATCCAAGACATATTCCAACTATAGAGGAATAGGATTGTTGCGAATGTACCTGGCTGTATTTGCATAGCTGATGGCGTTGTGGTTATGAGTAAGACAAAGGCAGTGCTGTCATCTGCTGATGATAGCAGCAATATTTAACAGCATAAAATGCACGGTCAGTGCATAAAGTCCATCCTGATCCAGGGAAGATTTGGAGCGTAAAACAAATACTAACCTCACAGGTTAAAGAGGATCTGCCTCAGATTTTTTAATTTGCTCTTGCCATGTATTTTCAGGTTATTTACATTGAGATATTTGTTTAATGATGTACAGGGGGTCCCTGATTTATGAATCCCTGACTTACAAGTGCTCCTACTTACAAACGTATTCCCATATGGAGTACAATTTTAAAGAGTCAACATAGTATTTATGAACAGCTGCATTATGTTGTCCTCCATTGGGTTCTGACTTGTGTACAAATCGACTTGTGAATGGGACTTAAGAACAGAATGTGTTCACGACTTGGGTCTGTCTGTACTTAACTGGCAAAAAAAGTCACCATTTAAACATATCATAAGCCATTAGAAATGATCTGCAGCAAACTGCTAACAAGTGTATTGACATGTATTGTTAATATTTGCAGTATCTACTTGTCACAGTCCAAGGATACCACTTTGAAATGAGCTACAAACCAGTTATCAGGAACGTTATGTCTGACACACTGAGCAGATTACCCAATTTACACAAAGACTAATATATTCCTTTTGATCTACACTTTGATGCTGTTGACTACGAAGTTGGATATATTCCCAATATTGACCTGTTACACTTTGGCAAGAGCCAGTGTGAACAGCTATAACTGGCAACAGCCAAGGATGAACAACTACAAGATTTGCAAATGATCATGATCCATGGTTAGCCTGACAGTATTAAAGAACTACCTGAGAAGATTTGTTCACTTTGGTCATGCAGAAACAAACGTTTTGTCCCAACTAGGGATGAATGAGGACATTCAATGGTTGTAAATGTCTGTGAGGCATGCCGATGGTATTCAATCCCAGCAGTGAAGAGAGCCTCTACATCCATACATTATTCCAACTGTTCCTTGAACTATAGTAGCAACAGTTCCATACACAGTGCATGGGGTGAGTACATCCATGTGATAGACTACTTCTCAAAGTTTCTCAAAGTTCAATGACAACAACACAATTGCTGATACAATCTTGCAACTTTCGGTATATTCAGTATGTCTGATAAAGAATCACACTGACAAACCATTTCCAACCATTTGTACTAGGTGGGTGAGTGACCCATATTACATAACCACCTCACTATCCATTCTTAAATGGTGGAGCAGAACATATGTCAAAATAGTGTTCATTAAATGTCAAGCAGTAAAGCAAGATTTTCGCACTTCAGCATTTTTATGCAATACACCAACTGAGAAGAGATTACATCCCTAGCTCAGACAGTTAGAGCAAATAACCTTGCCAGCAGCCAACTATTGAACCATTCTGAACACAGGACATTCTTCTTCAAAGACAGTGGAGAATGAAAGAAATATATGATGCAAAACCAAGTACAGAGCTGCACACTAAGCAGAGAATGCAAATTAGAAGCTCAAAAATAAAAACCTGGGTACCAGCAAATGTTTCTAAAATATGTAAAAAGCCTTGATGTACGAAGACAGTGAGGAAGAACATACTAAAGATGAGTGTGTGTTGATGTTGAATGATAGCAACCAGCAGCAAAACAACAAGTTGTCAAACAAGTGCAGCAGACAACAACCCATACCTCTCATATGGTGAGGACGATTTGTCAAAGTATGATAATGAAGTTTGAAATGGTGGGTAAACTCTGCGTTACCTGTTGGCATGTATGTATGTTAGCATAAATGTATTTGGGGGAAATTGATCAGCATGAAGAAATAAGGAATAGAAGGATGTGTTTATCATGTGAAACATTAACACTGGCGCAAACCAACTGAGCAGAATGCCCTTTCTCTGTGGCGTAAGTTCTATGTTATCTCAGTGTAACTAAAACTCTCCACAATTTACTTCCTTTGAAGCGTTCTGAATTAATGTAAATAATAGCAGAGAGCCCCTGAGCTGTTTTCCAATTTCAAATAAGTTGATAGATACGAGTGATACTATGTGGAGAGAGGCATGTTGCAGGAATTACAGAGCACACATTCATCTCAAAGATGAGACTGACACTCTGCTTTCAGGGAATTAGATTTAATAAGTGAATCCTTTGTGACCTACGTGAGAAAAGACTTAGTATTTGAAGCTCATGTAATTTAAATTCTCTAGATGCTAGTGAAAGGTTTTCTATAATAGAGATGTCTCTCAGGATTTGTCTGTGCAACAATAACCAGAATCCAGCACTGCATTTGCTTTCTGCTTCAGACCTTTTCACATTATGCAAATAGCTTTCTGCTCTTTTCCAAAGTTTTGCAAGTGATTGAGACTTAGCTCTGGCAGGTGGAAAATTTCAAAAATCACATGACTTTGAACTTGTGTTAGTCATGACAATAAGTTCCATTTTGATGCATTCAAATTCCAAATGACTACAATTAATCTCAAGTTTTCTTGAAGAACTTGCCGTCACTATCCTAACTTGGAAATATATCACTATCCCTTCAGTGTCACTGGGTCATAATTCTAGAATTCTTCTCCTAACAGCATTGTGGGTGTACCTGAATAAATACAAGTAAGTACTGCTACCGAGTATTTCAGAACAGTATTACATTCTGAGCACCAAATGCTGTTGCTTTTTATATCACACATGCTAGGAATAAATAACAATTATTTTGTATTGCCAAATTTTAAAAGAAGAAGGGACGCTAGCTCGAAATGTAAAAACAGATGGCAAGAGTTTCTCTTGACATCTAAAAAGGCAAAAGTAGGTGTTGTTCCTGTAGTGGGTGACAATGGGAGTTAATAGTAGATAATAAAGAAATGGTGAATGCAATAAATAAATATTTTACATCTGTCTTCACTGTAGAGCATACAAAAGATCCCAGTTATATCTGTAGATCTGGAGGCTGAAGGAATAGAGGAACTTGTGAAATTGTAGTGACTAGAAAAGCTGTACTGAGAAAACTGATGAAGTTGCATCTTGCTAAGTCTCTGGATCAAGATGGACTTCATCTTTGGGTCTTAAAAGGGGTGGCTAACAAAGTATTAAATGTGTTGGTATTATTTTTCTAAATTTCCTTTGATTCAGGGTAACTTCCAACAGACTGGAAAGTAACAAATATAACCTTCAATTCAAGAAGGAAGGGAGGCAGAAAAACCGGGAACTGCAGACTAGTTAGTTTAAAATCTGTGACAAATTGAACACAAAATATGCTTCAGTTACGCTGCAGTTACATAGGGCACTGCTGAAATCTTAACTTGAATATTGTGTGCAGTTTTGTTCTCATTTTTTGAAGGACATTTTTGAGAAGAGGCTTGATACCTGAAATGTATGGGATATCTTCTGAAGAAAGATTGAACAGGTTAGGGTTTGTTTTCACTTTAATTTAGAAGAGAGGAGTGGTTTGCTTGAAGTGTATATGATCCTGAATGGTCCTGACAAGGTGAATGTGGAAAGGATGTTTCTTCTTGTGGGTAAGTCCAGAACTAGGGGCCAAGATTTTAAAATTCAGGATTGTCCTTTCATAAAAGGGATGAGGAGAATATTTTTTTCCTCTCAGACAGTTGTGTGTTTTGGAACTCTCTGCCTGACAAGGTGGTGGAATATTTCTAAGACAGAGGCAGGTACCTTCTTGTCAGACAAGGGAATCAAATGTCATTAGGGATAGAAGGTAATGTGGAATTTGGAAAACAAACATATCAACCACGAATTTATTGAATGGCAGAGCAGGCTTGAAGGACCGAATGGGCACTACTTTTGCTCCTAATTTATATTTCTGTGTGGTCAATATGTCATTAGTGAAGACAACCTCTAAAGCAGCAAATTATAAACTACAAATGATTTGAAAAGTATGTTCCAGCTTCCTGCATGCATCCCAGTGTACATTAAAGAAATCATACAATAGAATTTGCGAGCACAACAAAAATGTGTGTAGTAATAAAACATGTTGCAATCAGAAAGTGACCTTGAGGTGCTTCACAATTACATATCACCCATATTTAGTGGGAAAGCTTAGCAATGTGTTGTTCAGAACAATTTGAGAACAATTAAGATCCATTTAATTTAATTGAGGTTTTGTTGTCTCACCTCATGAATTAACAGTGTAGTCCTTAAGGTATTCACTTTGTAAATCTTAGGACTAGTTGTTGCACAATCCACAGGCTTCCTCACCATGACATTTGTTTGGCCTTTCACATATACTATACAAAACACTACATTTAGCGAATTTAGGCATCTGCTTAAGTGTTTGTGTTCTAACCCATACCCAGTAGTCACCAGCATGCTTTGTCCAATATTATTTGACCAGGAATAATAATTACAAATGCATCTCACTGAATTTTCTCTTTCCAGCTGCGACCGGATAAAACTGTACAGAAAGAGAGAGGGACAGAGCTAACCTTTTTTTTTATCAGAACTAGAAGATGTTTGGCACAGAGGCAGGTGTGACGTTAGTGTGAGAGCTCTGGGCAGTTTAGCAGCAACACGAGAAAGCCATTTTTCATACAGAGGTATAGCCCCTTAGGACAGCCAGCACAGTAACAACGGCCCTCATTTGTGCCACATTATGCTAACTTGGCAAACATTGGGGATTGAATCTAATACTTTCCTGGCTTAGATAGCTCAGCTATTCACAGGATAATATCATTAAGTCACTATTCTCCAAGAAGGGTATTGCATCCAACTGGGTAATAAGGTGATCCCTGTGGTGGTATGATAATGCTGCATGTTATTAGTAAGCCGGGCTCGTACTGTAAATTAACACAATCTTTGTTATCGAGGGATACATGTTTTAATAAAGTTTGTCCTGAACAAATAAATGTGCATTAATAAGTTATTAGCTTATCATCAGGAACACTGCAGATGTCAGGCAGTAGGCCATCTTTCTGTAGAAGTAAGATTGCATTGGCTGTGCCCATGGCTATCTTTCCTGTTCTAGTGCTAAATCTTTACTGGATCAGATCTCTGCTTCTAATCATGGCTTCCTGGAAAGGACACATTATGAATCCCTCAGCCTAGCCATGTTACGGTCACTTAGAGTGCTGTGAGCAGCAAAAGGATCTCCCTCAACCTGCATCCTGTCCATATCCTGTTCTTCCATTGAAGACAGAGCAGAGAGTGAATGTACACTTTTGGCCAGTGGATGGGCTGCTCAGTTCAGGTTCTGGTGTGCAGGCGGCTGAGATGATATTGATTTTGCATCCCTACTCAGTGCACTTGCAGAGGACTGGGGAGTCATTTCTTTAAAGAATGGCCTTTGATGCTGGAATCCACAGACCCTGTGAGAGGGACGAATGGGATAGTAGATCTCTGGAAGGGTAGACTGGAAGAATAAAAATGTCACGGCAACTTCCTTCAAAACATGCACATACATATAGGAAGTTCTTTCTGTGTTTGCAAACTACCCGCACATTCAGAAAATGGCAGACTTTTTTGTCGATGAACTACTCTGGTCTATGAGTAGGTGCCCTGATGATGACATAGGTGCATTTGGTAACTCCCTGGACTTGGAATAATCCAGCAATTGTAGTGAAGTCCGGTATTGTCTGAGCTTGGGAGGCCCTTGATGTAGTCCCCAGCCTTGGCAAGAGAGTATCTTTGACCATGGTGATGCAGCAAAGAAATTCAAGGCTGAAGTGGTCTTGACTGTTCCCAAAAAGGACTGGAAGTGAATGGAATAAGGTGTCAGCTACACTAATGAGGGCAGAGACCCCTCTGACCATTTGACTAGAGCATCGTAGTATTCTTCTGCACTGCATTTTGTTCACGTTCAGGTAACTCCACCATTTCAGCAGATGTTATGCTCTGGATGGATTTCCTTCTCTTCCATGACTGTCATTCTCTGCTATGGCCTCCTGCCTCCAGGATTCTTCTTTGATGTGTTACCTTAATGTGTCATTTTAATATAGTTATCATATATAATAATGACTTGAATGGGGAAAGTAGATGTACTACAACCAAGTTTGAGGTTAACACAAAAATAGGCCGGAAAGCAAGTGGTATGGATGACACAAAAAGTTTACAGATCAGTATAGAAAGGTTAAGTGGGTAGGCTAATATTTGGCAGATGGAATATAATGTGGGGAAATTAGAAGTTATGCATTTTGGCAAGAACGTTAGAGGATCTGAATAATATTTAAATGGATAAAGACTATGGAAAGCTACAGCACAGAGCAATGTGGGAGTCCTCATGCAAGTTCAGCAGGTAATATGGAAGGCAAATGGAATGTTAACTTTTAATTCGAAGTGAATAGAATATAAAAATAGGGAGATTTTGCTAAAACTTTCTAAGGCATTAGTCAGACAACAGCTGGAATACTGAAAACAATTTTGATCCCCTTATCTCAGGGAAGCTATACTGGCATTGGAGACAGTCCAGAGAAGGTTCAATAGGTTGATCCTAGATATGAAGGGACAGTATTATGAGGAAAGCTTGAGTAGTTTGGGTCTGTACAGTGGAGTTTAGAGGAATGAGAGGCAACCTTATTGAAACATATAAAATATTTATGGGATTTCACAGGTTAGATGTGGAAAGATTGTTTCTTTCGTTGACACGGAGTAGAATCAGAGGACACAATCTCAGAAGAAGGGGGTACCTTTTAAGACAGAGATGAGTAGGAATTACTTCTCTCAGTGGACAGTAAATTTGTGAAATTCTTTACCACAGAGGGCTGTTAAGACTAGATTATTCAGTATATTCAATGCTGAGACAGACAGATTTTTAATCAGTAAAGGAATCAAAAATTATAGGATAAGGCAAGAGAGTGCAGTTGAAGATTATCAGATCAGTCATGATCTTATTGAACTATAGAACAGATTCAATGGACTGATGGACTACTTCAGGTCCTATTCTTTATGGTCCTATTGCCCCCCATTTGAAATAGTGCTGGGTTGTTTCTAGATGCACCCTTCCTCTTTATCAGGTAATGTCCAGGCTACCTGGTTCACTGCCCAGTCAATGCCAAAAGGATGGCCAGGAATTGCAGTGACAAGGACTTTATCCCACCACTTCATTTTTCTTTTAATGAGCCCTTGAAACTCTCAGTTCATGTAGAGGCCCATTGCAGACAGTTAAAAGCTTTCCTTCATATTAAACAAAGTTTCCCTGCCTTCTGACTCACCTGCATTTCCATTCATGCCTTCCCTCACTGGATATAATTACCTGAGGGGTCTGGAGTCCCAGTCATCTCCCAAAAGGCTCGGTTAGATCTGTTCAGGGCATTTTATTATTTGAACAAGATCAACTGATCTCATCGTGGGGATAAGTCTGTTCTGGGACCTGCTCCCTTTCCTGTGCTACTGAAAATGAAAATGGTGGAGGTTGCAATTAAAGCAGAACTTCCATCTCCGATGCTCAGCGGCCATTTTCTTCTCTGATCCACCACCATTTAGTTCTGATTACGGACAGTAAAGACTGGTCTCTAATGTCTGATGATTTATTCCAGCCACATTTTTAATTATACTTTCTCTCATGTTTTCCATATTTCCCGCTTTCTTTTAAAGATTTCATTCATTGTCTTCCTGTTCTGAGACTGCTTTTCTGCAACATACTGTGCTGACAGGATTTTAAAGAATTGTATGGGCATTCCAAATGAGGAGCAATTCTTCCAAACAATACAAGTTGTCAAATGACAGATCCACAGGACATGAAATCCCTACATTTCTGGGTTGCTAGTCTGGAATTTATTGATGTTAAGTTCTATATTGAGGTTGCTAATTCCTGAAAGGATCTGATTGTAGAATCAGTAGTGTGGTACCAATTCTATTGCAAACCCCAGTTAACAGTGTGCTCCTTTTCAGAATGGAATGCAGACTTTCTTCTGCCGCAAGGTTAAAACGCAAGTTCCATATTGAGTTAAAGACTTTTATAAATGTCAATAGATATATTTTTCTCTTTACTGTTTATTGTTGAATGCAAACAGGCTGAGAAAGAAAACTCCTATAAATATCTGTGACATTTCATTTGCACAGCCATTTGTCTTTGCTGCATCAAACAGTGTCAGTTAATGATTCAGTTCCTGAAATATGTGCTCTTTCTGCATGTGGACAGGTGACTGTAGAATAGAACCAAATCCCACTAAAGAACCCGACTGACTGATTGAATTGATATTATTTTTCCTTGAGGGGAAGGGAGTGAGAGATCAGCAAAATGGCATTTAGCAGGAATTGGTTTCATGCTCTATGGCATCCAATAAATTAAACTGTCAACGATACAAAAAGCTCCATTACACCAGCACTGCAATTTGCAGGTAACCAGCTAGCTAAAAAAAAATCTAGGAATAATGGCCCTGATGTTCATTCAGGACTAGGAAGAGAGTTGAGGGGAAGTGTTGGGGGATAAGTGTATGGGGAGGATTTCTGAATGGGAAACTTACAACTGCTGGTTTCCCAGATGCCGGCCAAAATTAAATACCAAACATCTTGCAATCTTCTCAAAAGGTTTTGTGCCCAACTTGTGTGAGAAAGCATTCAGAGACCAGCTGTCAGGTAGTCAGAGATCACTGTCCAAAGCCCGGAAAGAGATTGAGAGGGGCAGTGGAGACCAACTGTGGGGTGAATTGGAAAGGAAGTAGTGAGTAGGAAGTGATAATGGGGATGGTGGAGGATGTTGGGGATCACGAGGTAAGGAGTATCAGTCACTGTGTGAAAATGGGGAGAGTCAGTCTTTGTATGAGGATGGGACTTGTGTGGATATGTTGTGCAGGGAATCAAACATCAAGTGGGCTTGGGGTGTCAGACACAGCATGAGTACAAAGGGAGTCAGATACTGTGTGGGCATGGGTTCTCAGACATTGCATCAAAGGTACTGTACATCATGGGGAATGAACAATTAGATATTTTCAAATATATGGAGAATTGGAGATTAACTGTATGGGGAAAGTCAGAAATCAAGGGCGATATGGATCAAACATTGCAAGGATTTTGGGAGTAGTCAGATGTTGTGTGGCCTGGTTGTCGAGGCTGTGAAGAAATGAGCTTGGGGGGTGATGCGTAGGTGGCAGGAAAGGTAATTGGCAGCAGCTCTTCTTAGGCCACAAACAGTGTTGTAAATGCATTTAACTTTTGGATTCGCCCCTTCACTCCTCCTTTTACCTGCCAGCCTCCATGGGTTAAAAATAAAAATCCTGTGAAAATGGAACCACACAGCATCCTTAAAGGACCTCATTGACTTAAAACTGGAAGTCAGTTGAAGATGAGTTATGGTGGTGCATGAAATATTTTTGTCTCCCAACTGGCCCCATCGCCTGTGTTTGGGACTAAACTTTCCTTCATGTTTCAGTGTCACTCACTAAATTATTCTTTTTCTGTCACTAAGTTGGAACTGAAAGCTCTGTTTAACATAAAAATGTAGATATATGAAAGACTGAATGATGGTAGCTTTGCCCTTTATCATTGGCACAAGACAAAGAATCATCTAAAAATTGTATTCATTTTAAATAGAAAGTCTCACTACCAGTAAATTATTTCAAGATCAAACAATTGCAAGAATTGTGATGGGTTTTAATTTCATTTGTTTTACAATCATTCACTTCAACACGTAACATGAACAGGGAGTGGGCTTAGTGGACCTCAGGTATCAGGAGGATATCAGAAATTAATACACTGTCGGAAGGACAAGGTGCTTGAAGTATTTCTGAGAAAAGATAATGAGGGTTAAATTTGCTAACCATATAAAATGGCCATTGGGATTGGAGACACGACTAACTGCACCCATTTGTGGCCTACATGTCACTCCAGATCACAGCTGTTGACTCTTAACTGCCTTCTGAAATAGCTCAACAAGCCACTCAGTTCAAGGACAAATAGGGACAGGGGGTGGTGCGTGTATGGAATGAGCTGCCAGAGGAAGTGGTGGAGGCTGGTACAATTACATCTGGATGGGTATATGAATAGGAAGGGTTTAGAGGGAAATGAGCCAAATGCTGGAAAATGGGACCAGATTTATCTAGGATATCTGGTCAGCATGGATAAGTTGGACTGAAGGGTCTGTTTCTGTGCTGTACATCTCTATATTTTACGACTCTAAGAAGAAAGAAAAAAGTTGTAATCAGGTAGCATATTAAATTTTATACTGCCAGTATTGTTATTTGATTGCTACATACAGCTAACAGTGTTATAGAGTCCTGTGCTGCATTGGGAGTTTTCCCACCTCTAAACCAGAAGATTCCACCTGCCACAGAGGTGTATCATTACATTTCTGAACAGGTTGACAATGAAACACCTAATGTACACCATCACTGGCACCATGCAACAGGGAAGACTCCTCTGCAAAGGGAATTCAAATGATTAAGGGTCCTTCATCCAAAGCAATGGACCACCCACTGGGATAACATGCAGGAATAACATGCTCTGAGAAAGACATCCAAGAAAATAAAGATCCTCCGCTCAATAAATGATTCACAGACAATCAGAATCAAGGACAACAATCTCCCAATTTTCGAAGCCTTAAGAGAACTCATTCTGGAAAAATTGTGAAATGTTCAGCCTACCTGAATTTGCGAATCAGCGCCTTGGGATCAAGGGAGATGCTATTTAAGGAAATGGCTCTGAAAGAATTAATGTTGGAGACTGCATCAAGTTTTTGGATAAGAATAGGCCCCTTGGCAATGACATTCCGGCCTATAGCCCACCAGTTGGACAAGAAGGACTTCTATGAAATGGCTTCTGCTCCCTTTGCCCTCTTCTTCCATCAATTTGTCCTGGTTTGTGTAATCTCTCCTAATTCTCTCAGTCATGCTCAATTCCAAAACGAATGCAAACATTCGTATTTGGCAGTAAGTTGTTCTAGCACAAACCTTTAAATCACTAAGCAAGTAATTCACCACACCAAGTCACTCTCTGTAAGCAACTAAAGCTTGAGACCAGTATAGGAAAGCTTGAAAAATGGTGTGAACTCCAGAAGTATAAAATAAAACATTTAGCAACACATACGCAAGCAATTTATGATACCTGGTTACAGGTGGAGGTGGTCCTTAATGTCACTGAATGTTTGATCTGCTATGCAAAGTTAATTACAGTTGTTGACTGGATTATGATGTTTAAGAATGGCAATGCTGACATCAAATCAACATTGTACCCTGTATGATGCCATAACATACCTGTCCTGTGCATGTTTACAAGTTACCTAACCAATGTACTTGCATCCAGTTCCCAATTCTTGGTATTTCAGTCAATCAGTGCCAAAAGGAAGGTGCTGCAGAGCTCCATTCAAATACCAAACTCAGCTGAAGGTAAATCAGCTCTTCAGTGTTTGGTTCAGCCATACTTTCAAGGCTGTTGCCTTGAAGAAATCACAGTCCTTGTTTTTAATCAGTAGAAATAGCAAAACCAAAAGAAACATCAATATCAAAGATAACAAGGTGTAGAGCTGGACGAACACAGCAGGCCAAGCAGCATCAGAGGAGCAGAAAAGCTAGACCCTTCTTTCTAGACCCGAAACGTCAGCTTTCCTGCTCCTCTGATTGGCCTGCCGTGTTCATCCAGCTCTAAACCTTGTTATCTCAGATTCTCCAGCATTGGCAGTTCAAACTATCTCTGAATCAATAGCAAAGAATTCTTTTCAAATAATTTGAAAGAATGAGGATTATGCATTAGTGGGAAGCTGTGTGCAGCATTCTTTCATCCTTTGCCATCCAGACTTCTGCAACATGCACCAGTTGTGGTCAGGAGCAAGAAATCTTGATGTCTTTTGACCTTCCTATTCAGGGGACTCAGATCAATTGTCATCATCATGTTGGCAATTTGGATTAAACTTGCTGACCCAGCATAGAGCAAATCTGTTCTATTCAGTTCACCATCATACCTCGTCTAGCGTTAACACATGACATCATTAGACAATCTTTAATATTATTTCTACACTTTCTACACTTAATAATTGCTATCTATTTTCATATCTTCAAAGTACTAAAATTATAATGCACACTTATGCAAACCAATGTACAGAAATAAAGCCAAGGGTTAATTAAATAACCAGAATCATTATAATATAATTTGGAAGACCTCAGAACAAAACTGAGAGATTTTCTGTAAAGGTTGAAAGGAATGTTAAAGGCAAACAAAATACATTTTTGAATCTGAGAAGTTGCCGTTTTGCTTCTATGGCAGCCTCATTGAGAATATGAAAATTGTCCATGGATTTCATTCTTTTATTTTTTGAAGTTGTTGGATTTAGTAGTAAGCTTGTAGACATTGGGAAATGATCACTGGGGATTTGGATTGCTTTGTTAGCTTCCCGCAGCACAGCTTGGTATCCATAAGGTAATATCTCTTCAAAAATAAACTGTTGGTACTTCACTAAATTAGCTGGTTGACCCATTCTAAAGGGAATTGCTTCCAAATGGAGCAAATTCAGAAACATTCAAATAGATCTTTGTATTTTACCATAAGAAGTTTGGATAAGATCTCCTCTGCTCATTAAGAGTCAAAATTTTAGGAATGTGTTGCTTAAAAGAATCCTCTACTTGATTTACAATGATAAAATGATTAATTCTTACTTTTGACGTTTTTTTACTATTTGTTAAGATACATCAAACAGAGGTGATATTACAAATGCATTTACAATACAGTCAGTTCTGCTATAACATGATAGTTGCATTCCTGTGCAACATCGCATTATAGAAAATAGCGCCATAGAAATAATGGGGCCTAAGTGAAAAGTTGGGTTAGGGGCAGACGACCAAAAAAATTCACTCAAAATCCTAACACAAAGAATAACACAATTTGAATAAACATTTAATTCATATCTAATAATGAAATAAAAGTAAATTTAACATTTTATCTTGATAAAATGTCAAGATGACTTGGTGGGGGAAGAGGTTGCACTGTGGCTCTCACAGAAAGCACCTCATGACAAAGCCCATGAAATGATCACGTGATGCCAGAGCAGGGACTTCTTGGTGCTAATATTGTATGTATTCACAACAAAACCTATGAAACAATCATGTGATGTCAATGCATACTCCTCCGCGCACTAATGGAATCGTGTTGTAGCCAACACAAGTTCGTGTTTTAGAAATAAGGTTCCCCTATTTGTCATTTGCATTACAGCCAATTCGTGTTGCTGGAACACGTATTATATCACAACTGTCTGACTGTTAGCATTACAGACTAAAATAAATCATACTTTATTGTATTCAAACCTATCTATATGGTAATGAAACAAACATTTTAATGACTCCCTGCAGTGAACAATTATCCACTAGTTGTGTTTGGTTCTTTTCTACGTGCATGTGTTTGTTAACAACCCAGTTTTTGCTAACAGTGTAAATGAGTGGGAAGAACACATGACAATAGACATTTTGTGAATTTGTGCAATCTAATTTTCTAGATAACACATTTTTCAGTTTCTTCACTTCTCATGGTCATGTCTCAAAACAAAATGAACAATTTGGAGTTACATTATATCAAGTACTCTCCAATTAAATAATGTAGTCAGACTGGCAAAGTTTAATGAGCTACTTAGAATAGAAAAGGTCAGCATTTGGTGAAAACCTGAGATTTATGGCAGTATATCGTTAACAGCCTGCAAGTATTGCACTCTTGCTGCTTGTAATGATTAATAGATTGACTTTTGTTTCGAACAAAACATTTTCTTCCTTTGATTCCTTTACAGGGATCTGTGTTTAAAGTTGCTCTGTTTTGAGTTGCTTCGCTGTAATGTTGGTAAGTTACTCAGACTGGAAATCTTGTTAAGCATCACAAGGTTTGTTATAATGTTGTTTATGGGAGTACTTAACATATATTACCTGACTGGTGCATCTTGGTGCAACCTCTCCAGTTCTTTGGCTTGTGGCATTTCTCCTGTGCTGCACCATAGAAACATAGAAGGTAGGAGCAGGAGGAGGCCATTTGGCCTTCAAGCCTGCTCTGCCATTCATCATGATCATGGCTGATCGTCCAACTCAATAGCCTAATCCTGCTTTCTCCCCATTGTCTTTGATCCCATTCACTCCAAGTGCCATATCTAGCCACCTCTTGAATAAATTCAACGTTTTGGCATCAACTACTTCCTGTAATAATGAACACAAGGACTTCACCAGGAACTACCTGCCCATCGAGCTCCAGAATGCCTGCTGAAGCTGGTGCTTGGCCCTGGCCAGAACACAGCCACTATTTGACAGAATCACTCTGAGAAAGGCTCTCACTAGCCCAAGGATCCATGCAGAAATGATAGAGCTGCAACCCTCATCCAAACAGAGTGCCAACATCTTCTGACACCAGCAGATTCCCTCCTTCCCAGCCAAAAGGGTGTTGCTGATTTGGAGTTTAGCAGGCTACAGCCCTCTCCAGGGTGGAAGCTGAAATGCTGGGCCTGTCATGGCAAACCAGTGGCTGAAGATGGTGGAACAAAGCAAGAGAGCCAGCGAACACCACGTAGACCTGCAGCCAGCCATGACATGCAGCCGCTGCACCGCTCCCCCCACCCCCCCAACTACCCCTCCCACAAACAATGGACAACCTGGAGGTGGCAGAAGCCAGCAAGAAGGGGTGTTAGCCTCCCCATTGCCCCACATTGTCATCATAAAGGCATCATTATGCAGGGGCCATAATGCAGCCAGGAACATGCAAGGGCCCTGGGAGGTGCCCGCAACATAGAAAAGCAGAAACTTAGAAAATAGGTACAAGAGTTGGCCATTTGATCCATTGATTCTGCTGTGCCATTGAGTATGATCATGGCTGATTACCCAACTCAGTACCCTGTTCCTGCTTGCTCCCTTTACTCTTTGATCCTTTTAGCCCTAAGCCCTAACAAACTCCTACTTCATTTAGTGTTTTGGCCTCAACGGTTTTCTGTGGCAGCAAATTCCACAGGCTCACCACTCTCTGGGTGAAGAAATTTCTCATCTCATCTCAACTCAATGAAAAATGGAAATTATAAGCAGAGTTTTAAGCTATACACTTGGCACATTCCAGACCAATATCCATATGATGAATTAGGTAGCAAAGACTTTCAGGGATTTGCAAGGATTTTTATTGTGAATCTACAATTTCACTTAAAGCACCAGTTCCCACCTTTCCTTTCCATGACTTTGGGAAGAACCGAGCTCTCAGAGGCAAAGTCTAATGTGCGTCTTGTTCTCTCAAGCAACTTCAGAGCTTTATCGGTTGGCTCTTGAATTTTCCACACTGACATGCAATTAAAGTAACTCCAGAATGACATCTCTCCCAAGCTCACTACAATTCCCAGCCATTGCCATCCCAAATCCACTCTTTTCCCAGGCAGCCATGATGGTTCTCTTATTCATAATAAGAAATAGGAACAGGAATAGGATATTCATCACCTCAAGCCTGCCCCAGCCATTAAACAAGTCATGGCTGATTTGCCACAGGTCTTAAATTCTCTTTTGTGCCTGCTTCTCATAGCTCAATGTTTTAATATTTCAACAGTCTACCTACCTCCTCTTTAAATGCTTTCAGTGATCAGCCTCCAGGCCAAAACATTAAATGAAGAAGGAGTTTGATATAGTTCTTAGGGCTAAAAGGATCAAAGAGTATAGGGAGCAAGCAGGAACAGGGTTCTGAGTTGGGTGATCAACCATGATCATACTCAATGGCACAGCAGAATCAAAGGATTGAATGGCCAACTCTCTGGGGTCAAGATTCCAGACATGAGACATATTCCCTTATTTTGTAACTATGTCCCCAAATTTTGGACTATCACACGAGTAGAAACATCTCACCATCTACTCTGTTAAGCCCCCTCATAATCTTGTAACTTTCAGAAAGCTTCCCCCTCAATTCTTCGTAATGCCAATAAATAAAGGCTTAACTGTTTAGTCGTTTTTGTTAAATCAATACCTTCATTCCAGGAATCAGCCTAGTGAATCTCTTTTGAAGTGTCTCCAATGCCTGTCTTAAATACAGGAACCAATCCACAAAACTCCAGCTTAGACTTCAGCAATGCCCTGTACAGTACTTGCATGCTAATACAAAACCCTGAGCTCCTACCTGGCAACACTTGCCCTTTTACCACCTCTCTTGTCACTGTCCAAAGTGCCACACACAACTTCCAGGTGAAGCAGCGATATATTTAAAAACTTTGAGAAGTGCGAATGCTGGCAATTAGAAACAAAAAAACAGAAATTGCTGGAAAAGCTCAGCAGGTCTGGCAGCATCTGTGGAGAGAAATCTGAGTTAAAATTTTGCATCCACTGTCCCTTCCTCAGTTCTGAGTTTCTGTTTTAGTTGCAGTGATATATTTACTTGCACATCTCCAAATTTAGTTCACTGCATTAACTGCTCACAATGTGGTTCCTTCTACATTGGTGAAATCAAATGCAGACTAGGTGATTGCACCTCTACTACAATGTCCTGACCTTCCAGGTGCTTGCTATTTCAGCACACTATCTTGTTCTCCAGCTAACTTTTCTACCTTAAGCCTGCTGCAGTGTTCCAGCGAAACCCAATCCAATCTTTATGAACATAAATTGAGAAGCTTAACTGCAAGAAACAAACAACTCATAATGGAGTTCTGAAGAAGAGTCAATCAGACTCAAAATGTTAACTCTGTTTATCTCTCCACAAATGCTGCCAGAGCTGCTGAATTACTCCAGCACTTTCTGTTCATATTTCATTTCGTATTTGTTTGTACCTAATGCAAACCTAAAACAGCTTTCCACTTGCAATGCAGTTTGAGCACCTCAAGCTTATTTAGTCATATTTTATTTTTTCAATATTAGCAACTTTCACTTCTCTAACAAAGAATTGTACATTTTAGATGTTCTAATTAATGTGTCAACTAGAAAATATTATAATAAAGCAATTCTATCTTCAGATCTTCACAAGAAAAGAAAGCATCTCATGATCTAAATGCTCCATGATTCAATTCTGGAATATTACCACACTTTATTGTTTCCAATTATGTATATGGGCAAATCAAGACAGAATACCTAATTTCCTTGTGACTTCCCTGACATAAATTACTTTGCATATTAGTGCACATCAGTGCTGATGAGTCATCTTATTATGGCTACAAAGAATAAATTGTGTATGTTTGAATGGTTCACTGACTTTAATAGCGAAGTGAGTAAAGACAAAATAATACTCGTTCCATTTATACATACGGAACACAATTAAACAGAAGTGTTTCTATTGTTAATTTTAAGAATGATACTTGCATCCTGACTAAATTATTTATAGGATTCTTAATGGATGTGCTGCTTGAAAGTACATTGTATTTTTCTGAGCCCTTAACTCTTCAGGCACTACTCTTTTATCTTCTGAGGGTAATTCTTTTGGAGGTTTCGACTGGGGTACTGAAGCTCCTTATTAGTTTATGTTTTTGCAGAGTCTCACTTCCATTTCTGTGTCAAAACTATCATCTCTCAATCCAGTCTTGGACATCCACCAGAATACTCATACACTTTGAAAGTTTGGGGTCAACGTAATTTCTCAATTACCAAGGAACCTGCCGCCAAGAAATGTTACCTGCTGTATTCACAACACAAGCATTTGGTTAGCACACAAACAGAACTGTACATGCAGACAAGGTCCCTATGGCACACAACCTTTATTCTGCAGACTCTTTTCACGCTATAACAGGTGACATCTGTGACGTCTCACAGTTCAAAGTAAACTGATAGATCAGGGAAGATGCTGAGGCTCTCTAAACTTGAATGAACACTTGATTTTCGTTTCCTGATGAACAAGAGCGAACTATTTCTTGCCTAGATGGCAGGCTTCTCCAGAGTGCAGAGTGCAATTGACTGCACACATAATTCTTTGCCTGATTGCCATCATCAGCTAGGTATTTAATCAATCAGAAAGGATTAACAACTGTCATCATACAGTGCTTCATGCAGCTTTCTGCCTGCTATCTTGGCAGAAGCCATGACTCTTTCCTCTTAGAGTCACAGAGTCATATAGTCACACAGCATGAAAACAGACCCTTCGGTCCAACTTGTCCATGCGGATCAAGTTTCCCAAACTAAACTAGTCCCATTTACCTGTGTTTGGGCCATATCCCTCTAAACCTTTCTTATTCACGTACCTATCCAAATGTCTTTTAAATGTTGTAATCGTACCCGCTTCTACCACTTAGTGACATGGTGGCCAGTAAAGAAGGTTATCGAGGGGATAAAGGGATCTTGATCAATTGGGCCAATGTGCTGAGGAGTGGCGAGTGAAGTTTAATTTGAACAAATGCGAGGTATTGCATTTTGGTAAAACAAACAAGAGCAGAGCGGACGCAATGAATGCTAGGGCCCTGGGTAGCATTGCCGAATGGAGAGGCCTAGGGTTCAGATACATAGTTCTTTGAAAATTGCACCACAGGTAGACAGGGTGGTTAAGAAGGCATTTAGCATGCTTGCTTTCATTGCTCAGACCATTGAATATAGGTGTTGGAATGTCATGTTGAGGTTGTCCAGAACATTGGTGAGGTATACAGTTCTGTTCAGCATGCTATAAGAAGGATATTATTGAATTGGAGAGGGTTCAGAAAAGATTTACAAGGATGTTGCAAGGACAGGAGAGTTTGAGTTATAATGAGAGTCTGGATAGACTGGGACCTTTTTTCCACTGGACCATGGGAGGTTGAGAGGTAACTTTATAGAGATTTATAAAATCATGAGGGGAGTAGATAAGTTGAATAGCAAAGGCCTTTTCCCAAGGGTGGGGGTGTTCAAAAGTAGAAGGCATATTTTTAAGGTGAGAGGAGAAAGATTTAAAAAGGACCTGAGGAGGCAACTTTTTCACACAGAGGGTGGTCATTTCACCAAAATGCAATACCGCGCATTCATTCAAATTAAACTTCTCTCGCCACTCCTCAGCACATTGGCCCAATTGGTCAAGATCCCTTTACCCCCTCGATAACCTTCTTCACTGTCCACCATATCACTAATTTTAGCGTCATCTGCAAACTTTGTAATCATGCCTCCAAAATTCTCATCCAAATCATCTATATAAATGACAAATGACAATAGACCCAGCACTGATCCCTGCGGAACACCACTGGTCACAGGCATCCAGTCTGAAAAACAACCCTCCACCACGACCCTTTGTCTTCTACTGTCAAGCCAATTTTTTATCCAATTGGCAAGCTCACCCTGAAACCCATGTGATCTAACTGTACTAACCAGACTACCATGTGGAACCTTGTCAAAGGCTTTACTGAAGTCTATATAAATAACATCTACAACTTTACCCTCATCTGTCTTTCTGGTCATGTCCTCAAAAAACTCAATCAAGTTTGTGAGATAGGATTTCCGATGCACAAAACCGTGCTGATGATCCCTAATGAGTCCTTGCCTCTCCAAACGCATGTAAATCTTTTCTCTCAGAATCCTCTCCAACGACTTACCCACCACTGATGTCAGACACACCGATCTATAGTTCCTAGGTTTCTCCTTGCAGTCTTTTTGTTAAATAAAGGTACAACATTGGCCAGCCTCCAGTCTTCTAGCACCTCACCCATGTCTGCTGTTGATACAAATGTCTCTGCTGAGGGCCCCACAACTTCTTCCCTACCTTTCCACAAAGTCCTGGGATACACTTGATCAGGTTGCATATATTTAGCCACCTTTATGTTTTTTAAGACCTCAAGCCCCTCCTCTTCTGTACTGTTTTCAAAACATCAATATTTGTTTCCCTAGGTTCCCTAGCCTCCATGCCTTTTTCCACAGTAAACACAGAAGTGAAATTGCACCAGTGCTCTGTGCTGCCTTTATATTTTCTAAGCAACCTGTTCAGGCACACTTCTGCAGCAGGTGGGACTTGAACCCAAGCCTCCTGACTCAGAGGTACGGGCACTATCACTGCACCATGAGGGCTCCTCTCTGCTGTCTTTATTGCAGTGAGGATACCAAGTTACTGGTTGGATTTCAGACAACAAAGAGATGAGACCAAGCCAATTCTCCACTCAACAGTGCCACAATCATCCTTACCTTGGCAACCATCAATTGCCTTCCTTCAGCCAGACTTATGGATCAAGTTTTCACTTCATTACAAAGATTAACATTAACATCAAATCCAAAACAAAAAAAACAAATTTGTTAAACAAATCTTCTGACAAAATTTTTGAAATCACTTCAAGACCCACTGTCAGCAAGCCCCTATCTTGTGTGCTTGTTTTCTTATTGTTATGCTCCTTCAAAGCACTGTTGTGAGAGTAAGCATGTTGCCCACCCCCTCCCGAGAAGGGATAGCAAGTGCCTCTTTGATGTAGCCAACCACATTCTACTCGAATGGTGCTTCAATATTTGTTAGACTCTAGGATTATGAATACACAAAGTATTTACAGAACCTCATTTCTAACTACATGCTGAATACTGTGTGGACATGAGCGAGATCCTTGTGGAGTATTCCCACCTCTAAGTCAGGAGAGTTAACAGATACAGAGGATTGATGTGATGCCCTAGATATGTTCTTTGTCAGTATTCTCCAAAGCTAATCTGATACCTGTTTGAGCTTCCAATCTCACAATAGTAGCCTGATGGTGTAACAATATCTGCAGCCGAAGCTACAAGAGGTACTATATGGAGTTACCAAAAGATGTTACATTATGGTGCATTTGATCATGGTGCTGATGGAGGTGAGGCTTGGTCCACATTGGTCAGAGTAGCTTCCATGCTCCATGTAAAGC
This sequence comes from Rhincodon typus, assembly GCF_021869965.1. NCBI lineage: Eukaryota > Metazoa > Chordata > Chondrichthyes > Orectolobiformes > Rhincodontidae > Rhincodon > Rhincodon typus. The sequence continues at coordinate 79,585,033 of NC_063335.1, read as the reverse complement.
CTTCAGTCTAAGAATAAGGAGTAAGCCATTCAGGGCTGAGTTGAAGAAGAATTTCTTACTCAGATAGTTGTGAACCTGTGGAACTGTTTCCCACAGGAAGCTGTTGGGGCCAATTCATTAGGTATATTCAAAAGGGAGCTAGACATGGTCCATGTGACTAAAGGGATCAAGGGGTATGGAGAGAAAGCAGGAATGGGATACTGAGATTGCATGATCAGCCATGATCATATTAAATGGTGATGCAGGCTTGAAGAGCTGAATGGCCTGTTCTTGCATCTATTTTCTATGTTTCAAACAGTTCAGAGCTGAACACCCCCTTGCACTATGACATTATGCACAAGATCTCTGGCTGGTTGCCATTGGTTCTGTCATTTGCTGGTAGATGCCTACCAGTCTCCTTTAGTAATCTATGTTGTGTTTGTTGTAGAGGCCTATCACGTCTGAGAAATTGAAACTTCCACTAATTAGATTAAAAGATGACAGATCAAGATTACAGGTTCCAGCACAACTGATTAAAATTTAAGATCAATACCACTGTCAGGAGATACAGGGTGCACATACTGCAGTTTTAGGAGCAGCTGTCATATTTCTTGTGGAAATACCTGGCACTTTCCTCTCAATGAAACAATCTGAATCTTCCTCCAACAATTAAACAACTAGGCTAACTGTCAGATTTTGTCACGTGACCCCTTTTAATTACCTTAAATTTAAAGGTAGAGTCTCAAACTATAACACCCTGATAAACAAAAAAAAATTCATAAAACATAATCTTATGAACATAATATCATTGACACCTGGATGTGAGATATTTGCATCCAAGTTCACTGCAGAAAAATGAGTATGCAAACTCATTCTCCAGTGTGCTAGCACCTTTGTAACCTTAACCATTTGTCCTAGCTCCTGAACACTTATGTGCCATGAGTAACCATGTGCAGATACTTTCTAATACCCATTAAATTCTGCATTGTGCCAGAATCTGAGCTAGTGTCTGCAGCAGTCAGATTGAGTGATGTTGTGTGATTGAAACTGCAAACAACATGGAATTCATTGGTCACGGTTTGCAATTGACAGATGTCCTGTGTTGGAAAAGAACAGCAAATATTCTGTGCAATTCCAATCAATGATAAGTCTGTGGATTTCAAGCTTTTCAAATGGACAAAAAGAGTTCTCAACTGAAATAATTATTGTTCCAGGTGATGTCGATACATGATGTAAGAAACACGTTTAGTGAATCATCTAATTACAGTGCAGTTTGAGGACTACTTGTGCCCAATTCATTTCAGATGATAATCAGTGCATTGGTAACCTACTTACTTTAAAAGAACAGAGTTGTCAATGTTAGATAACAAGGTGTAGAGCTGGATGAACACAGCAGGCCAAGCAGCTGTGTTCATCCAGCTCTACACCTTGTTATCTCAGATTCTCCAGCATCTGCAGTTCCTGCTATCTCTGAAAGAGTTGTCAATGTGTTATCTTGAACGAAGCAGCAGGTTACCATGCCATCTTTTTCTGCAGTTTTGCTCTACGATTACCAAATACCTTTTCCATCCTCCCGCTGCTTCTCATTTTGAAATGTTTGAAGCATTTCAAAGCAAGTGCATGAGCATCCTTTGCATCTATCAGATAGTCCCTAGTTATCTGCAGCTCCTTGAAACTACGCGCTAAGCAATGGTAAACTGCAGTGGGAATATACCAACCTGAAATTGCTAGAATGAACAGCGGAAGTTCTATTATAAATGAAATTGGCAAAATTAACTAATGTCCAACAGAATTTGATTTGACTAATTTGTTTTAAAATGAGCAAAAATTATTTCTTAAAAACCTGCAGCTGTTAACCTGGGTAATTTTTTGGAGCTTGACTAAATCAATATTGCAGTCTTTCCCCAACAGCCACATACAAAAATAAAACCCAATAAATTTATTCAATTTTTGGGCAACATTGAAAGACAATTTTGATGCTTCCTATTCTCAGGGCAAGATTTATAACATGAGATTCTGAAATCTAACCAGATGCTCCAAAAAGATGAACACACCCTAATCAAAACTGTTGTGATTAATTTAACACATTCAAAGACAAAGCATTATTTTCCCAGAATGCTCAGAGATACACAGAATAATTCCTTTAAAATTCTAAGCATTTTTCATTTAATCTCAAGGGATCCGGCAAGAGGGGATTATAAATATTTCATACATCAGGTTTTCACTTTACTATTATATAAATGAATCACATTTCCCAATCACTCGCATCTATAAGTGTTATTATGCTTTTTGGCTGGTTTAAAAACATTTATCTTATAGCAGTCTTTTCAGGTTAATAAATTATCAATGAAAAGGCCTTTATCAAAAAAAAAGTATTTGAAGAACTGAGCATTTTAACTTCAGAATATCTAAGACCTGAATCACACTGATTGGAAATGCACAGCATGAACTGGATCCAGACCACTAAGTTATGAATTTAAAAAAATGCTGTTTTGCAGAAAAGGACAACAACTTTTTGTAACTAAACTCAATATTTTTATGGATTAACATATTCTCCAGCTCCACTGGGGCTTCACTGAAATCAATCAATTTGAAAGTTCTTTTCCAAAGTCATTCTGAAATCTTCTAAATTCCACATATAATCTTTCACAACTTTTTGTACAAAAGTCAGAAAGTAAAAGCTGCAATTTACAATATCATAAAACATGATCATGTTTTAGTCCCTTCATAGAATGGGTATTGTCTTTATTCCATAAAATACAAGGTAATGTAAAAAATAAGTTAATGGCACTCAAAATTTTTAAGAAGTCAATGCATTTTTCTATTATGAAAACATGAACATTTCTAGAGTTCTACCACAAATTCCATCCTTTGATGTTTCTTTATTGTATCTTATAGTTCTTCAGAAAGATACAAGAAACAGACAGACATATAATATCACACATGTCACTGCGATACCTCCCTTTTCTGACCACATTGTTATTCGCTGCTAAAATTGGATTAAGTAACATGAAAACCAGCTCAACACAGAAATGCTAGACAGATTACTGAAGTTGGGAAATCATTGAATAAGTGGATTTGAAGGGCTGGATTTATTGGATGGTGGGGTTTCCCCACCAGCCAAACAAATAGCCAGTGGGAAATGCATCCCCATTGATACAGGCAACCAGGCAGCTAGTTAATGCTATGTGGAATGTTAATTGCTTGGATGTGGGATTTTTGCTCCTCACTCAGACAAGGTCCTGCCTTAGAGAGCTGACAGGAATTTGGATTAATTAGCAGCTTTGTTGTCCCTGCAGTACTACGGTCAACTAATGCATCTTTATTTTATGTAGTACCAGATCACATGGCTTTTGGAAATCCTTCTATTGGATTCCCTTTATTCACCCTAATTACTACATCCACAGAACTCCAATAGCTTTGTCATGAAATTGCTCGTTCAAAAGGCATGTTGTCACTGTCTGATTGTATTATCATTTCAAAGTGCCCTGCTCCTACTTCCTTAATGGATTTCAACAATTTCTCAATGACAGGTGTTAGGCTAATTGGCTGATAGTTTCCTGCTTTCTACTTCCATTTGAGATTGAGAATATTTGCTCTTCCTTTGGTGTCGCTGGGTCAAAATCCTAGAACTTTCTCCTGAACAGCATTGTGGGCCTACCTACAGCACATGGATTGCAGTGGTTTACGAAGGCAGCTCAGCACCATCTTCTCAAGGGCAACTAGGGATGGGCAATAATGCTAGACAGCCAGAGATGCCCACATCCTATGAGTGAATTAAAAGGTACACCACATTCATTGGTTCTCCCTCATCAATTCTACTAGTTATGTCCTCAAAAAACCCCAGTAGGTTTGTCAAACACGATTTCCCTTTCATAAATCCATGTTGGCTTTGTGCAATACCACCGTTGTTATGTAAAGTATCCTGCTATCAAATCCTTTATAGTGGAATTCAGCATTTTCCCGATCACTGATATTAGGCTAACTGCTCTGTAATTCCTAGTTTCCTCCCTCCCTTCTTTTTCAACAGTTGGGTTACATTTGCTACCATCTGATCTGCTGGGAGGCTGGGATTGTAATAGAATCCACAAAGTTTAGAAAAATGGCAACCAATGCATCCAACTATTTTCACAGTCGCATCTTTTAATACCCTGGGATGTAGATGATCAGACCCTGGGGATTTAGCAACTCTTGGTCAATTATTTTTTCTTTTTCAAACTAATACTAATTTCCTCCCCAAAAGACACTTGCATCCCTGGCACTTCAGGGAAGTTTCTTTTTTTCTGTCTTCTTTGGTAAAGGCAGAACAAAGGTAATTATCTAATTGTTCTGCCATTTCCTTGTTCTTCATTGTGAATTCTCCTTTTTTCAAATTGTAACGGGCTTACATTTGGCTTCACTAATCTTTTTCTTTTGCATACACATAGAAGCTCTTGCAGTCCACACCTTTGTTCCTTGGAAGTTTACTTTTATATTCTATCTTTCCCCTGTTAACTAATGTCTTGGTTCTCTTTTGCTGAATTCTTCAGATTGCTACTTTTTCCAATCCAATTTATATTACTCCCTTTTGGATCTAATACTTTTGTTAACCAGTTGGGGCCACTTTTCCCATTCTGTTCATTCGCCCAAAAAGAATTCATAATTGCACCATTTTTTCCTTAAATATCTTGTTCCATGTCCACTGGCATGTCTTTAATGGTGGTACCCGATGTATCATAACTAATGTACCCCTCATACCATCAAAGTTGTTTTTGTTTTGATTTATGACCCTATTTTTGGATTGGACTACTTCACTTTCTATCTCAGTAAAGAATTGTATCATGTTATCGTCAATTTTCTTAAATTACCTCTCACATAAGATTATTAATGAACCCTTTCTCATTGTACAAAACTAAATTGAGGATAGCCTGCTGCTTAGTTGGTTTCTCAAGTCCTGGTCTCAAAATACATGTTGTACACACTCCAGGCATTCATCAACCACAGTATTATGGCTAATATGGTTTAGTCAGTGTTTATATAGATTAAACTTGCCCTTGATCACTGTAGCATCCTTGTTGCTTGTATCTCTAATTTCCTGTTTAATGCTACCCCCTACCTCACCACTATTGTTTGGAGGCCAATAGACAACCCACACTAACACTTTCCACACCTTTTTGCTTCTTAGCTCCACCCAGACTGATTCCATACCTAGATTTCCTGAACCAATATCCTTTCTCATGATTGCACTGAGTTAATCTTACACTGGCAATGCCACCCCATCTCATTTTCTTTTTTCCTTGTCTCTCCTAAAGGTTAAATACCCTTCAATATTGAATTTGCAGCTTTGTTCATCCATAAGACCATAAAGTCATAAGAAATAGGAGCAGAATTTGGCCATTTGGCCCATCAAATTTGTTTTGCCATTTGATCATGGCTGAAATGTTTCTCAAACCTATTCTCCAGCTTTCTCCCCATAACCCTTGATCCCCTTACTAATCAAGATGTGAGGTTATGCACTTTGGTAGAAGAATAGAGACATAGACTATTTTCTAAATGTGGAAAGGTCTTGGAAATCTGAAGGACAAAGGGGCTTAGGAGTCCTAGTTCAGGATTCTCTTAAGGTTAACATGCAGATTCAGTTGGCAGTTATGAAGGCAAATGCAATGTCAGCTTTAATTTCAAGAGGGCTAGAATACAAGAGCAAAGATGTACTGATGAGGCCATATAAGGCTCTGGTCAGATTGCATTTTGAATATTGTGAGCAGTTTTGGGCCCCATATTCAGGGAAGAATGTGCTGGCATTGGAGGGGGTCCATAGGAGGTTTACAAGAATGATACCGAGAATGAAGGGCTCATCATATAGGTTTATGGAGTTTAGAAAGATGAGGGGGAAGTAATCAAATATCTATTTATCTCTGACTTAAATATACTCAATAACTTGGCCTCTACACTTTCCTGCAGCAATGAGTTCCAAAGATTAACCACCCTCTGGCTGAAGAAATTCCTCCACATCTTAGTTCTAAAGAGTCTTCTCTTCACCCTGAAGCTGTGCCCTTGGGTTCTAGTCTGTTCTAGTTGTGGAAATATCTTCTCCACGTCCACTGTATCCAGGCCTTTCAGTACTCTGTAAGTTTCAATAAGTTCCCTCTCATCCTTCCAAACTCCATAGCATTTGTCCAGCTTGGTTAAGGGCTGAGATAGTTCTGGTGCACAGATCTTCATTTCCATTGCTGGCGCATTATTAGGGCTCATAGACCTTGCAGTATCAAATACCTTCAGATGTTTCTTGAATGGAATTGGCTGAAGTCTATCATCTGTGATGTCAAGAACCTTGGAAGGATTCCAAGATTATCCATGTGGTACTTTATGACTGAAGCTGTCTTTTGCCCTGATGTACTAGCCTCCCCCATCATTGATGGTGGCAGGGAGGCAATGATCTAACGGTATTATTGCTGGACTGTTAATCCAGAGACCCAGATAATGTTCTGGGTGCCTGAGTTCAAATCCTGCCACAGCAGATGGTGGAATTTGAATTCGATAAAATATCCGGAATTAAGAATCTAATGATGACCATGTACCCATTGTTGATTGTCGTAAAAACCCATCTGGTTCTCTAATATCCTTTAGGAAAGGAAACTGCCATCCTTACCTGGTCTGGCCTACATGTGACTCCAGGCCCACAGCAATGTGGCTGATTCTGTACTGCCCTCTGGGCAATTAGGGATGGGCAATACATGCTGTCTGGTCAGCGATGCCCTCATCCCATGAATGAATACAGAAAAAAAGTTTGTGAAGCCTTTTTTCTCTTATTAATTGTTCAGTTGTCCACCGTCATGCATACTAGATGTGCCAGGGCCACAGAGCTTTGATCAGATTCGTTGATATTTTCAGCCTATCTTTGACAATTTGATTTGTCTAACTGACATGGGGATTAAAGTTGGCCATTGCTATTGCAAGTCCCCATTATCTCCTGATTTATACTTTGTCTTACAATTTTAGGGGTCCAATAAACTGTCCCCACCAGTGACGGCTGTCCTTTGCTATTTCTTACTTCTAAACAAATTCTATATCTTGATCACCATAACCAATCATTTCTAACTATTGCACTGATCTCATTGTCCATTAACAGTGCTATCCATCTCCATTTTCCTTTCCTCATATCCTTCTAAAATGCCAAATAACCTTGAATATTCAGGTCTCTGCAATGGTTGCCTTGCAACCACATCTCTGTAATGTCTGTCATGTCATACTTACATTATTCTATTTATGCTATCAATTTGCTCTTGCATTACAGTCTATCCGTTCCTGTCACAATCTGGTTATCATTACTCCTTGTCCTTTCTCTTGAGGTTATCAAATCCTCACTCGTGATTTAGTTTAAGAAGAAAATCACTGAATTAATGCAGCAATTAATATGTTCAATTTTTTTAAAAATTGAGAATACAGTTAAAAAACATCTGCATGTTTGTCAAGACCAAGATTCATAAACAAATAAAAAATGTTTGATTTAAGATAGTGCACTTGATAAGAACGAATCTTAAGTGACTATAAGCAAACATACAGAGAGTGTACATTTCTTCAATTAATTCATTCTAAAAATAGAATTCTTAGCAACGAACAAAATGAGTTGTTTTTGCAGTACTGTGTTTTTTTTTAAGTAGCACAGTTTTCCCTTAAATCTAGGCTTCAGTGGTAAGTTAAGTTAAAACAGCCATTTTGAGTATAACATTAGTGTTGAGATCGCTGTGTAAGAGGACTCCTCAAAGAAAGGCTGAGACAAGACAAAAAAACTATGCATTTATATTGAATTGTAAGTATATCTTTTGTTAAATATTTGTTTAATTATCCTGAATTTAAGTGAATTTGTCACCATATAGTCATTTATAGTAAGTTTGATTACCTTGTAGCTTCTTTTGGATTTACTTAGAATCCTCTGTAGAATCGCAGAATCACGTACAACATGGAACCAGGCCATTCCGCCCATCAAGTCCAGACTGACCTTCCAAAGAACATCCCGCCCAGACCCACAACCCTAACCTAATCCTGTAATCCTGCAATTTAGCATGGTCAGTCCACCCAACCTGCACATGTTTGGACTGTGTGAGGAAACTGGTGCACCTGGAGGAAACCCATGCAGACACAGGGAAAATGTGCAAACTTCACACATGACCCAAGGGTGAAATCGAACCTGGGCCCCTGCTGCTGTGAGATAGCAGTACTAACTGCTGAGCCAACGTGCCACCCAGTCTTAGTCTTCCTTCATTTTTAGATTAATTAACACATTTGGAAATGACTGCAGACCAGTTGACAGTGTGGGTAGGTCAAGCTTGGGACTTTCTACCCAGAATTTAATTTGGGCAGGAGCAGGAAGGCAAAGGAGTTCTAGGATGCTACCACCTTCCAAATTAATTTCTTTGTCCACCTGAAGGAACTGGACGATTCTGCCATAAGGCTCTGAGCAGCCTAGTTTCACCTTAGACGGTGAGCAGGCAGAGAGACGGTAAAGTGGGAAATAATGAGGTACTTAGCCTGCCTGTGGAACCTGATGGTTTGTTTTCTGATTTTGACATCGAGGTTCAGCATGCAGATTAAAATATGATGGGCTAATGGCAGATCCCTGGGTGATTGATGTTTAGCAAAAGAGAAGCCATTACAGGAGAGAATCTGGCTATGATTGCAGAGAAAAAGAGTGAAACAAGCCAAGGATAGTTGCACACAGCTGCATAGGATGGTCAACTACATCAAAGACATAGGATCAGATTAAATGATGTACAGGCAACAGTAGGCCATTCAGCCCAGAGATTCTGCTCTGCCAATGAATGGGATCATGGTAGACCTGATAGTTCTCAACTCCACTTTCCTGCCTTTTCCTGATAACTCTTGATTCCTTTACTGATTAAAAACCTGTCCACTTCAGCTTTCAATATACGTAACAATCCATCTTAAAACATTTGGGTTCTTCCATGATAGACTGAGACAATAGTAGTAGAATGGACAGAGAGTGGGAGAGTTCATACAGTGTGTTGAAGTCAATGTTATTCAGTCAAACAAACAGGGGGGCATTGTTGGATTTTGTTTTAAAGAATGAGGTGATTTAAATGGATCAAGCATCAGTACAAGGACATTTCAGAAGCAATTATCATAGTACCATCAAGCTTAGCTTAGCCGCGGAAAAGTACAAAGAACAATTTAGAGACGAAAACAAAATTATTGGAAGAGGTCCAATTTCACTGAAATACAAAGAAAGGCTGACGGTAGACAAGTTGATAGTGACCAAGACCTAATTGAATACATCTATCAATACTGAGGAAATAAAGATTGGAATCATGGAAACATTGGCCATAATCTTCCATTGCTTTTTGGTGATGCCATTAAAAGTTTAAATTTTACACCCTTTGTTATAATAGTAGTAAAAATGGATCATAGTTTTTTAACTCCCACCATACAATGTTAACACTGGGGGCTTCGCAATGGACTGAAATAGTTTTGGGAAAGGAGAAACCCTGACTTCAGATGACCATCATGATTACTGCACCACAGACTGAGCCAGTTCATGAAAGCACCAGGATCCAGTCTGAACTGAAATTGTCATGTCATTAAAGGACTGACGACAATCACCCAAACTATTATTTCCTGTTTGATTTGGACTTTTCTAGAATTTCAGTCATTGAAATGAATGTCACATGCAGGTTGTCCAGCTTAGAAAGAACAATGAAGTGTAGCACAGAAATACATAATGAACTGTATTTCAGACAATTACTTTTGGGCAGAGAGGAGAGAAGAATGATACATTCATAATGGCAGGACATCAAGGCCTTTTTTCTCTCTGTCTCTCTTCCTGGGTTTTCCCAGCTCTCGGAAGACAAACCTAGTGAAAAACAGATCAGAGATGTATTCCTTCAATAAGAAATCAAAGATGTCTACAACTTCCACAACTGCTAAGGATAAGGTTCACTGGTTAACTAATGGTAGCCTCAGGTTAAACCTAAAACTTCAAGGGCTCCAGGAAAAGTTTTTAAACTGCATTTTCTTGAATTTCCTTTTTGTACTAGAGATTGTCCCCTTTATGAAATGACGTCTGTATTTATGTGTGTGTGACTGATGTTGCGTTTTATTACTTTCATCGTGGTTAAGATGTAATAAAATTCCTCTTTCATTCACTCATGAAAACCTTGGGCTGAATGTTCCCATTTTATGTTGAAGTGTTTTGTTGAGTGAGATTCATGATGCCTGGCCTGCTACAGTGACATTTCTCACACAATCTTCCACTCTTCACATCATGAGCACTACAGCATCACCCTCACGAAACTGCACTCTCATGAAACAGGGGAGGTGAAAATGTTCCTACGGCTAAGATCCTTCAACACTCAGGCTGTTAGTGCCAAATTTAAAATCCAACTGCATACCACTTTGGGCACTGCAACCAGGAACTGGCTTTTACACAGTGGTACTTGACTGCCATTGCTAGGGGCAAGGTCTGAAGAGGAAAGCAGCAGACTGCATTGCCAGCAGGGATATCAAGGTGCCGGTGGACAGGGTCAAAGAGAGGAGGGCAGTGCTTTTTAATGTGGACTACCAAAGGAGGCCACGCTTCCAGATGCAGATAGCCTGGACACAGATATTGGTCCAGGTCAGTTGTGTCTCTGTTAAAATATAATGTATAACAGTCTAGGAAGAAGGTGAATGATCTTTTGCGCTCTGTGAAAGCAAGCACCATCATCTTCTCTCTGCTATGACATACCCATGGAGCCACTAGTTCTGCCACTGCATATACCTCAGCATGGACTACAACTCTCACTATTGTGTGTCCACTCAATGGTTCTCACCAATCTCATGCTTCCAATGTACTACCCCTTCCCACCTCTGTGCTTCTGACAAACTCACTTGGGGCAACTCACCACTGTTCCTGCTCCTGCATCACCACTAACTTCTCTTCCATTCACTCATATCATACTCAATCATGCCCTTTATTGCATTGCAGGAAAATTGCTCCCACACTGGACTGAGAAAGCCGCAACCAACTGTTGATGGACATAAGGCACCTCATCCCATAAGAGGAGAAAATTCTACAGTTGGATTAGGAAACATAATAGCTGCTGATGGAGCAAGAGGAACCCTCAATAGGCAACTAACCCAGTAAGCTCCATTGTGCTGTACTGCCATTACTACTCTCCAATTACGATCAACACTAACTTCTTATCTGGACAAGCTTTTATCCCTCCCACACGCTTAATTCACTCTCATCTCTTATGATGGGCACCAGAGGCAATCAGTGAAGAGAACAGTGCCAACCCACTCTCAGCTCCACTTCCTCCTCAGAGGTTATATACACAAGGCTTTTTCCTGCACCCTCCACTAGCTCAGAGATTTTCACCTTGGTGGGTATTCTACCCACTAGATTAGACTCGAGGCACAATCCAGTGGATGCAACACTGACACCACAGCTGTATGAAATAAACCAGGTTCCTGGGGCTCAGAGAGCTTCCACAGACCAGGCACCTTCTCAGCACCAAGCAGAAGATGATCCCAGGTTCTTGACCATTAATGACTTCATGAAAATGCACAGACAGGCACAGGAACAGGTTTGTCAGAGAAAATCGGTAAACTGGATCCAAAGATCAACAACGTTATTAGTACCATGCTAGCTCCATCATGCATGTGTCCGGTTATCTCCACAGAGGAACTGGCATCTGCCAGGGAGAAGCAGGTCCAGAATACAGAATTTCTGTAGGATATGAGCACAGACCTGCGCTCCATCACTGTAGGCGCTCAGCATCAATGGCAAGGTGAGAGCGAATGAGGGACCTTGACTTCATGCTAGGCGCCTCTTCTTCTCAGGGAGAAAGGGCACCCATTGGAAGAAACAGCCCGAAACAGGATACCCAGAAGCTTCCTGTCAAGACACTCGGGAGGTGTCCAACCACGCCACCTCCATGCCCTGTCTGCGATGTCACAGCCTACAGAAGTCCAAGCTGAAGAGGGTGAGTCTGTATCTGGGCAGGCAACATCAATTGGGCTGTGCCCTCTGGGTCTAAATGGCCTCACAGTGACTGTCCAAGGCAACAGGCTCAATGACAGAGCAGATTCCTTCCACCCTTGTTGCGGTGGTTGTGACAGCACTTATACATAAGGTCAGGGACAGCAAGGTAAAAAAAATACTGAGGGACACTGGTGACACATAATTGTAAATAAGTTTGCACTTTGGGAAGTATATGCATTCTTAAAATTTTTGCTCTACTGTCTTTGTCATGGCTATATCTGGTTATGTTACATCCATGAGAGAGATGAGCACTCATTTCAGACATCCCAAGGATTAAAGAAGCTGCCATGTCTAACATTGCTCATCTCTTAGAAGCAACTGACTTCTTGACTGACAATGAGAGATCCTTGAACTGGCAAAGATGACTGCCACCAAGATGTTGCACTTGAAAATGGACAACAATGAAGCTAAATACAATGTGCAGGGATTGTGTGAGGGCCCTGTTCCATACTCATACCCAACTTATGTGTGACAGTATAGAATCAGTGACAATTCCACATATCTCTGGAGAAAAAACACATGTTTATTCCCCCTCATAGCATATTGGTCTATTGAGTAAATCTGCACAAAGTGCTGCCCCTCGCGTATTGACTGCTGTCCTGTGGAATCCTTAAACACTTCAGGACAACCTAAAGACTTGTGCACACTCTGAAATGTTGAAGGCCAGCCAACACTGAGAGGTTAAAAGGAGATGCCTCAGGAATCTTCTGTGCGCAACATTTGGAAATAATCTGCTGACTGAAGTCTTCTGAAATTTCTAACTTTACCGCCATGTAATGTGAGTGCCCTGTCTCACTGATTGCTGCTTTCTCCCTAAAAGGTAGTAGGACCTGTAACGTGTCGATACTTGAAAGTGGGCTCACTTGAAGATGTCAAGCATACAATCAGCTGAATAATGAGGCATTTATTCAGCAACAGGAAAGACTGCAATAATTACAAGGTCCACACACCCTTTACACTAAGCAGGGGTTGCTTGCCATATAACCAATAAAATGTTAAACAATTAAAGGGAGTCCAAACCAAGTTCATTCATCCTGGAAGCTATTTGGGAAGCATTGGAGATGGTGCAGAAAAGATTTTGAAGAATAGTCTCAGACCTGAATGACTTTAGTTATCAGGCTAGAAAAGATATAGCTGTTCTTAGAAATAGCTTAAAGAGAAGATTTGTTGGAGGGGTTCAAGATAATTATGTTCTAGACAGTGTGTTTAGGGAGGAACTATTTTCTTTGGTGGAGGAGTCAAGAACCAACTGACAAGGTTGATGCAGAAGAACCGACTACGACATAAGGAAAAGCCTTTTTTATGCAGCAAGAAGTTGGATCTGGAAGACTGTGTGGTGAAGGTAAATTCAATTATGGCCTTCGAAAGAGAATAGGATGACAATCTAAAGAGGAAATAATGACAGAGCTAAATGGCCATTGGGACTAACTGAGATTTTCATTTATCATGCAGACAGAAACAAAATGTTCTGCATGGCCATTTTCTGTGCTGTAGCTATGCTATGAAATACTTTCCCTTCACTCTCTTAATTAACAAATGCATTACTTAAATATTATTAGTTAACACATAAATACTCACAAAATCACTTTTTAAATTCCTGTCACGATTTGTGGGGAACACAGATGAGTTGATACCTCAAGGCTCTGACCAAACTGCATACTCCAACTCTCAGAAGCATTTAATGCAAAGCAAACTTTCCAGCCAAATACATTTTTGTTTAGAAATAAAACTTTGAGTAACTTTAAAAGAGTACATCATTCTTTGTATGTGTGAACAAATATCCTTAGGCATTGATGGCTTATAAAAAATAAATCATCCCATATTACTTGCCATTTATATGTGCAGACCTATTTTCTGTAAACTATTTTCTCTCAACATAGATGTTTTATTGATTATATCTCTGGACCTTCCACAATTCTCAGAGAACAGTCTGTGTCAAACATTCAGTTATGAATTTCCCAAATAACTTACTGAAAAGACTGTAGGATTGAGCAAAAATCCCTATCATTTAAAATACTGGACCAGAACTCTGGACTTTTCAAAAACTTTTAAAAGTGAAAAAAAAGGCAGCTGGGCTGAGGGCTCTGGGAAAAATACACACACAGAGGTGGCTAGTTGGAACCATTTTTCAGTCCAATAATCTAATTCACACCTCGACTCTAAGAGAACTATCAACCAGACCCAACACTCCAGATTGAAACTAATCATTTCCGCCTTGGGCTACAAAAAAACCCAGGCATCTTGGAACTGATACAGATACTGGACATTTAACTTCAATCAATATTCATTCACAGAGATATTGGACATTCCATTTAATCAAAATACATTCACAGCTACTCTTAACTATCAGGAAGCCAATTGCCTCAAATGGGACACCAGTAACATAACGGCAAGCGCAGATTTGGCACGAAGATAACAGGCCCATAATTCGTATAATTGCAGGCTCCGATTTCACCAGAGGGAGAGTGATTCGCCTGGGAGCTATCCCCGCAGCTACCACCAGGAGAAGGATCCAAAAGAGTTACCGCTCTGACAGCGATCCCCACAGACATCTCCAGAAGAGGGATCCCGACCGCAATCCCGAAACCTACTGACACAGGCCTGTTCCATACCAGGGGAACCAAAGGCAACTGACCACGACCAGCAGACCTAAAACTGACAACCTCCAAAAATCACCAACCTGACCGACAACACAAGGCCTCAGACACATCCTGAGGTGAAAACCGGCTCTCAAAAATCACCACAAAGTAAGGAAAACTGAGTACTCACCTGACGAATCCATAATGTGTCCTACTGTACCAACAGACTCAACCCAGACTGAAGGCCTACACCGTCCAAAGTCTTCATCGAAGCTCCGGGTATGGTAAACGTGAATGGCCAGCTGTGCTTCAAAATCGCCTTTCTCCCCACGGGTGAGCTAAAACGCCCGAGACTCCAAAGTTTCCACCATAACTAGCAAGTTGGGGAAGGTGGGTGGTGACAGTGCAGGGAACCCCAAGGGTAGAAAGCCTGATAAAAGTTTCTGTGATCAAAACCCGCTGTTTAGTTCTAATAGTGTTTAACCTGTATTTGATTTAATGGTGTATTTAACCACTGGCCTCTGTATAACTGATACTGTCACTTTCACTGTTTGTTGTATTTGCCTTTATTTCTTGTATTATATTTACCTCTTGTATTTAATAAACACAGGGATTCTTTTGCTGCTGAAACACCTGTCTACTGCCTTCTTCATTTCACATTCCTAAATAAGTCCAGTGTCAGAATCAGGGATCTGGAGATGATTCCAACCACCTAAAAATCAGCAAATTACTGATTGCAATCCAGAACCTCTACAAGACTGCCAGGTATACAGGATGATGATGGAGAAAATGATGGTTTAAATTAAGTGACACACATATTGTATAAAATACAGATAGACAGGCGCAGTAATAATCAGATGGTAGCTTGAAAAGCAATTTCAGTATGACGAATGATTTACCAGTTGCTGTTAATATAATGAAGCTCTAAGAAATGTCAAACAGAAAGTGCTTTTACTCCCTAAGATTAGACAAATGATAGAACTGTGCTAAATTGAAAGTCTGTTTGTTCCAGTTTTCCCCATTTTGTTAACTGCTGCCCTGAACATGTATTAGTCTGTGACCCGTAAGTAGACTGCATTTGTAAATGTCAAACCTCCTGCTCTTAATGACTGTTTCAACTTGCAGATATTTCCAATAGGTTACACTGATATTAATCATTTGAACATTACCTTTTGCCTTTTCATTTATCTTCAAGCTGTGGGAGGTTTTTTAGATATTCCCTTTACACATCTATGTGAGCCAACCAGCCAATCAAACGCCACCTGCTCATCTGTCACATCCTGATCCAGATGTTACTTTTGACATTGCATTCAAAGTAGAGGTCAAAGCAGTTTAAACAATCACAGACAATGGCAGAAAATGAAATAACTAATCACTGGATTTTTCTCTAAAATAACATTCGTAGGCTCTCAATTACTTTTCTAAAAAGTAACACTTCATGAAGTAAATAGATGAACAGAAAAATAAATATTTTCCTTATGGTCTTTTGAATTTTCGTGTTAGAAAGATTCACAGGAATGAACTCAAATTTAGCATAAGCCAAGGCCCATTCTCGGTAAATAAAAAACAGTAAGTGCCAGAGAAAATCAATTCGTCTGGCAGCATCCTTGTAGAGAGAAACAAAGTTAATGTTTCCGTCCAATATGTCTCTTCTTTAGTTAGAACTGAAGGAACCCATTCTTATTGAAATGTCTGCCTACCATACCTTAATAGGAAACCTTATTATTTAGATGAAAGCAGCTCCATTTCTTCATTAGCGACTGCACTAAGTAAAACTGTTGATCTAATTTTATCTGATCACTTCATTTAGAATTCCCTATCACCAATTTACAACCGCCCGATCATGTTCCGAGCATCTGGCAACCAGGAAACCAGTTAAGCTCACTGATGCAATTTTTTTTTTCCGCTCTTTCTGGAACTTATTTTCAGTGCCGTTACTCAGGAGATGTCTGCATTGTTTGCAGCACTGATGAAACTACAATATACCTTAGCTTCCAACAATCACACAAGTCACCTAATTTGACAAATATTTGATCAGATATCAGTCAAACAAGTACCAAATGTTATCTTTTTAACTTCTGTTTTTACTTAGGAAGGAGGCATTACTGGCTAGGCCAATATGG
This sequence comes from Rhincodon typus, assembly GCF_021869965.1. NCBI lineage: Eukaryota > Metazoa > Chordata > Chondrichthyes > Orectolobiformes > Rhincodontidae > Rhincodon > Rhincodon typus. Next base: position 79,568,333 of record NC_063335.1, on the reverse strand, counting down.
ACAGTCCATCTCTATTTGGCGTTGAGAGGGTGGCAGGAAGTTGTCTCCTTGAACGTCTCTTGTCCATTAGGTGTAGATATAGCCATCGTGCTGTTGGAAGGTGAGTTCCTGGATTTTGATCGAACAACAATGAAGAAATAGTGATATAGATCCAAGTCAGGATGTTGTGTGGCTTGGACAGGTACTGGTGGGCAATGGTGTCCCCATGCATCTACAGCCCTTATCGTCACTATAGGGTTGTTTCTAACTGATTTGAGCAATATCTCTACTACAACCTGTAAGCACAAAGAAAATTATGATACACTGGGCCTAATTTAGAACTGATTGAATTAGCTGTGGAATAAATAAAACATGGATTCCTAGACACTAGGCAGAAAATAAATAAATAATGAGAATGTAAGCAGTGCAGTCCATAAAAACATGAATAAACATGGTAATGTCTTAGGAGCAAAGCCACACATATTCTAGCACATATTGTTGTCAATTTTTGTGAAAAAAAATTTGCTTGCATCCACAATAATTACTAGGAAGAAGTAAAACTAATACATTTTCCCTCGGTAACAATTACTGTGAAATTACAGTAATAGCTTACTATTAGTAGCATTCTATTTATTCCAATTATGAGCCCAAAATGGATATTAGGGGATTTTGCACATTAGCAATAATTGCAACACTTTCTTCACCTAACCTCTCCTTGATTACTCTGAGGAGAGGTTTTGGGATCACCAGTTGTACACAAATGGAAATAATGAATTGCATCTCTCCCATACTGTCATTCAGTCTTTGAAGCACGCAGTAATAATTTATTGGCATTATAGAACATGCAAAAGGTAATTGTATGAAGAAAAAATGAAAAGTTTTATCTGTTCATCACATCTCAAACAATGATAATTAATTTTAAGCTGTTTAAAAACACAAACAATTTTGTTTATAGGTTCAAAAGGGTCATAGCATCAAAGTCTGAAAATTCGCTGTTGACCTTCTGGGTCCATGGCAGAATTTCTGCTCACTTCACAGATATTCTTCCAACATCTCAGATATCCTGAAACTTGAGCAGTAACATATCTGGCACCTTACTCTATCAGTGGACTTTCTGTGCCAGCTGAAATTCTTTAACGCATTTTAAACCCCTATAATTGAACATAGTTTTCCCAAAGGAATTCACTCCTTGGCAAATGATTTGTGTATGAATAGCATTCATAAAAAGTAAAATTAGTCATAATATCATCAGAATCAGGTCCTTGCATGCTAACATGCTAACTTCACATGAGCGTACATAATGTTGGGTGCAGGAGAACAGAACTCGTTAGATGTGCAGTAGATCAAAGTAGTATACTTGACTTTGGGTGATATCAATTCAGTTGCATTTTATAGAACCATAAGGTGTAGAAGCAGAAGTAAGCCATTCAGCCCATCAAATCTGCTCCACCATTCAATGAGAGTACAGTTGATTTCATAATCTTCAAATCCACTTTCCTTATATTCATTGGTTCCCTTACAGATCCAAATATCTATACAACTCAGCTTAAAATGTACTTAATGCTCCAGCCTCAACAGCCCACTGCAGTAAAAAATTCCACAGATTCACTACCCAATGAGAGAAGAAATTCCTCCTCATCTCTATCTTAAATGGGTGCCCTCTCACTCTGAGATTATGCCCTCTGGTCTTAGACTCTCCCACATTGGGAAACAATTTCTCTGCACTTACTCTGTCTAGTCCGCTAAGAATTCTAAGAATATTTCAAGAGGACACCTCTCATTCTTCTAACCTCCAATGAGTACAAAGCGAACCTACTCAACTCTCAAAGATAGTCCACAATTGGGATCCACCTGGTGAGCCTTCTCTGAACTGTCTCCAATATATTTCCTCAGGTAAGGGGCCCAAAACTGTTCACAGTATTCCAGCTGTAACATAACTGGTTCCTTGTATGGTTGTACCAAAACCTCCCTACTTAAATACACCATTCCATTTGAAATAAAGTCCAACATTCCTTTTGCCTTCATTATCACACGCTGAACTTGGATACTAGCATTTTGTGATTTTTCGTCAAAACTCCCAAATTTTTCTGCTCTGTAGCTTCCTGCAGTTTTTATCTATTTGAATAGTATTTAGCCTCTCTATTCTTCCTGCCAAAGTACATAATCTCACACTTCCCACATTATTTGCCCACTCACTTAATCTGTCTATATCCCTTTGTGTGTTGTCCTAACTACTTGCCTTCCAATCTGTATTTTTGCTATCCGTAACAATGACAATATTTTTTCATCTCTCCTGAATCTCACTTCCATTGTCTTCAACAAGTTGAGATGTAACAGGCAGCTGAATTAATAACATGCTTCATATTTTTGGCAGTGTCAAAGTCACCCTTGACATCACACTGTCCATAATTTCTATGAATTCCAATAGACAGTCAACACTTCTTGAGGAATTTTAGATGATTTTAAAGAAAGGATGAGACATTAGGACATCTGATGGATGTTCTGTGCTACGTTAGCCACCCAGTTGGACAAAGAGAAATCAGTTTGAATTTATGCTTTTGATTGCTATCCAGTGAGAAACATTTGGTTGATTAGCACAAATGTTATTGGTAATGGCTAGATAGATTTGCAGAAACAATGGCCTAGAAGCCATTAACACTACACTTGTTACCAGGCAGGAAAGGGACCTTGTTATTCAAAATACTAGGTGGCCTGAAACATAATATAATATATACATATAAAGAAACAAAGAATAAGACATTTAAATAACAGTCTTACATTTGTTGTAGGCCTCTTATGATATAATAAACTTGAGGGATTGGCATTCCCAAAGAATGTTGCAATTGTTGAAATCATGAACTGTAAACATCATTTATAATATGAGTCAATGGGATAGGTTCCAGCCAAACAAAATAACAGCTCCAGCACGCAGAGCAAGCTAAAATTCTCTAAAATCACTGAAAACAATGTTTCTTTTAAATATAAACATTCTCAAGTGGAGATATTGTGCAATAAGCTCAGACAAACTCGAAAGTGTGTAAGCGTGAACCTTAATATAAGTGAAGTTAGTGGGGATTATAAAGAAGTGGAGATGGAATTGACAATGTTTAATGAGATGGATATTGATGCTGATATGATAAGTGACAAAAACAAAGTTATTTTTGACTGCCTTGCCTTTTGTTTTTGAATTCTGTATAGCTGGCAGTACAGACAAATAACAAATGTCAATCACTCTGTAAAAGACAATGCTTTTTTTCCATGTTTGTATCTTACTCTGTTGACTTTTTGTTCAATTTTTAGCTGATTTCATGAGGTCTCACATTAGCTTAGATATAAATGGAACTTTCTTAGACTATTGCTCCTCTTCTTTGTATTGATATAACTTTATCAGTTCCACCAACTCATTTTACAGAGTTCCACCTGTTGAGACGAAGGAACTCCTCCAATTCATCTGTGGCCAATTCTTCCAAACCCTCCTCTGTGACTTTTTTTCACACCTCTACAACCTTGAATGTTAGGTGTGCTTCCATTCGTCTTCTGAGGGAGAGTGTGGGTTGTTTAGGGTTGCTTACATAGTCTTGTGTGTGTGTGTGTGTGTGTGTGTGTGTGTGTGATTGTGTGTGTGTGCGCGTGCAAGCATGTATGTGTGTGTGTGCATGTGCGTGTGTGTGTGTGCGCGCGTGCGTGCGAGCATGTATGTGTGTGTGTGCATGTGCGTGTGTGTGTGTGTGTGTGCATGTGTGTGTGTGCGTGCATGTGTGTATGTGTGTTTGTGTGCGTGTGTGTGTGCGTGTGAATGTGTGTGTGTGTGAGACCACGTGACCCCAGTTCTGAGGAAGGGTAAGCGGACCCGAAACGTTAACTCTGACTTTTTCTTCACAGATGCTGCCAGACCTGCTGAGCTTTTCCAGCAACTTCTGTTTTTGTTCCTGTCTTAATACACTGCTGCATGAGTAACTGAGGTGTAATCTGAGGCATAAACATTTTTAGCAGATTCAAGTATATTCCAGTAGCATTAAGGTTGGAATTTGGACACATTGCTGCCGATTGCACAGTCGCAAGACACAGGCAATTTTCATGTTTGGGCTTTGTAATGGCAAGTAACATTTGTGTCACATCAGCGTTAAAAATATTTAACTCCAATAAAAGGGTTTCTAGCCAACTCCACTGTCACAAACTAGCATTACCACCACTGACTCTCCTAAAGGTAAATATCAGAGAAGAGATGGTGGTAATGTCACTTAATAAAAGGTCCTAATGTAAAGGGTGCAAATCCCACCACAACAGGGAGTGAAATTTGAATTCAATAAAAAAAACTGGATTAATGACCATTCTAATTGTTGTAAAATCCTAATTGGTTCAATAAAGTCCTTTAGGTAAGGAACTCTGCCATCCTTATCTGGTCTAGCCCACGTGAGCCCAGATCCAGAGTAATTTGGTTGACTCCTAACTGCATTCTAACCAATTATGGATGGGCAATAAATAGTGGCCCAACAAGTAATGCCCACATTCCAGGAACAAATAAAAAATTCTTGGGGGTCACCATTGACCAAACATTCAAGCAGAGCATCCACATTAATTCCAAGGCAACTATGGTAGGTCAATAGCTGGGTATCATGCGGCAAGTGGCTCAACTCTTTACTTCTCAAACTTTCTCTGCTCTCTACAAGTTAGGAAGCAATTGCACCCGTTCAAACAACTCAAGATCATCCATGACCAAGGAATGTGCTTGATATTACCAGGTTTTCATCTTAAACATTCATTCCAACAACAGTGGTTGCAGTGTGAGCAACCTACAAAATACACTGTAATGAGTTGGGAAAGCTTCCTTCACAGCTACTCTCAAACCTGTGACTTAAACCATCTCGGGGGGGCAAAGGCAGCGGAGAGCAATATCTCCAGGATTCCCTCAATGTCACAGACTAACCAAACATTGATACATTTCTTATCCTACAGTGTCACTGGGTCAAATTCCTGAAACTCACTATCCAACACCATTGTGGAAATACATTTAGCTCATGGACTGCAGTAATTTAAGAAGAAGGACCATCAATTTGCAAGGACAATCCAGAATGAATAATAAGTACTGGCCTTGAAAAATGAATATGCTTTAAGGCAGAGATTCACACAAATTAAATGTGATGTTCTTGTGAATTTAATGCATGACCTCCCATACAAATAACGGAGTATAGTTTAATCTCCAGCATTCCTGTTGCATAGCTTCACACTACAGTAAAACAGATTAAGATTCAGGTCATCTGCTGTTGTGACTTTCTGTCCCCTGCAATAATTGGACCAAATCATAGGAGGCAGATATGAAAATTCCCACATACTCTTCCAGTACAGATCATTGCAGTGCTGAAAACAAAAGTATTATCTCATACATTATGCGTGTTTCAAGTCAAATACTGTCCCAATGGTTCTGCAAATTCTGGTATTGCTGATAGAGTTTGTTCATTTCTTGCTTTGCAGCTTCAGTTATGGGGCATAGAGATTGAGATGAATATTGACTTGATAACGATGTTTGCATGGCAGTTTTATTAACGATAATTAATGAATGGACTATCTAATCCTATCTCTTGTAATTAAGGTTCAGTATCGATCTAATACCTATAAATCTTGTACAACCTACAGAATGGTCCTGTACGGTGAAATCACAACGAGTCAAATTTGGATAACCTCCTTTGTGGTGAATTTGTCAGCTATTCCTACCAACAGAACAGGAAATCAAAACAGAATGATTTTGTAAGTTTGTCTCCGACAGGCTGGTTTACTTGTATGTTACCTCCCATAACATAAAAACTGGACATGGATGTTATGATATTGAAGGATTCAATAGACTTAGTTATTAAAACTAAGTATTATGCACCAACATCACATTAGCTGGGCACATAAGTGTCCAAGCTAATGTTAAACTTTTAGAATACATCAGAGGAGCATTCTTCAAGTAGAGAACCAAGCTTCTGAATCAAGGTAAGATAGAGAATGAGACTTTGAGACTGTACCGATACAGGCAATCACACCATAATGATATCATAAGCATTTCTCTGCAAAGTACGTTGACATACTGACTGTGAGACCGAACAAATCGTACTTGTGATAAACCAAAGATCTAGGCTCTTAACAGTGGATTAAGCAAAGTCATGCACACTTGTCGTATGATCGCACTAACTAATTGGAGTGGAGTTAGGCCACATTACAGCATGAAGTCATGGGCAAGCCTGTAGTGATGAATGCAAAATGTTCTTGGTCAAGTCCTGAATGTATACATACTAAGAAAATTTTTTATTGCACTGCAAACCAGCTTATTTCACCAAAAATTGCCAGCTCACTCTTTAATTTTTAAGAATGATTTGTACAATGGTAGAAAGCAAAGCAAGGAATGCCTCACTCTCATGGCCCATGCTGATATTAATGGCAGCAATAAGTGCTGCATCTTGTAATAGGAAAATCCATCAAGATACCTTGCTTTGCTGCTGTAAAGAGATTACCCACAGAGTACGAGACCAACAAAACTGCCTGAATGACCTCAATGACCTACTGGGTATTAAGAAATTAAATAAAACATTTTAGTCAAGGAAAATGAATATTATTATCGTGTTGACCCTGAAGCAGCTGACAAATTCCCACTCTCTCACCGGTCTGTTTCCCTAGCAAAAGCCACAAAGGCTGTATGGATGCTCCATGAATTGACACTGTAAAAATAATTCATTTTATATTGATACCATGGTGGCCAAAATGTTGAATCATTTCAAGGAGTTAGATAAACATCGCACTTGAGGCTAAAGGGATCAAAGGATATGGAGGAAATTGAGTTGGATGATCAGCCATGACCATATGAATAATGTTGTAGGTTCCAACGGCCAAATGGCCCACTGCTGCCCTTATTTTCCATGTTTTATGAACAACAGGTCAGAAGGCAGTTACAAACGTTTTTAAGAATATTGATCAACAGTAGTCTGTCCTGCCAGGTTTGATTTTTGCTAGACTCTGAAAAAGATCCATTTCCTTACATATTTAAATCAGGACCCAGTGGTAGGGCCCTGGCACAACTTTCCATTCCAAATGAGGCATACTTGGGCCTCCAGGAGCCAAGGTAGATCCTTTCAAAGGAACAGCTAGAGGTCATTCTGGAAATATTGCAATAACTTTCCAAATGATATTTGTGGAATCAGGAATAGCATTCTTTCTCTATCAGCCCCTTTTGCCAATTTTTGCGTTTTTTTCTTTTCCCTCCCCTTAAATGAATACATCTGGTATGATTCCAAGGTGAGTACAATTACAACATTTAAAATACATTTGGACAGGTACATGAATAGGAAAGGTTTAGATGGAAATGGGCTAAACGCAGGCAAATGGGACAATGGGACATGTTCAGATTAAGAAATCTGGTCAGCATAGATGAGTTGAACCGAAGGGTCTGTTTCCGTGCTGTATGTCTCTATGGCTTTAAGTAACTGCCTCCTTTCCTGTTTTAAAAGCCCATCTGTAGACAGAAAACAATGCCAGCTTTCAATCATATTCAAATTATCATTTTCATGGCAAGTTATCAGACCTCTTGATAGCGCAGATTTACATTTGATGACATTATCAAGTAAGAAAGAGTCTGATCCACTGGAAATATACATAAAACTAAAAATGCCAAACTTTTATGTCAAACATCTTTCTCAAAAGTGATTCCTGACAATTACTCATGAACCCAATGTTTAAAATCAAAAAATCATTTCAAAGCAGTCCTGCTGTTAAGAACAGCAACTGGAAGCACTTATACTTATAAATAAGTACCAGGTTGAATATGCAAAATTCTCAGTATGAAATATGATGGGTGCAAAATATTTGATTAAAAAAGCTTAACAGCTAATAAAAAAAGGACCTATTTAATATGCTTTGAGTTCATGTCTTTTTTTGGAGGAAGTTAATATGTAGCAGCAAGGCCATAAAACTGTTTGAAAATTCAGTGTAGTTCAGTGTGTCTGCAGCACTAAGCCAAAATACTTCATAGGTTGAATTGATAACATATTATAAAAATGATATTACGATATATATTGAAAGTTACAAAAATCTACTAGTCACCTTGAGTTAACCTTAGCCAGAGAATTGCCTGCAGTTGATTCACTTCTTGCTAATGCAACAGTATGTCTGAGGTTCCCCATAGAGGCATCCTTGATTTTCTTCTAGACCCATCATTATGAAGTCCTCCAAAAACAGTGCCATTTTTAACATACACACTAACAGTACACAGGTCTACCTGACCTCTACTTTTTTTGACTCCTCTATTACGTTTAAACAACCTAACAGCCTGTTCAACAGCCAGTATTGGATAAGCAGAAATTTCCTCCAACTAAAATGTTGGGAAAACAGAAGCCATTGACTTCAATCCCTCTCATAACAACGATCTCCTTCCACCAATTCTATTCCTCTCTCGGATAATTGTCCAAATTTGAACCAGGTTTTTTGTTTTGTATCAGAACTGACAGTGAGCTTCCTAACACATATCCACACCATTGCTAAGACTGCCTATTTACAGCTCCATAACATTATCCAAGTCAATCCTTTCTTCAGCATATCTGCTGCTGAAACCTTCAGTAATGTTTTTGTTGCCTCCGGATTTGATTATTCATATCTGGCCTACCCATATTCCACCATCCATAAACATTGTGGTAATTTTAAACTCTATTGTCTATGTCCTTACACTCACCAAGTCCTACTCAACCATCTTCTCATTGCTTCTTGAATTACAACAGTTTCCGGTTAAGCAGCAGTTCAATTTTAAAACTCTTATTCTTGTTATGAATCTCTTCATTGCCTCACTCCTCCCTGCCTCTGTAATCTCCTTGAGCACCCCTCCCCTCCAATATTTCGGTGCTCTGTCAATTCCAGACTTCCCACTTTTAACTACTCCCCCATTAGCGGCTGTGCCTTCAGTAGTCAAGACCACAAGCTCTTGAATTCCCACCCTAAGTGCTTCCCCTACTCCCCATATCTCTTTCATCCTTCAAGATACTACTTACAACCTCTTTTGATTCTGATAATTTGGCTGAATATCTCATTTGGTGGTTCGTTGTCATATTTTGTTTTCATTGCTCCTGTAAAGTACCTTGAAATATTTTCCTGTGTTAAAGATGCTGCATAATTACAAACTGTTTTTTAAAATTTTAGTTTTCAATATTACCTATATGGTTATTTGCACTTAACAGCAATCAGGTAGTAAACCAACCTTTCTATGCGTATCAATTACTGTGTATCCTCCATGTCTGATACATGATTCTCATTCTGAAAGTAACAGAATAAACAGAATTCATTAGCCAAGATGAAGAAAGTAAACAGAGAAGCATCATTTGTAATAGGGAAGGCAAATTTATTTAACAAGTGATCAATCATCTTCACTTTTTAGACTGGTTACAAAATACCACAATTATTTCTGCTGTTGTTTTTATTGTTATTTAAACAATTCATTGCAATAACAGAGAAATGACTGGAAGGAAAAGAGAATAAATCTGATAGGGACATGGAACTAAATTAACAGCCACAGTTGAAATGATCAGGTTTTGACATATTTAGTTGCCTTTATTGCTTTGAGGATCTGATTTCAATTGCTTGATGGTGAAAAAGTCCAGCACTTGTCTGTCTTTACGTACAGTGACATTTTGAAAGTGCCAAGAACATAACCAAATCATCTCAGTAGGTGTTTATAAACAGAGGAAAATATTTTTGTAACAACCCTGCTGCATAATGGTTTTATTGCTGAAAAATGTTTTTGTTGCTCACTCGTCACTATACTGATAACTGCTACTTGCCAAAATTTTATAGCATAAACCTTTGTCTTAGCCAAGGGGTTGTGGCAAAATTAATTCAGTAGAAGTTCCATTCCTGTGTGATACTATGTCATTATAATAATCCATTACTTTTAATTAATCTTTAGAAATACATTGTTCATCCTGTAATGTAGACCATTTTCAAAATTGTAAATTAAGTGGAATATTAAATAATTTTCAAATGTTATAATTTCAGAGCGTACATTTAAAACCTGCTCATGTGTGCCAAGTTCAACACAGCAGTAAAACAGATTATTTAGTTTAATATGCTGTGCACGAATACCACCTAATTAGACAAAGTGGAGATCTGTACTTGTGCACTTAAAAACATTCACCAAGCTCCTCTCACTGGCCTCTGAATGCTGTTAGCACTTTCAATGCTACAAGAAAACAATGAAAAGCGAAAAGGCAATCCAGCAGATCAGTATTCCTTTTTGGTAACTGTTAAGTTTGAAAAGTTGGCTTCATTCCACCTTCCACATTTCCAGATGGTCCCATGTCCAATGAAAAAAAAGCTTTTGAAAGAAGGGTGCATGAAGAAGCTGTGCCAGACAGCTGCTGTTGAAACCTCCTTACTTTTGATTTTGTAGTCCTCTTTCCTCTATCCCTTGATCGGTTAGATTGATTGTACAGGAAGTGCAAGTTTTCATTTCTCATGCGTGCCAAAGAAATAATTCTATTTGTTTCATACCTAACTGAAAGAAAATCTTCCAGCATCATGGGAATAAAAAATTCTAACTTAACTTTGTACAAAATATTTAAACTTTTGTAGAGTTTTTACAGGGGTAACTTACATTAGCGCCAGCTCTTGTGGCTGCCTCTGAACTCCCCAAGAAAAAGGCAATACTTAAAACAATAAAAAAGATTTTACTATCTGACCACTCAAAATTATATTGTTCAACATAGGTAACAATAATGCAAATGCCACAGTGACGTACTGACAATCATGAGTACCTTCTGCTTCACAGTATTTTCACATAAATCTTAAGAGTGGTGACATCAGATTTGCAAATGGAATAATTAAGGAAGTAATTATGCGGTCTTGCACGAAGATTCCTATCATACTGCTTGTTAACTCATGTAGATCATACCATCTCATTGCTGCCATCCTCATCGTAATCTTCCTCTACCCCATCAGTCATCTCTTCCCCATCTCCATCAACATCAGGGCCCCCTTCCACTTGTTCCTCCGTGGAAGTTTCTGCATTTTCCGATATGGATTCCTCATGTGCAGACTCTGAATTTTCTTCAAGCTGCTTCTTCTGTGACTCTATGGAAAAGGCACAGAATCATCACCTCTTCTACCCCTCAGATTCTCAGAAGATGCGTCAATGGAATAGATAACGGAGTAAAAAGACAGATGGTATGTTGTTGGAATTTATCTTGAGTCTAGATGCATTGATATCTAAGATCTACATCAAATAATCAGGATTACATTGTAGTATTACAAAGTATTCACAGCCTGTATTAGGCCATTTACCCAAATGGTCTATGCCTGTGGTTAAGCTACGCATGAACCCCTCCACCTAAATTCATCCAATATTATCAGTATGTCCTTCTGTTTCCTTCTCTATCAGATACCAATTTTAGCTTCCCCTTAAATGCATCAATGCTATCTGCCTCATCGCTTTCACGTGATACTGAATCCCAGGGTCAAAGTTATTCCATATTCCAGTGGCAAAGAAACAAAGCTGATATCTAATTCTTTTTCCAGTTTATTTCACAGGGTCACTGTGTTGATACGCATTAGATCTGCAGTGGTTCTCCATTCTAACATGGAAACAATCTGCAGAATACATTAAAAAGTTTTTGCATCAGAGAAGCTTTAATTTTTGTTGTTAGGAAGAACTTCCCAGAGATTTTTGTGGGGGGCAGACATGAAGATTTTTTTAGATAGGTGACTGTAAGATAATTCGATTCAATTGACAGAATATAAGTGAGCATTTAAGTTGGTTGAGCAGATGTTTATAGTGCAATTAGAGTAACAATGAGCAGCAATAGTTCAATAAATGCTGGTAACATTACAGTAAATTGTACTGAGGCTGCAGTTCTTTGTATAACTTCAGAGATGCATACATAATTGATCTGTGTCACTGGAAGCAACAAGATAAAGGGGTGAACTTCATGCTGCCTATTGCAGGTTAGACGATGGCAGACAGTCTCACTGATGCCTGGTAGCGGCAATACCTTGTTAGATGGTGGAAGCGGCTGATGTGGGATGCCTGACCACCGCTCGCAGGAAATTAATCGTCCTCATGGGGCAAGCCTTATTGTCATTCCAATAGCCTTTTTGGATGTGGATGGGGATGGGGGAGGGGGTGGGGTCATTATTGCTCATTATCAGGCACTGACTGCGTAGTATGGGGAGACAGTGGTGTAGCGGTAATGTCACTGGGCTAGTTATCCAGAACACCAGGATAATACTCGAGGGACATGTCTTCAAATCCTGCTATGGCAGATGGTAAACTTGACTTCAGCAAAACCAAAAGCCTGGAATTAGAAGCAAGCCTAATGGCGACCATTTTCGATTGTGTAAAAACCCAACTGGTTCACTATTACACTTTAGGGAAGTAAATCAGTTATCCTTACTTGGTCTGCTCCATGTATGACTCCAGGCCAACAGCTATCTGGTCTTAACTGTCCTCTGAAATGGCCCTGGCAAGTCACTCAGATCAAGGGGCAATTAGGGAAGGGCATTAAAGACTGCCCCAGCCAGGAATGTCCACATCCCATTAATGAAGAGACAAAAAATTTTGAGGCTCCTGCATCAGAAAAGGAGGGATCACTGAAAGGCAGCCACCTGCCCTTAACTTCAATTGTCCAATGCCCTTTCTCCTGTGACCTCTCATCCGACCCACAACAGCCAATTTGTCCTCATTCAGTACTAGCCCGGGTCTCTCACTGCTGGGTGCATTGTTGGCACCTACCACCACTCTCACTGGCATACACCGGCAATGGAAGGCTGCCAGCTGTCGGGGAAGTGGGACTTGTTTTGCCACCAGGGTTCTGAATCCCTGGGATGATCTGAAGGTGTCCATTGAAATGCCTAAAGGGTATATCAATCTTGCTGCACCTCTCACCGATTGAACTGAAAGAATTCAATGCTGTTTTTCTCACTGATGCGTAAGAAACCCATTAGCCAGACTAAATTCAGCCTAATAATTATAAAAGTGAGAAACAATTCCTTGCATGAACACCCTAATCACTATAAATGAAAAATGAAAAATCCTTAGTTGGTTGCATACAATAGATAATTCTAAGTCTGGACCATTTTGAATGCTCGAAGGTCTTTTTAAAATATATGTATATTACATCTACTATATTACCCTCATTTATTATCTTCCTTTTTATATAAACAATCATATTTCCATATATGCTGCCGTGACTTACATAATATATAGGTTGAGTTGGAGATATCTAGAATTGTCTGACATTGGGATGATTTTACAGCTTGACAAATTACGTAGTAGCTGAATGTAATCAGTTGGATGCTAAGTCTGAACAAAACCTTAAGGTTATTCAGTTGTATTCATTGGTCTGATCACAATCATTTTAATTCTAGTGGAAATAATAATCTATCTCAAAGGCCGAAGGAAGAAACTTTTGTTTTGTGTCCAAATGTTATGCCATATTCAGAGTTCAAAACATGTTTCAGCCCCAATGCCTGCTGATGTAAAGAGTCTAAAGTTGTTCTGGAGGGTCTTTTTTTATTGTTAAGGTGGGCTCCTGGGATTGTGGTATTTGGAGTTTGATGAATGTTCGGCATATGCAATAGAAGCAGCTTATGCATCGGTAGCTTGACAGATGGTGCAGTACTTAAGCTCGTTCTCTGTCTTCATCGTGCCTCGGAGCTTAAAGACTGGATAGAGATTATAGAAATGTGATCTGTCTTTGGTGATAGGAAAACATAAGGTGATGTGTTGTGGCTGAACAAGGAATTAGAAGGATGATCTGCAGAGTCATCATTCAGCTCATTTGTTACTCAAAATTTGCCTCTGTTCTCACTACTGGCAACCATCAACAATTAAAAATATACAGACACACATTGTTAATCCTTAAAGTAAGTGAGGCCAGAGGATCTGTGATTAGGAATTTCATCAGAATTTAAAAGCAGTTACAAAAACAATGCATTAGCTTCTGATAGTTGGCTCAAAAGGAAACAAGTTCTCTTGCCAATTTAATGCAATTTATCACTACTTAAAACATTGTTCTGATCAACCAGATACTTGTGGATGTGCATCTTACATTGTCAGAGCGTGTTGAAAGGAACCAAAGATGGATGTTTGAGAAAAAAATGTTAATGTAATATATTCTGTGATGATCCAGAGTTTCAGGTAAGCAGTACATATACCCATCACTCTCACACAACATTAGGAATTCAATTTAAAGAGTAGCAGGTATGCTTAAACATTAGCTAGATTTATTCCTATTTCAAAACAATTTTATTCAGAAATAAACATTTCTGAAGCATGACGTTCTGTTTTGCAAGTTCAATTATTGCCTTTTAGACGTGATGCTCAATTGAGGCCCTGTCTACCCTCACAGGTGGGCATCAAATTCCCATGAAGCAGTTCAAAGATGAGCAAGAAGATCCTCTTTGATGTCTTAGCCAGTACTTATTCGCTTAACCAAAACCACTAAAAGAACATTATCTTACTGTTGTTGGCAGGATCTTGCTTTGCCTAAATTATCTGTCATGTTTCCGACATTACAAAAGTCAACATATATCGAATAGTACTTCTTTGACTGTGGAATGCTTTGGGTAGTCCTGACATTGTTAAAGGTGCTATATAATTGTATGCTTTTTCTTTCCTCTGTGTGTTCTTCAAAGTCAGGGCTCAAATGTCCATGGCGGAGGATAAATGAACTAGGCCAGTAGCAAATTATTTTAGGTCCTATCAGCAGTTTTCAGTGAGGTCTTTCTTGATGTGAAAGCTGGGACCAAATAAACAAGGTTAAATGGGCTATGTCATCTAGCTACCAATTTGCCAGGTAAAAAATAGCATTTTTCCTTATTTATCTTGCTAAGGCTAAAATTTTCAACATCTTTGCCATGTCTTCTCTTAACATTAGCTGCTTTTTTCAAAAATAAACTTCTGTTCATAGTTAATATTTGATTAGTCTCTAATCAGAGTTGATCATCTCTGATATTATTTTATTAACCCTCAATGGACTCCGAAATCCTTCCTAAATTAGGAAACCCAAAAATAGACATGCAGTGTTCAGATAAGTAAATCATTCAATAACCATCCTCTCAATTTGGGGTTGTCAATCTTCTAGGATTGGTCTAGAGTCCCCAAGAACAAAGATTAATCTTCAGGATACTCCACAACAACCCTGGAGTAAAATCACCAGTCAATAAAAACAAAGAGATAACAAGGTGTAGAGCTGGATGAACACAGCAGGTCAAGCAGCATCAAAGGAGCAGGAAGGCTGACGTTTCGGGCCTAGACCCTTCTTCAGAAATGGGGAAAGGGGTTCTGAAATAAATAGGGAGAGAGGGAGAGGCGGATAGAAGATAGATAGAGGAGAAGATAGGTGGAGAGGAGCCAGACAGGTCAAAGAGGCGGGGATGGAGCCAGTAAAGGTGAGTGTAGGTGGGGAGTTAGGGAGGAGATAGGTCAGTCCAGGGAGGACGGACAGGTCAAGGGGGCAGGATGAGGTTAGTAGGTAGGACATGGGGGTGGGGCTTGAGGTGGGAGGAGGGGATAGGTGGGAGGAAGGACAGGTTAGGGAGGTGGGGACGACCTGGGCTGGTTTTGGGATGTGGTAGGGGGAGGGGAGATTTTGAAGCTTGTGAAGTCCACATTGATACCATTGGGCTGCAGGGTTCCCAAGTGGAATATAAGTTTCTGTTCCTGCAACCTTCGGGTAGCATCGTTGTGGCACTGCACGAGGCCCAGGATGGACATGTTGTCTGAGGAATGGGAGGGGGAATTGAAATGGTTCGCGACTGGGAGGTGCAGTTGTTTAGCGCAAACTAAGCGTAGGTATTCTGCAAAGCGGTCCCCAACCCTTCGCTTGGTTTCCCCGATGTAGAGGAGGCCACAACGGGAACAGCAGATGCAGTATACCACATTAGCAGATGTGCAGGTGAACATCTGTTTGATGTGGAAAGTCTTCTCGGGCTTTGCACTTTCTTCAAATAATTGTGTACTGCTCAGAAAATATTGAACATGAGATTCTCGAATTAGCCCAATTACATAAATTTCCATTGCGCAAAAGATAGTGATATGTCATTAGGATGGACGTATTGGGTGACAAAATGTAGGGGCGTGGGGTGGAACAGTTAGAGACAGGAATTCATGAGATGTAACTTCCAGGGATACCTTTAACCAGTGTTGGTAACTCTGATAGATATATGCCCAATCTAGTGGACAAAACCTTCAGCCCAATATTGTACAGTGCATTACATTAATTCCCCAGCCTGCTTTGCCAATTTCCTGTGAGTTTGAAATCTTCTTCAAACAATTTTGCTCTTGCCAATTTACAAACGATATAAGTTGCTTTCAAATTTAATACATGCAGATTTTATAATTCCAGATATTCTTAATTAAGTTAGGTACGAATACACATGACACTATCAGCCTTAAACAAGTTACTGCTGTAACCTAATGACATGATAGAATAGGCTTTCATCATACTTGCATACATTAATTTAAATTTTCTCAAAAAGCATTACAGTTACTTTTGCTTAATGCTAATCTTCTTTTCAGAATTTCAGAGCAGAATGATTTAGTGATGGAAAGCAACAGACTGATTCCAAAAGCTGGGAGATGAATTAAGAAAAGATAGAGAAACAAAATGATTTTCTGGGCTAAGTAGAGCAAATCCTATGAATAAGTACCCAATGTTTCTTACAGAAATGTGGCTTAATGACAATGTTTCACAACTAAGTGCTAAGTGCTAAGATCTGATGTTGAGTAAACCAATATTCCCCTTTTTGATAAAAGTAATCTTGAATAAAAGAAGCCAATGGAAGTCCATATATTATATGACTGTTGAAATGCCTGAATTTTTTTATGTTTTCATTCATCAAAACTGGAACAGGCCAGATTACTTTTGACAATGATATTGCCCATCTTGTCAAATGACAAAAACCTTTGAAAATCTTGATAGTGAGAATAATCAGGCAGACAGGATAACAATCAGAAATAAATATGCTTCATTATATAGATCCTTACACTTGTTGCACCTTTTTGCTAAATTGCCTTTGAGAATGAAAAGGATCTCAGAAGAGTTTTTAATGCTTAAGCCAGAGATTTTTGTAAGATACTTAACATCAGCCTCCATTTCTTTAGTGCCACTAACATAAGAAAATAACCGAAAATGCTTCGCAGGGACATAATAAAACAAAATATTAAAACAAGCTACAGAAGATGATATTCAGACACATGACAAATTTTGATTAACAAAGTAAGTTTTCAAAGAGCAAAGGGAGATAGGAATGGTATTCCATAGCTTGGGGTGTAAAGAACGAAAAGGATGGCCATCAATGGTTCATCGATTCTAACTAGAAGTCCGCAAGAGGCCAGAATTAGAGAAACGTAGATATCTAGGAGGGTTGTGAGGTTGGAGGAAAGTACAAACATGGGAATGGGCAAGATTATGAAAGGGCTTCAAAACAAGGATGATAGTTTTAATTCACTTCTTTCTTTGACCGTGAGCTAATGTTGAAGCACAGGAATAGTAGGGGAATGGAATTTGCTATGAGTTAAAATAAATGCAGCAGAGTTTAGGGTACCTTAAGTTTACAGAAATTAGGAAATAATCTTAAATCAGGAGTGCATTGATCAAACCTAGAGGTTACAAGGGCCTCTATTAGATTTTCAGTTGTAGATGAGCTGAGAAAGGAGTGTAGTTGAGTAATCTGAGGAAGTTGGAAAAAGCAGTCGCAATGATACCATGAAATTGAGGTGAGAAATTCAACTCAGGATGAAATGTGGCACCAAAGTTATGAGATGACTTGTATAATCTCAACTACCGCCAGGAAGAGACATAGACTCAGTTGTTAGAGAAGGGAGTTTGGATGGTTTCAGTGTCCTCAATAATTAATGTAAGAAAATCTCTGCTCATCCTGAACTAGTCTTTGGATAAGCAATCTAAACTTAGCAACAGTTTAAACCCAAAATATGAAGACAAAACAACATTTTGAGTTTGTTGTAGTTGCATATGAAATTCTCTTGATAGACTGATATTCAGTCAAAGAAAGATGAGCATGAAACTTGACGTACCGGTGCAATCATTGGTTACATTAAGGGAGTCCTCATTTTGGTCATTTACTGAGTGGGGATTCTAGGTTGGATGCATGGTGGAAATGGGGCAATAGTGACCTTAAAATAACTGAGAATCAATCTTATCTTGGTTCAGCTAGAAGAAATGGAATGGTCATAGCTAAAATGTAGCTGTCATGCACATTTTGATTTTTGCCTCTCAGATCCTACATACCACTGGCCAATCTACACACCTCCTGAAAGCGGGCAGGAGACTTTCCATTATATTTTAGAGGGACATGGTGGCGTAACAGTGATGTTGCTGGATCAGTAATGCAGAGGCCCAGGCTAATGCTCTACAGGCGCAAGTTCAAATCTCACCACAGAGCAAAAACAAGAATTTAAATTCAATTAGTTGGTTCTGGGCCTCTGAATTATGAATCCAGTGAGTTGGAGTACTGTGAACAGGTTTGAGCACTGCACCTTAAGAAGAATACATTAGCCTTGGAAGGAGTAAAATGTAGGTTTACAAGAATGATAGGTTGACTTCAGAAATTAAATAATGAGGAGAAATTAAATAAATTAACCCTGCATCCTTTACAATTTAGAAGGTTAAAGGGTGATCTGATCAAAATCTACAAGGTATGAGCAGGATAAGACAGGGTAGATAAAGATAAACTTTCCACTGGTTGGGGATTCTAGAACCTAAGGGCATAGTCTGAGAATTAGGGCCAGACTGTTTAGGAGAGATGTCAGGAAGCACCTCTACACACAAAGGGTTGAAGAGGTTTAGAACTCTTTTCTACAAATGGCAGTGGATGCTAGATCAGTTGTTAATTTTAAATCTGAGATAGCCAAATTTTTGTTGAGCAAAAATATTAGAGATTTGGGCCAAAGGCAGGAAAATGAAGTTAGGCAACAAGTCAGTCATGATCTCATTGAATGGTGGAACAGATTCGAGGGGCTGCATGGTCTACTCCTGTTCCTATGTTCCTATCATCACACTACCACCATCTGCCTGTGATGTGAAGCAGCAAAGCTCCCAAAATACAGGCACTTTTATGAGGGGACGGGAGAAGTAAATGAATATTAAGGGTCATTTCCACTCCAGGCTCCATCTCCTTTGCAGTCATTCACTTCTCCATCCTGATCTACCTACCTGCTAAACTTGACAGTTCTGAGAATGCACAAATAGATGCCTGCTCAACTTGTTTATGTATGTTAAGGAAGCCTGATTCTTGGCATTGACTGAATGTTGCACTACAGAAACAAATGAGTGGCCCACTGTCCATTCATTCCATGCCTGTAATTAAAATCTTCCCTTTTAATTTTGGATTCGATAGCAACAATTACTTACTCATGAAGTAACAATGTCATTAATACCCGAGATGGTGCCGAAATTTGTGCACCGAAATCCAAATAAAGTTTCTCAATGAGGTTAAGATGGATTTGAAGTCTCTTGACATACAAAACTGGAATAAAATAAACATGCTAAAATTTGAGAAGTTAAGCAACAGTGACTCATTCTTGTGTGTATATTCCATGAAAAACACACTTCATTAATTTGTCAGAATCATGCATTTCTTTTATGAAATATGAAGAATGGTATGCAGTACAACATTGTTACTTCAGGAAATACTTTTCCAACAAAAAAATCAGAATCCATTGTTAAGATTTGAGAGCTGAAGTAATTGAATACTGTGTAACATGAACATGTACAAACCTGAAAGTGTAAACATTTTAATTCTGACCCATAGGGCAAAAAGATGCTCTGTTACTCTGTCTAATGCAAAACATTCAGTATCATGACATGAGAATTGGAATGAGAATTGATACTTATTTCTGAAAAAATCTTGAAGACTGAAAAATTAAGGCATTCAAATTACTGATCTCAACATTCCAAAAGCATAGACTGGTCAAATGAATCTTCTCATCCTATCCCTCTCACCCCATCTCAACTCCAACCACTACACCAATTGCATTTCCAAGAATGAGTGAAAAAAAAACAGGCACAATAAAAATGAAGATTACATACCATTGTTCTTGTTCCAGCCTTGACTCCTGCTAGAACTGAGGGACCTAGAGTCATCATACACACGTTGTAACATTTTCCTCTTTTCCCATGACATTGTCATTTTTTTTAGAGATCAGAAGCTACCCACTAAATATCTGAGATATTGTTGGAAAGAAGGACAGGTTTTCAAAGCTTTCCATATTGGACTCATCAGGACATACATACGAATGCCAAATTTCAAATGATTAATTTAAACCATAAGAGAAAATGTCCTTGTTGGTTGGCAATTCAACTCTGATTGACTGAAGCGTTGCCATAGAGAAGGTAACAGAGCACTACAGACATCTCTAGCTGCCAGGTAATTCAAAAAAAGGCACAAGGCTTGAAAATATTCCTTTTGGTTTCAGAGAAGATGTCCCTATATAAGATCGTATGTGTTTCTTCTGGCAAGAGAGTGACTGAGCCCACGTTATGAGTTTGATTGATGATCTTATAGCCATTGTCCTACTAGATAGATTTGATGTGCTCTATTTGACTATGGTTGTATCTACAAGTTTGCTGATCAGGACATATCATGTATGGAGCTATATGAATCTGAACATTTTTATTCATCGATGAAGGTAAGCTTGTGGATTCAAGTTGTGGAGAAACTATTAGCAATTTACCTTAATCTACCTATGCTTTCAAAACTCAAAACAAGTGCCTAATGACTGATATTAATCTGTGATTGGGTAACAATTGTTGAGAAATCCTGAGTGTGCAAATAGCTACATTAAGGATTAATTTAGGATAATCAGTCAAACTCATAATATGGTTCAATTATGCTTGCTAGAAGATACAGATATTCATATGTAATGGTCCCATTCTCAGCCAGCAAGGGGATAAGTTGGTCACCTTTTTTGAATTACCCAGGACTTGGGGACAGAAGACCAAAACTTTCTGCAACAGATCTTTCTTATCATCAAAATGCAAGCTCTGTATGTATGATCAAATAACGGTAAATATTCAAAACAAAAACAAATTGCTGGAAAAGCTCAGCAGGTCTGGCAGCATCTGTGGAGAGAAATCAAAGTTAACAATTTGGGTCCAATGATCCTTCTTTAGAACTGATGATAGCTCGGAGAAGGTTGACATTTGTACAGAAGATGGGGCAGGGGGGAGGGGTGAGTGTAAATGATAGGTGGAGATAAAGCCCAAAGAGGGAGGAAAACAGTTGCACAGACAGAGGAGTGAGTAAAGGTCAATCTGAAGGAATAAATATCTGCTCATGGGGGCGATTAGGAGCTGACAATGGGTTGTATGTGGTAGCAGCCCATGTGATGACAAGGATTGGGTGTGTGTGGGTTGGGATAAGGGGCCTCAAGCCCTAAAATTATTGAACTCAATATTGAGTCCAGAAGGCTGCAGAGTTCCCAAGTGTAAAATGAGGTGCTCTTCTTCTAACTTGCGCTGAGCTTCGCTGCAGCAGAGCAGCAAGCCTGAGACAGATATTGGCCAGGGAACATGGTAGTGTGTTGAAGTGGCAGGTAACATGAAGATCAGGATATTTTTTGCAGACAGAATGTAGGTGTTCTGCAAAGCGATCAGCCAGTCAGGGCTTCGTTTCCCCAATTGTTGAGGAGACCACATTGTGAGCAGCGAATGCACTGGACTAGATTGTGGGAAGTGCAGGTGAAGTGCTGCTTCACCTGGAAAATGTGTACGGGCCCTTGGATACTGAGGAGGAAGGAAGTAAACAGGCAGGCATTACACCTTCTGCACTCACAGGGGAAGGTGCCATTGGGCTGTGGGAGGCTTTTGGGAGTGAAGGAGGAGTGGACCAGGGTGTCCTGGAGGGAATGGTCCCTGCAGAAGGCTGACATGGGAAGGGAGGGGAATATGTGTCTGGTGGTGGCATACTGCTGGAGGTGGGTGGAATTGGCAATTAATGATCCTATGGATGTGGATGCTGGTGGGTTGGTAGATGAGAACAAGGGGACCCTATTGCTGTTGTGGAAGGGAAGAGAGGGGCCGAGGGGCAAAGTGAGCAACATAAACAAGGGGGCCTCCATCTTCTTCCTCAACTAAGGATTCCCCAGCACCATAGTTGACAAGGCCCTCAGCCAGGTCTGATCCTGCACTTCAATCTAGTCTACTGTATTTGCTTTTCACAATGTGGTCCCCTCTACATTGGTAAATGAAGCCCAGACTAGGTAACCAATTTGCAGAACACTCATGTTATGTCTGCAGAAAAGATCCTGAGCTACCAGTTTCCTGCCGCTTCAACACACCACCTTGTTCCATGGCCAACGTGCCTGCCTCAGGCTTGCTGAAGTGCTCCAGCGAAGCTTAGCACAAGCTGGAAGAACAGCAACTCATTTTACACTTAGGAACCCTGCAGCCTTCTGGACTCAATGTCTAGTTCAATAATTTTAAGGCTTGAGGCCACGTCCTTACCCCAAAGTCCACATACCGGTCCTTGTCATCACACAGGCTACTATCACACACAACCCATTGTCAGCTTCCAACAGCCCCCATTTGCAGCTATTCATTCCTCCAGGCTGACCATTACCCAACCCTTTGCCTATCCAACTGTTTTTCTCTCTCTTTGAGCTTTATCTCCACGTATTATTTACTCTTCACCCCCTCCACCCCTACCCCATCTTCTGTATAAATATCAACTTTCTCCTAGCTACCATCAATTCTGAAGAAGGGTCACCGGACCTGAAATGTTAACTGATTTCTCTCCACAAATGTTCCCAGACCTGTTGGTTTTTACCAGGAATTTCTGTCTTTCTTTCTGATTTCTGGCATCCACGTTCCTTTCAGTTTTTTGTAAATATCCAAAAACTGATATTCACAAATTTACCCAGAATCACCATTTTATGATTACTTAGAATTCAGAATGTGATTGCATTCTTCTCATCCCTATCATCAAAAATTTGAAATTATCCTTAGAATATAAATGACCACCTTTGCTGCTTCAAGCTTCAGTTGCAAGCATTGTTTGATTTAAAGTAACTATTACATTGTGATAACATTTTAAGAGCTTGTTATGTAATGAAAGTCACTTTGAGTCATGTATACTTCTGACCTGACAATGCGACTGATGGTGTTATGCTGCCTTAATTTATCCCAAGATGACTTGTCTGTTACTAGAGCGTATTGCTACCCACCGGCATCTGCCTTTTGTTGTTTCTCAATCTTCTCCAGTCTTCCCAGTAAGAAGTCAATTTTGTTTTTGATTTGGGTCAGTTCCTTCTTGATTGTCTGCAGCTCATCTGATTTCACTGGGGACAGAGAAGCGTACATTCCAAATGCATACAGTTTCATCTTTGGTCAAAATAAAACAACAGTACCTCCAGCTTGTTGCCTCAATTTGAAAGAGCAATTCAGAAAATGTTAGTATTGCTGGATTCTCATGAGATATTCATTTCCTATCTGTGATGTGTGATACAATTCTACATACCACTACATACACCTCCTTTAACTCTTATCTAAAGCAAAGCAGATGTTGGAATGAAAAACGCTTGATTAAAATTTATCTGATGCAAACATGGTGTCCAGCATATTATAGCAAATGAGGCTTTCCAAAATGTTATTTCAGGGCGTCAGTAACTCTTTGCTGATATAAATCTCTGCAACTTATGCAAAATAAACAAGCAAATAGGTTAAAAAGTGAATAATATATAAATAAGCTTCTTCACCATTTCAGAACAAAAATCCTGTTACTCTAAGGGCTGGAAAGAGAAAAATTATGGTATGTTGTAATCTGCTTTTACATAAGTCGTAACTCTCAGTTCTTGGAGGCTGACACTACCAAAATTAATCTAGATTCAACATACTGATGCTGTTTCTTCTCTGCAATTGCTCACTAGTGCAACGGCTCCCTAACACAATTAGAAATCAATTGTATCAAAGGAGAAATAATCTGCTCATAGCATGATATCAATTTATTGCAGAACATACAATAGTACATCAGCTTATAAGCATTAGATTAAGGCTGACATCTGTCCAATTCGACATCTCTCCTCATGTCCAAATCATTTTCAAAATTAATTGTGATACTCCAGCTGGAGGAATGAATTTTGATATCTTATTGTCTGATTTTAATGTGGAGGAATTCATTCTTCCCAAATATAATCACCCAATCAAAATTTACCAACCTAAATGTCATTATATCTTAAATATAAAAATCAGAATACGTACTTTGTATTTCAGATGGTAAGCAAAATAGTGCCTTTTTATTTTACTGTAGTTCATACAAATTCCAAGCTTATTGGTAAGCATTGTCAATAATAATAAAATTTAAAGCAGATAACATCAAAACCTAAAGTCTATCCTGATAATTGTATTTGTCAGATGTCAAGTGCATTTATTAATGACTACAGTATCATTAATCGTACTGTTGTTAGGCAACAAAATTCAAATGGCACCTTTAAGTGAAATCTTGAAAGAATTTGATCAAAACGTTTCTTTCTTTGATATGTTCAAGTAGGTGAAGGACATGTTTGATGCTTATAACGTGTAATTATATTTGTGTTTCAATATGACCTTATAGCTGAAGGACAATAACATGCTTAATGTGCTTCCAATAACATGCTTAATGTGCTTCCATGCCTGTGTGCTGTGCTGAATACAAACAAGATCTGAGCATTTAATTAACTGAGGGAAATGATAAAAGACGTGGAGGTACATCTTCCCTTTTTCATTGGAAGGTTCATTAACATTCCTATTTTTGAGATTTATTGCCGCTAATATCCTTCCACGTGAAACTTGCCAAGTGTGGTGTACTTTGGCAACAATGTTATCACCAGAAATGTGTGACCAATCCTGCCTTACCTCTGATAATGCCAGCTTCAGATTTATCAAGCACTTTAACAGCTGCTCAACTGATACTTGTGATACATGCTGATGCCATCTCAGTCATACGGACCACAGTTCTGGACACTACCATGTTCCTATTGTGCACTGAGAATCATAGAATAGTTACAATGTAGATGGAACCCATTCAGCTCCTTGTATCTGTACCGACTCTCTGTAAGAGCTACTCTGCTGGTCCCTGTCTCTGGCGTCTTTCTTGTAGCCCTGACTTTGTTCCTCCCTTCAGGTGCTTATCTGATTTTCCTTGAAAAGCCATGGTTATATCTGCCTCCACTACACTTTCAGAAAGGACCTTCCAGATCCTACCACTCACTGCATAAAAATGTTTTTCCTGATATGTTCTCTGGTTTTTTTTCTGTCAGCTACCTAAGTTTGGTGTCTTCTGGTTCTTGATCCTTCCCCTAAAGAAAACAATTTCTGCCTATCTACTCTGTCCAGAAACCTCAAGATTTTGATTGACTATGAATCAATTCTCCTTGCAACCTGCTTTTCACTGAACAGAACAGCTTCAGTCACCCATCCATAATGCTACAGTTGAATCTGAACCAGTGTTTCATAAAGGTTTAGCATTATTTCCTCATTCTTGTGCCTTATTCCTCAATATACAAATCCAGGATTCCAGGTGTTTGTGAACAACATTCTCAAACTACCCTGCCACTATAATTTATGAACATATATCCAGAAACTGCTCTGTTCTGGCACTAACTTTAGAATTGGATCCTTTATTTTACATCTTTATGTCTTCTGTTGTTTCTCCTACCAAAATGTATTACATCTCATGTCTTTAGGCTAAAATTCAGCTACCACTTATTCAACCATTCCATCAGTTTTCCCATGCCCATTTGAAGTCTATCACTATACTCTTCATGCTCACAATACTTCCAAGTTTTTGTGTAATCAGTAACTTTTAAAATTGTGCCAAAATCTAGAACCTTATTATAGACGAAGAAAAGCAGCAGTCCTAAAATCAACACCATGAAGAACCCCGATATGGAAAACTTAGATTCATTTCGAAAATAACATCCATTTATCACTACTCTGCTTCTTATCACTCAGGCAACATTGTATCCATGCTGCTGATGACCCAATTATTCTCTGGGCTTTAACGTTACTGACATTTTATTAAACATCCTTTGCAAGTCCATGCACAGCACATCAACTACATTATTCTCATCAAACCTTTCTGATTCCATTAGAATAGCAATTTACCCTTAACAAATCTGCATTGGCTTTTCTTAATTAATCCACATTTGTCTAATTGATTGGTAAATCTGTCCTGGTTTATCATTTCTGAATGCTTCTACAGCAGCAAGATTAAACTTGGAAAGCTTATCCCATGGATGAGGCTCAATATCAATTTGTTTGTCCAGTAATGAAACGGCAAGCAGCTTTCTTGGGTTAGCAGCAATTGATATCACAAGACTAGGTGCCAGCATACCTGCTCTCAGCCCCAGAGACATGGGAAAATGAATCTATTATTGTCCAGTAAAGCTTGTTGAAAAATCAATGACCACATTTGTTAATAGGGGTAAATGTATTAGTACAACCTGTGGCAAGAAGATAACATACAAAAGTTATGTTGCAAATCAATACACCAATGCAGTACAAACTACAATGGTGTTAATTTTTTGGACTATTGAAAATAAGGGTGATGAAACATTGTAAGTATTTCTTAACTTAATAGTCACTCTTAGTTTTTGTAGTAACGTGAGTGGAATGCACAAGAATGGTCTTCACATGGTCCTTAGTAGATAGGAGGACGAACTGTTGGTATATGTGATTTCATATTGTGGGTTCATAGTAGATAAAGGTAGCATGATTACTGTCAAGAATCAAGCAATGACCTGCCTAATGTGCCATACGTCACTGCACATTAGCAGGGAATCCAATGAGTGAAATTCCTCACTGTTGATATAGATCTCAGAGGCTTCCCATTGAGAACACAACAAACCGTGCCCACTGTCCGTCTAGCCTTTCCCCTGTGGGCGCCTCTTAGTGAGCAATAAGAACAAATTCCTTTCAGACTAAATCATGCCTCCCATGTCCCTTACCCAGAAGCATCAAACTGTTTTTTTGTCACTTATCTACCAGTTGGAAAAGAAAGGCAATTGTCATATTTAGATTATAATAGTGCTATTCATGCCTTGGTGCTGGGATCCTTTGGTATGTCTCAGTGAAAGTATCCCGCGTGAGGCAGAGGTGCTAAATTTGAATTCAAAGAAATGGTAATGCTAGGGTCTGACTTTTCACAAAGCAGGAAGACCTCTACTCCGAGCTAAAATGGCACTGATGTCTGAATTCCACAAGATCCTTCTCCCAAACCGGGGGCATATTGTCTTCAATGCGGGGAGGGAGAAATGGGGATGGGATGGATTTCACCCATCTGCAGTTCACAGTTTGATTGTGGGGCTTTGAGTATCAATGTTGTTTTCACAAGGGATTATATACTTGAAAGAATTTTATTTATATGAAGGATTATGCCTTGAAGGAAGTCACATGCTGAAATGGACTTCTCAATGGCAGTGTTTTTATGAAATATAAGGCAGTATCTTATTGGGGTCTGAACAACGTGGACTATGGTGAGATTTGTGGCAGAATAAGACGACAAGTCTAGTGGGGTCAATCTTGACAGTGGATGAACTCTGCTTCATTTTTTAATGCCTTTGACAAGAAGCACAGCACGTTTCTCATGTGTCAAGATGCACGGTGGCCTTTCAAAGGTGACACAGGTTCAAGGGATACTGATCTTTCGGTGGATACCTGCTGAGTTGTGAATGGTTCTTGGAATGGTGTGTGGTAAGATGGGACGGAAATTGGACATGACAGTGATACAGCAAGAAAATTCAATACAACAAACCACGCTAGGCCTCGTGGAAAAACACCCTCCAAAGATTTTGGTGCAATTTGCACTTGGCCAAAAATAGCTTCAGTCCCTATTTTCTTATGTCATCTGACCATGGTTCCTGAAGTCTGCCCATGGTGGATACAAAGTGAGTAAATATGGAGGATGCAAGGGTGCAGGTCATTGGTTGATACAAATTAGTACTGTATTTGCATAAGATTGAAAAAGGCCTGTGAGAATAATTCAAACAACATGGGTTGGCATGAGTTGACACGAAGCTAGCTTATGGAGTATAAATGTCTGTGGGTTGGATAGATGGGCATAGATAACATACATGGTATGAGAGGTGGTGGTGGGGAATGGTTTGAGGCCATAAGGTGGAATGATTTAGTATAAATGTGGTATGGGAAGTCGGGGATGGGAGGTTTGGTGGTCGGGTTTGAGGAGTGAGGGACAGAGGGTTATTTTTCTTTCACTGTTTTTGTTGTAACTGGGATGAAGCCTCAGAATGATGGGGTCAGGTTATTGCCCAGAAGGAGATACTGTGACTAACTAGTGTTCCAGGCAGAACCAGAGGTCCCCCTGGTTTACCTGGATGGGATGGATCCAGTGATCGACTTGTAGAAGGATTCCTCACCACAGCAGCCCCTGACTATGGTGGAGTGGCTGTTGTTTCTGCTTTTTAAAATTAGCTTTTAAAAAGTTGATGAGAGGATACCTCCAGGCTATTTGGCTGCAACTGAATCCTGCTTCTTTTCCCAAACTGGAAGGCCTCTGATGGGTCCTCCATCTTCATGAGCTAGCTTGCCACCTGTGTTTGAAATGGACCCTGTTTCTATATCAATAAGGGGGTGTTTTTGTGAAAAATCCCAGACTTTTTCTCCCCTGAAGATGGGTTCAATACCCAGTAACAGTCCCAACTCCTATTTCTTGCTCCAAAGCGAGAATGTAGGTCTGCGCACTTATTTAATGTTGGATCTGTCAAAACATTCATGGGAAGAACAATAGTGCTAAAGGCAAAGCACATAAAATTTCAATAGTCATACTAATATAGCATGTCTAACAGAGTAAAATGTCCCGAGGCATGTCACTGGAGCATCAACCAAAATTTGGTACTGAACCAGATAAGGAGATATTAAGGTTGATGACTATGAGTGACAGCCTTCTGTCTTTTAAGATGGTTTGTGCTATGGTAGTGAATACTATGTTCAACAGTGTCAGTTGTGACACAGACTCGCATTCTATCTCGGAGGCATCTGGTTCATTTGCTGTAGAGGAACACTGTAGTGATTGGAATGAAATCAGCCAGATGGACCTCATAGAATGAGTTCTCTGATTGGGGTTGTTATCAGGGTGCCCTGGCTGACAGATGTAAACAGGAGATTCAGAGAGTCTCTTCATTCTAGGGACCGGCTCTGAACTGGCTGGTCAGAGCCCATGTATTGTGCATACATGAATAAAGGGTGACTTGGTGACAGGATACTGGCTTCTGTGCAGTTATTTGAAAAACAATAAATTTAGAGTTTGTGATTTTCAGGCCCCTGTTTTCTATAGGTTCGCTTCTCTGCTAGCTTTTCATTTCAGCTCACTTCTCTCAATTCCCTTTCAAACAGTCATCCTGCAGAGATCACTGTTATCAGTGACTGTCTCTCAGTTGACAGTTTTAATGTCTGCCTCTTCATATCTTACACACTGGTTTCCTGGTAGTCAAGGTATAGATGCCCAGTAAGTTGAGACCTAATGATCTGTTCACCGAACGAGAGATCTTTGTGGATATGACTGTCATCCATACGATGTATGTGGCTGAGCAATGCACGTATGCTGATGGAATTAGCACATGCAAGGCTATTTGTAGTAGTGACTGTATCCTGCCAAGTGTAGGATTGAGTTTATTTTATGATTGTCATTTTAGAGCTTAGTTGTCATATATTTTAACATATTTGTTAAAACTGTATGTTATATGTAACATGATGGATAAGCTCTATTGAATGTTATCTAAAGTTCTGTACAAGATGCATGAGAAAAGAACTAATTCAGACAGTGATGAAATCTCCTGTTTAAAAGTTGTTTAACTAAAGTCAACTGGGAAATCAGGTTAAGGGAGAAATCAATAGAGATCCAGTGGCTGGCACTTAAGGGAATACTTCAGAATACAAAGCATAGATACATTTTGAGGAAGAAGACATTCAAGATAGGAACCCACAGTCTGTGGTTAAATAAAAAAGTCAAGAAAATCAGATTTGCAAAGGTGGTTGGCAGCCCAGAAAATTCAACAGAATATAAAAGCAGTCAAGATTAACAAGGAAGATAAAATGAGAGCCCAAGACAAAATTAGCTAGAAATAGATTCTAAGATTGTAAGAGCTTCTCCAGATGCTTCTAAGGGAAATGGCTTAACAAGAATGTCGATCCTATGGAAGATGAATCTGGGAATTAATGGAAAATAAAGACATGGCAGATGAAATGAACAGAATTTTTAATATCAGTTTTCACTCTAAAGGATACAAGTAATATCCCAGAATTAGCTGTAAGTCAGGAAATGGAAGGGAGGGAGGGAGGAAGGAATTTGAAAATTAAAATCACCAGGGAAGTGGTACTGTGTACATTGTGGAAGCCACAATCCCCACATCATGAGAGATAGTAAGAACTGCCGATGTTGGAATCAGAGATAACACATTGTGGAGCTGGAGGAACACAGCAGGCCAGGCAGCATCAGAGGAGCAGGAAAGTTGACGTTTCGGGTCGGGACCCTTCCCGAAACGT